>NC_053500.1:144364215-144717001 GCF_905171775.1 Rana temporaria | reverse complement strand
TCAGAAGGCGGCTCACAAGCCAACAACTACAGGTCCTGCACCTGGCTGAGGGGCTCCATGTGGAGATACAGATGATGATGTCTGGGGGTGGAATTCATCCTCTGCCCCCCCCCCCCCGAGGAACCTTTAATGCAACACCGGCTTCCCTCACATCAACTATTCCAATCCTTCTTCAGAGGCGACTGACCTCCGAGTACAGGGGGGCACGGCACCCCACACAACATCCGACCACCCAAAACAGCACCCCCCTACACCAAACATCCGACCACCCAAAACAGCACCCCCCTACACCAAACATCCGACCACCCAAAACAGCAACCCCTACACCGAACATCCGACCACCCAAAACAGAACCCCCTACACCAAACATCCGACCACCCAAAACAGCACCCCCTACACCAAACATCCGACCACCCAAAACAGCACCCCCTACACCAAACATCCGACCACCCAAAACAGCACCCCCCCTACACCAAATATCCGACCACCCAAAACAGAACCCCCTACACCAAACATCCAACCACCCAAAACAGCACACCAAACATCCGACCACCCAAAACAGCACCCCCTACACCAAACATCACAGCACCCCCCTACACCAAACATCCGACCACCCAAAACAGCACCCCCCTACACCAAACATCCGACCACCCAAAACAGCACCCCCCTACACCAAACATCCGACCACCCAAAACAGCACCCCTACACCGAACATCCGACCACCCAAAACAGCACCCCTACACCAAACATCCGACCACCCAAAACAGCACCCCCCTACACCAAACATCCGACCACCCAAAACAGCACCCCTACACCGAACATCCGACCACCCAAAACAGCACCCCTACACCAAACATCCGACCACCCAAAACAGCACCCCCTACACCAAACATCCGACCACCCAAAACAGCACCCCCTACACCAAACATCCGACCACCCAAAACAGCACCCCCTACACCAAACATCCGACCACCCAAAACAGCACCCCCTACACCAAACATCCGACCACCCAAAACAGCACCCCCCACACCAAACATCCGACCACCCAAAACAGCACCCCCTACACCAAACATCCGACCACCCAAAACAGAACCCCCTACACCAAACATCCGACCACCCAAAACAGCACCCCTACACCAAACATCCGACCACCCAAAACAGAACCCCCTACACCAAACATCCGACCACCCAAAACAGCACCCCCTACACCAAACATCCGACCACCCAAAACAAAACCCCCTACACCAAACATCACAGCACCCCCCTACACCAAACATCCGACCACCCAAAACAGAACCCCCTACACCAAACATCCGACCACCCAAAACAGCACCCCCTACACCAAACATCCGACCACCCCAAACAGAACCCCCTACACCAAACATCACAGCACCCCCCTACACCAAACATCCGACCACCCAAAACAGAACCCCCTACACCAAACATCACCCCCTACACCGACCACCCAAAACAGCACCCCCTACACCAAACATCCGACCACCCAAAACAGCACCCCCTACACCAAACATCCGACCACCCAAAACAGCACCCCCTACACCAAACATCCGACCACCCAAAACAGCACCCCCTACACCAAACATCCGACCACCCAAAACAGCACCCCCTACACCAAACATCCGACCACCCAAAACAGCACCCCCTACACCAAACATCCGACCACCCAAAACAGCACCCCTACACCAAACATCCGACCACCCAAAACAGAACCCCCTACACCAAACATCCGACCACCCAAAACAGCACCCCCTACACCAAACATCCGACCACCCAAAACAGAACCCCCTACACCAAACATCACAGCACCCCCCTACACCAAACATCCGACCACCCAAAACAGAACCCCCTACACCAAACATCACCCCCTACACCGACCACCCAAAACAGCACCCCCTACACCAAACATCCGACCACCCAAACAGCACCTCCTACACCAAACATCCGACCACCCAAAACAGAACCCCCTACACCAAACATCCGACCACCCAAAACAGAACCCCCTACACCAAACATCCGACCACCCAAAACAGCACCTGTACCCCCAGATTGCAGCTTCACACGCATTCTGCAGTACATAGAGCAGGTTTTCTCAACCTTTTACCAAAGAACCCTTCAAATCATCATCTGTGCAGCTGAGGATACAGAGAAAGGGACTGATAAGTTTATGTCTTCAGTGACTTTCCGCCGGTTGGGGGGTCCTGTCAGGTAGACTGTATGGGGCCCTGTGATTTCTAACAGCAGCCCTAATCAGTATAATGAGTTGCTGTGGTGCAGGTCAGATGCCAACACCATAGCAATGAATGACACTGTACATAATGCCTTGAAGCATCATTGGTTGTTATGGTGGCCAAACCGCCTGCACCATGACGCTGATCCACGGAAAACTGGGTTCTTATAGGTGCTCGCGGTACCCCGGTTGGAAAACGCTACTTTGGTACACCCAATATATCTTTCTTGCTATTCTTCCTTTACTAATCGACTTTATTTAAAAAAAGTATTTAGAATTCAGTCCTACTAGAGCAGGGGGAGGCAACCTCGGCCCTCCAGCTGTTTTGAAACTACAAGTCCCATGAGCCATTGCAAGACCCTGACAATCACAGGCATGACTCCTAGAGGCAGAGGCATGATGGCGTTTCTAGTTTCACCACAGCTGGAGGTCCGAGGTTGCCTACCCCTGTTCTAGAGCAAGGGTGCTCAACCTGTGGCCCTCCAGCTGTCACAGAACTACAAGTCCCATCATGTCTCTGCCTTTAGGAGTCATGCTTGTAACTGTCAGCCTTGCAATGCCTCATGGGACTTGTAGTTCCACAACAGCTTGAGGGCCCTGTTTCAGGCTGACAACGCTAAGTCAAGGCCTAGTAATTAGCAGTGCTGTCGACCCGCCGCGTATCCTCCTGCAGTTGACCGATTATGGCCGTCAACGCTGCTACTAATTGCAAGGCATTGGGCTTAGTGTGGTCAGCCTGAAACAGGAAGGGCCCATACTGCTTAAGGATTTGCTTAAGAAGATTGCATAGAATGAGAACTGATGGCAAACATAATGAGAAATAGATTGTAGGTTTACATGGAAAGACAAGAACCAGTTCCACATTCCTCATCCACGGCTATGATTTGTAACGTAAGACTGAAAAGTGTGATCAAAGGAATGAATATGCATATTTACGATCGGAGGCTCTGCTTCATGTCAGGCTGACGTTCGATATGTTTACTCTATAAAATCAATAAGAACGACCGCAGAAGGAAATTCTTCCAAAATAAACTCCAGGATTCTTCCTACTTTATATTCCCAGATCCCTCTTCCCCGCACTTCGGGAACGCAGTAATCTCCGCTTTTTAACTTCCGGTAACACTAGAATAAGGATCACCTGTAGGTTAGAGCGGCACGATTCAAAAACTATAAAAAAAATAGATTTCTTTATAGTCTTTACATTTTTTATAGTTTTAGACGTATTTTTGTACCCAAGCAGCTCCTTTATTATGCAGCGTTTGTGTTATCGGGAGGTGCCGTAGCCGTGACTCCTAGAAGGAAGTTCCTTTGATCATAGTGCTTCCTACATCTATGGAGGACGTTTTACAGGAACAGAACCGACCGCCGGCACAATCCGCACTTCAGACGTCCTGATAACGCAACCCCCCGCCCCCCGCGCGCCCACGCCGTGACTAAACCCAGAGCTGGCGGGCAGATAATAATTCTATACATCATTAATAAATACATTAAGATGCTGATAAACATTGGCAGGCTGGTCTGGCAAGATATCGGCGACAAGTCTTGCCAAGAAAATCTCAGGAATTCACAGCAGACGACGGCGGCCCCCGGGGGGGAGGGGGGGGTACAGACACATTCTGCTATAATTACACAAAATCTCTTATTTACTAAACTGGAGACCGACCAATAAGCTCCTTCAGAATCATCGCTAAAATCATAACGTTTTTATGTCCAAACAAATCCGGGAGAAAAAAAACAACCAGAGGAAAACCCGAAATATCAACAAATCGCACCACCGAGGACCCAACCAGGGAAGTGGTACTGAGCAGAGTCCGTACATACAGAATAAGAAGAGATACTGAGAATTACACCCGACATACAGGACAGGAGAAGTGATACTGTGCAGAGTCCGTACATACAGAATAAGAACAGATACCGAGAATTACACCTGACATACAGGACAAGAGAAGTGGTACTGTGCAGAGTCCATACATCCAGAAAAAGAAGAGATACCGAGAATTACACCCGACATACAGGACAAGGGAAGTGGTACTGTGCAGAGTCCATACAGACAGAATAAGAACAGATATCGAGAATTACACCCGACATACAGGACAAGAGAAGTGGTACTGAGCAGAGTCCATACATACAGAATAAGAACAGATACCGAGAATTACACCCGACATACAGGACAAGGGAAGTGGTACTGAGCAGAGTCCGTACAGACAGAACAATCATTTGATGTCATAGCCTGGAATATGAGGAGTTGTGTAGAGCAGAGATCCCGTGATTCTCTCTCCAGGAACATCCCCTCTCCGTTGTCGCACGGCCCCCCTCCGTTGTCCCACGTCCCCTCTCCGTTGTCCAACGTCCCCCCCTCCGTTGTCCCACGTCCCCTCTACGTTGTCCCACGTCCCCCCCTCCGTTGTCCCACGTCCCCTCTACGTTGTCCCACGTCCCCCCCTCCGTTGTCCCACGTCCCCCCCTCCGTTGTCCCACGTCCCCCCCTCCGTTGTCCCACGTCCCCTCTCCGTTGTCCCACGGCCCCCCTCCGTTGTCGCACGCCCCCTCTCCGTTGTCGCACGCCCCCTCTCCGTTGTCCCACGGGACCCCAATGGGCCACAATAAGAAGACATGGAGGGAAGAAAACCTTCACATCTCTATGGCCGTTCCGGATCGCAGCGTTCCTCTCCATACAGGTGGAAACCGGCCGCTCCTGGAAATGAAATTCTGCCGCCATACATCTGATGTGAAGGAATGTCTTATCACTGCCGCCAATTCCCCCCCGAAGTTTGCAGTGAAATTGATCGGAGGAAAGTTTTATTGCGGTTATGTATGGACGGGCGTCAGGCTGCGATAAGAAAGGCGGGAGAGCGGACAGAAAAATGATAAACAATGGTTTTAAATTCAATTTCCATTTTAATTAGAAAATCGCTCGCAACTCTTTTCCTGGTTCAATATGTCTGGCTAATTAAAAGAAAAATGGCAGCGCTGGCCGGCGGTCGTTTCATGGCGATTGTCGCTACAAATATTAATCACAAACTTTACAAGCAATGGAGAGATTTTATCAGTCGTTAATTCCAGCTCCGCGCAGTTCTTTATCACTCCGGAGGAGACAAGGCGATGATTTCTACGTTATCTCAGAATAGCTCCTTCACAGCTTCATTAAACCCTGGATATCCGTCATACAGATAGCGGTGGACCCTGCGCCATAGTCGGCGAACGTCCCTCTGTAGGGGCTCCATACATACACCGGAGAGAGTCAGGACGTCGGAGGAGGGACAGACACCTACAGGATAAGTGGGATACTAGAAAAGTCCGGCACAACCGTGAAAACGGCATGCCAGAACCATCGGTAGATGCAGAGATTGAGGTGGTTGAGGTTACCCATCAAATCTCAGTCCAGTTGAAGTGAAAGTCAAGCTTGACATGACCCTTTCCCACCTCCTGGGCCTTCCTATTGGCCATTCGATGTTATGGCTGGACCTGTCTAACCAATAGCATCGCTCTGAGATGGTCCGGCCAAACAAAAGAAGCTGAAGTGTATCTAAAACCCAAGAACACAAATATTGAAGCTCACCAGACCTTAGATGTGGTGGCTGCACTCATTTCCTCGGTTCATTCGTTCCCTCCCGCCGTTCCAGTGGCTCATGATTTGCTTAGAATGGTTTCATGAGAAAGCCGGCCACCGGCTATCCATAAAACAATACCGGGGTTATGGGTGATATTCCCGGTAAACCACTTGCAATATGAATTGTGGTTGGGAAGTGGCCATAGCTGCCATAACCCCGGTATCTTTTTTCTGGTTAGGCGGACGGCTTTCAGATAAAAGTGATCCCAGCGGCACATTCCCCTCCGCGTGCTTACCGGTCCCATCTGTAAACCCTGGAGCGATCCGGTCCGGCAGATAGCTAGTCAAGTAAAGGCAAGATTGCCCCTCACTTGGCTCTATGACCTTGGAGGATCGGAGCGATCTCGGACATCATTTCCGGTTCTCGGTCATCAATTTATTTTTTTATGAAAGTCAAATTTTTTTTTTGTTTGTTTAAATATGAGATCTGCGGTCTTCTTGACCCCGGATCTCTCAATAAAGAGGTCCTGTCATGCTTATTTCTATTACAGAGGATGTTTACATTTCTTGTAATAGGAATAAAAGTGGTCAAAAAAATAAAGGGACCCTGCAAAAATAAAAAGTAAAATAAATAAAATTGTGCCCCATCCATGCTCAGTGTGATTCTGATGTAAAGGGGGGACTCTGATGTGATAAGGCTACTCTGATATGAAGGGGGTGGGGGGGGGTGCTGATATGTAGGGAAGACCTCGATGTGATGGGGGAACTCTAATGTGATGAGGGTATTCTGATATGGGGGGGGGGGGGTTGCGCTGACATGTAGGGAAGACCCCAATGTGATGTGATGGGGGGGATGTCTGATGTGATTGAGGGTGCTCTGATATGAAGGAGAGGTGGGGTGCTGGCATATACGGAAGACCTGATGTAATGGAGGGGGCCTCTAATGTGATGAGGGTACTCCGATATGAAGGGGGGGTGCTGACATGTAGGGAAGACCCCGATGTGAATTGATGGGGAGATGTTTGATGTAATGAAGGTACTCTGATATGAATGCGTTGACATGTAGGGTCAAGACCCCAATGTGATGGGGGACCTCTAATGTGATGAGGGTATTCTGATAGAAAGGGGGACACGCTGACATGTAGGGAAGACCCCAATCTGATGGGGGACCTCTATTGTGATGAGGGTACTCTGATATGAAAGGGGGGGGGCGCTGACATGTAGGGAAGACCCTGATGTGATGTGATGGGGGGGATGTCTGATGTGATTGAGGGTACTTGAATATGATATGAAGGGAGTTGGGGGGGGGGGGGTACTGATATATAAGGAAGACCCCAATGTGATGGGGGACTTCTAATGTATTGAGGGTACTCTGATATGAAGGGGGGGCGCTGACATGTAGGGTAGACCCCAATGTGATGGGGGGGATATCTAAAGTGATTGAGGGTACTCCAATATGAAGAGGGGGAGGGGTGCTGACATGTAGGGAAGACCCCAATGTGATGGGGGACCTCTAATGTGATGAGGGTACACTGATATGAAAGGGGGGGGGCGCTGACATGTAGGGAAGACCCTGATGTGATGTGATGGGGGATGTCTGATGTGATTGAGGGTACTTGGATATGATATGTGGGGGGGGGGGGTACTGATATATAAGGAAGACCCCAATGTGATGGGGGACTTCTAATGTATTGAGGGTACTCTGATATGAAGGGGGGGCGCTGACATGTAGGGTAGACCCCAATGTGATGGGGGGGCCTCTAATGTGATGAGTACTCTGATATGAAAAGGGAGAGGGGGGCTGACATATAGGGAAGACCCAGATGTGATGTGATTGAGGGTACTCTGATATGATATGAAGGGGGGGTGTGTGCTGACATGTAGGGAAGACCTCAATGCGATGTGGGTACTCTGATATGAAAGGGGAGAGGGGGGAGATGACATATAGGGAAGACCCCGATGTGATGGGGGTACTCTATGAAGAGGGGGGGGAGGGGCGCTGACAGATTTTGCATACTTCTAAAGAGGGCAGAGACTGAAATACGATTGGGAAACTCGGCTCTGTATTAATCTGTACGCAGTACACGCTGTCCCTTCACACAGCAAGCCTATCAGATGATCGGGACTTTCCCTTCTACAATCTGATATCTTTGCTGAAACTTCACAGAAATCTGAGGAATCCATCTTATAACAATATCTGGCGATTCTCATGGACTTGGATCCGGTATTAAATCTTCTAGGAAGAGATAACATGATAAAGTTATTAATTATTGGAAGAGAGGAAGAGACAGCTGCAGATTCAGCTCCAAACTCTGAAACAAGAGGAGAGAATGGCGGATCTGAGGCTTTAAAGGCGATCCCGTCTTTGTAGATGAAAAGAGGAATCCTGATTTATAACGGCTCAGCTGTCTGCCACCTTTTATTCTTCTATTGAAAGCGACACTATAGAGAAGAAAAAAAAAAAAAGAGAGAGAGACGTAGCCTTCCAGAATGGTGAGGTCACAGTGATGTCATAGAGCTGAACATCATCTTTGCGAAGAGTCCAGATAGGCAGGGAAGCATAGACCCGCCTACCCGGCTTTACAAAAGAAAGGGCCAACGAGCCAACAAACAGTAGACATTTCCCCAAACAGTCTACCCGTACACCTAGAATCTCCCTCTCTGCAACAGAGCTTCCATTATTCATTCTGAAATAAAGAGCACTGAAGCGACCACCCACCCAGAGAAACTACTTACACTTGTAACAACCGATGCATAATCAATGGTGGGGGTGCCAATCCAGGCGTTTCCAGCCATGCCTGTCATATAGAAAAGAATTTTCGAGCTGCATTTCTATGTCGTCAACCCAAATCCACCGAGAGGCTGAAGTTGGGATGCGTAAAAATTGAGTTTAGGGTTGGGGACTGCAGCTCCTCCCCCGATCCTTGCCATACTGCAGAGTGGAAAGACTAATTCTAGAAAACTCTTTTCTTCCATATCAAAGATCTAAACAAGGTATCAATACGGGTGAACCCGGGAATATTAATTTATGTGCAAGGCTGGACTATGCAAATGCCCTCTATCTCGGACTCCCAAAGTACCAAATCACGCGCCTGCAGGTCGTTCAGAATACGGCCGCGCGTCTGGTGACTGGGAAAAAACCATGGGAATCAATCTCCCCTTCACTGGCTATCAGTGAAAGACAGAATCACTTTCAAAGCACTCTGTCTAAAGCATAAATGTATTTGGGGAAATGCCCCCCAATATCTATGCGACAAAATAAAAGCCTACAACCCCAATCCCGTTCTGCGATCCTCCAACCAAAATTTACTCCAAATCCCCAAAACCAGATACAAGTCCAAAGGAGAAAGAAGATTTGCTGTCCAAGGCCCTCGACTTTGGAACACTTTGCCAACCTCCATTCGTTTGGAGGAGAACCACTTGGCCTTTAGGAGAAAGATCAAAGCCCATCTCTTCTGAGCTCAAGGGAGAAGTGGTCAAACAAGCGCCCAGAGGCGATTCAGTTCGCATGTGTAGCGCTATATACATTTTTCACTCACTCATTCACTCACAGGAATGTAAAGCAGATTTTCATGTCAACTGAAAGTCCCTCAAAACATGGCGACTTCTTGTGGGATATTTTTGACATTTGTGGATGAATAAAATACATGTCCCTTATTGTAGTGCAGCGTGGTGCCAACATAGTGATCCCCATCAGAAGTTTTTTCACCTTAATGTATAGGAGGTGGTCACTCTCGTGACGATGCCTAGTGGTCCTACTGTAGATCTGACAGATAAAGAGATTTTTAATACAGCTTACCTGTAAAATCTTTTTCTTGGAGTACATCACGGGACACAGAGCGGCATTCATTACTATATGGGTTATATGGAGTACCTTCAGGTGTAGACACTGGCAATCTCAAACAGGAAATGCCCCTCCCTATATAACCCCCTCCCATAGGAGGAGTACCTCAGTTTTGTAGCAAGCAGTATGCCTCCCAAAATGGTCCTCAAAAAAGAGGGGTGGGAGCTCTGTGTCCCGTGATGTACTCCAAGAAAAAGATTTTACAGGTAAGCTGTATTAAAAATCTCTTTTTCTTTATCGTACATCACGGGACACAGAGCGGCATTCATTACTATATGGGATGTCCCAAAGCAATGCTTACAATGAGGGGGGGAGAACATCTCCAAGACAAAAGGATTTAATTTAGAGATATACTCAAATCATAATAAATCCAACTTAGTTGAGAAAAATAAAATTTTTAAATTTAACTCGAACAAGAGGAGCCCCCGGAATCCGAGGGTCTCAAACTGCAGCCTGCAGCACTGCCTGCCCGAAGGCAGTATCAGTATTCCTTCTTACGTCCAACTTGTAGAATTTTGTAAACGTGTGGACAGAAGACCAGGTTGCCGCCTTGCAAACTTGAGCCATAGAGATCTGGTGGTGTGCTGCCCAGGAGGCGCCCATGGCTCTAGTAGAATGAGCCTTTAATGATACTGGAGGAGGCAACCCTTTCAAGCCGTAGGCCTGAGTGATTCATTGCTTAATCCACCTAGAAATGGTGGACTTTGCAGCTGCCTGCCCCTTCTTGGGCCCATCCGGTAGAATGAACAGCACATCTGTCTTCCGGATCTTCTTTGTAGCTTTAAGATAGGCCTTCATGGCCCTGACAATATCCAAGGTATGCAGCAACCCTTCCTTTCTGGAAGTAGGTTTAGGGAAGAAGGATGGTAATACCAAATCCTGGTTCAAATGAAAACTGGATATGACCTTCGGAAGGAAGGAAGGATGAGGGCGGAGAACGACCCTGTCCTTATGAAAAACAAGATATGGTTCCTTACAGGATAAGGCTGCCAGCTCCGAAACTCTTCTTGCGGAAACTATGGCAACCAAAAATACTAACTTCCTTGTCAGTAGAACCAAAGGAATATCAGCCAACGGCTCAAACGGTTGTTTCTGTAAACTTGACAGAACAAGATTTAAATCCCACGGACAAAGCGGGGATTTAACTGGAGGTCTAATACGTAAGACCCCTTGAAGGAAGGTCTTAACCAGCGAGTGGGTGGCCAGCGGCCGCTGAAACCACACTGACAGAGCAGAAATCTGTCCTTTGATTGTGCTTAATGCCAATCCTTTATCCACTCCTAGCTGGAGAAAACTTAATACTCTATCGATGGTAAATTTGCGAGAAAGCCATCGCTTGGACTCACACCAGCCTACATAGGCCTTCCAGACCCTGTAATAAATCACCCTAGAGACCGGTTTCCTGGCTCTGATTAGGGTAGAGATTACTTTCTGAGACAGACCTCTACCCCTGAGAATCAGGGATTCAGCTTCCAGGCCGTCAAATTTAGATGCCGTAAGGCAGGGTGGAGGATCGGACCTTGCGATAGCAGGTCTGGCCGTAGAGGAAGAGTCCAAGGGTCTCCCACTACCATCCTTAAGATTAGTGAGTACCATGCCCTTCTGGGCCATGCTGGAGCTACCAGGATGACTGGTATGTGCTCCACCCGGATCCTGCGCAGCAGGCGGGGTAGTAACTGGAGCGGGGGAAACGCATAAAGAAGTTTGAACTGATGCCAAGGGCAAACCAACGCATCGGTTCCGCAGGCCATCGGATCCCTTGAGCGGGACATGAACCTGTCTAGTTTCTTGTTGAGTCTCGATGCCATGATATCCACGTCCGGCACTCCCCATCTTTGGCAGAGTGCTTGAAAGACTAGTGGATGCAGAGACCATTCCCCGGCCATAGAGTCTGGCGGCTTAAGAAGTCCGCCTGAAAGTTGTCCACTCCTGGAATGAATATTGCCGATATGCAGGGCACATGAGCCTCTGCCCATAGAAGAATCAAGCTCACCTCTCTCTGAGCGGCTTGACTCCTGGTTCCCCCTTGGTGATTTATGTGTGCCACGGCCGTGGCATTGTCTGATTGAATTCTCACCGGGAACCCCTGCAATTTTGACGTCCAAGCCCTGAGGGCTAGTCGAGCAGCTCTGAGCTCCAAGATGTTGATGGGCAACTGCTTCTCTGGCTTTGCCCAAGTACCTTGGCGAGTGCAACCATCCAAAATTGCTCCCCAGCCCGTCAGGCTGGCGTCTGTGGTCACTATCTTCCAAGCCACTGGGCTGAAAGACCTCCCCTTCAGTAGATTCTGAGGGTCTAACCACCAACACAGACTTTGTCGGACTCTTGATGAGAGCGGCAACGGGATATCCAAGGCCTGTGGCCTTCTGCTCCATGCTGACAGGATGGCTGCCTGTAGGATGCGAGTGTGGCTCTGGGCGTATGGTACCGCCTCGAATGTGGCCACCATCTTGCCTAGTAACCTCATACATAGGCGAATAGTCGGTTCTTTCTTGCTTAGAACCAGTAGGATTAATTCCTTGATGGCTTTTACCTTCCTCAGAGGTAGGAACACTCCTTGTTGTTCTGTGTCTAATCTCATGCCGAGATATTCCAACTGCTTTGTGGGCTGGAAAGCTGACTTTTCTCGATTTAGGACCCAGCCGAACCTCTCGAGGTATTGGACCGTGAGGGCCACTGCTCGCTCCAAGCCGGGAGACGAGTGATCTATGACTAGGAGGTCGTCCAGGTATGCTAGGATCGTGACCCCTTGGATCCTTAGTTTGGCTAGGATTGGAGCTAGGACCTTCGTGAACACCCGGGGGGCCGTAGCCAACCCGAAGGGAAGCGCCACGAATTGGAAGTGACGCGAAGCCACCATGAAGCGTAGATATCTTTGATGTGGCTGATAAATTGGAACATGAAGGTAGGCATCCTTTATGTCTATGGACGCCATGAAGTCGTCCTTCTGGAGTGTGGCAGCTGCTGACCGCACGGATTCCATCCGAAATGAGCGGATCTTTAGATATGCATTTACCATCTTTAGGTCTAAAATTGGCCTGACATCTCCATTGGATTTTGGGATGATGAATAGGTTGGAGTAGAAACCCAGCCCCTGTTCCAGGACTGGTACCTCTACTATTACTTCCTGGGAAAGTAGATGATCTAATGCCGATCTTAATGCGGCTCCCTTTTCCGGATCGTTTGGAATCCTCGACTTCTGGAAATGAGGAGGAGGAAACCTTAGGAAATCTAATTTGTAGCCTGTGGCCACGGAAGACCGTACCCACTCGTCGGGAATGCTGGCTTCCCAAATCTCTGAAAAGAGTCGCAGCCTTCCCCCCACCTTCGTGGGTGGGGGCGCCCCTTCATAAGGTTGGCTTGGGGGCTGGTTTTGCTGGTTTGCGAAACCACTGCCTTTTGCCTCTAACAGCCTGTCCTTGTGATCTGCTGTTGAAGCCGAAGTTTGCTTTTGCAGGAGGCCGTCGATACTGCTTGGCATTAGAGGGCCCCTGCCCAGGGGAATACTGTCGTTTAAACGCAGGTCCCTGAACCTTCTTCTTAGTTGGCAAGAGAGTACTCTTGCCGTTTGAAATGGTCTGAATGTATTTATCTAGGTCTTCTCCGAAGAGTCGTCCTCCATGGAAGGGGAACCCTACCAGGAGCTTCTTGCATGGGGGCTCAGCCTCCCAGCTTTTTAACCATAAGAGTCTTCTCATATGGATAAGGGATAACGATAAACGTGACGCTTGCTGGATAGAATCCTTGATTGCGTCTACCGTAAAACATATGGCCTTAGGGACATCCGAAAATTTTTCTGCCTGCTGGGCCGGAATAAGTTTAAGCATCTGCTTAAATTGATCCGATAATGCTTGAGCGACCCCAATCGCAGCCACAGCTGGCTGTACTACTGCCCCTGCAGTAGTGAAGGAGTTCTTAAGTAGTGCTTCCAAGCGCTTATCAACTGGATCCTTGAACACCTGTATGTTTTCTACAGGGCATGTTAACGATCTGTTAACACATGAGATGGCTGCGTCCACTGCAGGAGTAGCCCATCTTTTGGAAAATTTTTCTTCCATAGGATATAGGACAGAGAACCTTTTAGGTGGTAAGAAGATCTTATCTGGCTTGTTCCAATCTTGGAACAAAATTCCCTCTAATAGAGGATGGATCGGAAACACAGCATTGCTTTGAGGCGCCCTCAGTGAGCCCAAAGCTGAAACCGTCGATACCTGGAGATCTGGTACTGGCAAGTTGAATGTCCTATGGACCAAGTCCGACAATCCTTGAATCCACCAGCTCTCCCTCAGGGAGACTGCCCCAGACTCCTCTGTATCCGGGTCTTCGATCCCTGAACCTACTTGGTCCGTGTCCAAGAGGTCGTCCAATTCCCCTGAGGAAAGGACCTCCTCTTCTGAGGGTCCGCGCTCGGGCGACGGAGATCTATTCCGCTTACTGCCCCGCATAGCTGCGGATATCATTTTTCCCATGCTTTTCTGCATCTCTTTTAAAGAGGTGAGTAATACCTCCTCCGTGACCATCTTAGGGTTGGACTGACCCGCGTCAGCTCCAGCCCCAGATCCCGATGGCCCCAAGGCTCCCTGTAGGGAAAACAGCGGCATACCATGGTACAATACCGAGGTACACCTGCTACCTATTGGTATTTGGAACTATAAAAGTTAATTGTCCAAACACCTGTTTGGGGGATAAAAAAATGCTTCCTCTCCCCTAGATGACTTTTTTTTTTTTTTTTTTTTCGTTTTTGTTTCAAATCCAGGAAAGAAAAAACATTCTGTCCCCCTGAGTAGTATTGCAAAGAAAAACTATGAGATGGAAAAGAAACAGCCTATTTCTAGGCTTGACAAAACAGTCCTCTGAAGACTGCAATATCCTTTCTGGCCACTGTGTGTCCTCGGCGCCCCGTGCTGCCGCTCTGGTCTTTCTCCTCAGTTCCAAAGTATTGATGGAACAAACAAGGAAGGGCCGCCCCTTCCTTTAAGCCACTGACCCGCCCTTCCCCCCCAGCAACCTCAAACAGGAAATGCCCCTCCCGACAGGGGGAGGGGGGGGGGGGATTTTGGGAGGAAGGGACCTCTCTGTTCCAGCAAACTGCAGCCTGCAGCCTGGAACCATGAGGAGGTCAGCGTTTTGCCTGCTTGCAGGCTCTGAGGAGGAAGACTGAATGGAGCATCGCCTGGAGGCCTGCAGGTAAGCAAAGCTCTCTGACACACACATATATTTTTATATAACACAGGCCCCACTCAATGCTTTTCCAACACTACAAGGGAGGTCACATCTTATGGGGAATAATACATAGAGAGCCATCCTATCTTTATGATATGTGACTAGTTTGCCAGATGCAGTGCATAACTTTAGGCATGTCCCCTGTGACCCCCCAGAAAAAACCTGCTAAGAACCAAGTTCCGCAAGTTTTCCCCTCACTTACCTGCTCCATGCCGCAGGACTTTGCCAAGCAAGAGGCCCAATCTTCCCCCATCTCCGTGGGGATGTCTAGACCTTCAGGCCCTGGGTTCCTATGAAGGATCCACTGTCCTGGGCCCATATAGCACCCTGGCAACAGAAAACTTTAGGTACGCAAAGGTTTCTAAGTTCTGGGCCCAGGGTCCAGCTCTCTAAAAAGAAAAGCATTATGGGCTATACCCCAAGGGTTTGGGGTCCGGTTACTGACCACTTTAGCGCTGAGGCTTTTTTTGGACAGAACCGGTAGCTCACCTAATCCCAAGGATGCGGAGGCAAGCTAAACCATGACTAACACCTAAGACACTGGCGTAAAAACTGAGGTACTCCTCCTATGGGAGGGGGTTATATAGGGAGGGGCATTTCCTGTTTGAGATTGCCAGTGTCTACACCTGAAGGTACTCCATATAACCCATATAGTAATGAATGCCGCTCTGTGTCCCGTGATGTACGATAAAGAAAACAATACACAAAGGTACTGAAGTGTCACCTTCTATAAGGCCTGCAGAGCATTCCTTGTCCAGTTATTCCATTCTACAATCCTCCTTTGGTGACCTAGACCCCCTATACACACAGGATCCATCATGGGCTAGTAGGCATTTAAAGCAGCAGTAGTACGAGGAAAACTCATTTGGCTGTACTTCCCCTATGGATCACAGGAGTGTAATTTGTTCTGCACTCCTGTGACCTGGTTTCAGCAGACAGCAGACTAAAGCCCGCTGTCGGCTGATGTCACAAAGCCGGTCCAGGCTCGGGAAGGATTGCGATTCATATGGTCGGGATCTGTCCATATCCTGAACTGGCACTCGGCTCAGTCCCTCAGAGAGCCAATGAGAGCCTGAGCCGGCCACTGCTGTCCCCTCCACAGCCCAGCGCTCCAGTGAGCAGAGAGCGGTGACTGACAGCACATGGAGCTCCCAGAACCGAGTGATCGGTGGTGTTTGATCGCTCAGCTCTCAGTCTTAGAGGCACCTGGGGAACCAATGCTGCATCCACCTAGGTAAGTATGATTCTGAAATAAAAAGTAATCCCATTTTTCCCTTTTAACCACTTAAGGACCGCCTCCTGCACATATACGTCGGCAGAATGGCACGGCTGGGCACATGTACGTACAGGTACGTCCTGTACTAGTACCCAGCCTTGAGTCGCAGGCGCGCTCCGGGACCGCGGGACCCGCGGACCCGATTGCCGCTGGAGTCCCACGATCGGTCCCCGGAGCTGAAGAACGGGGACAGCTGTGTGTAAACACAGCTTCCCCGTTCTTCACTGTGGCGGCGGCATCGATCATGTCATCCTTTTATAGAGGGACACAAATCGATGACGTCACACCTACAGCCACACCCCCCTACAGTTGTAAACACACTTCAGGTCACACTTAACCCCTTCAGCGCCCTCATTGTGGTTAACTCCCAAACGCCAATTGTCATTTTCACAGTAATCAGTGCATTTTTAATGCATTTTTTGCTGTGAAAATGACAATGGTCCCAAAAATGTGTCAAAATTGTCCGATGTGTCCGCCATAATGTCGCAGTCATGAAAAAAAAACGCTGATCGCCGCCATTAGTAGTAAAAATTTTTTTTTTTATAAAAATGCAATTAAACTATGCCCTATTTTGTAAACGCTATAAATTTTGTGCAAACCAACAGATAAACAATTATTGCGATTATATGTAGAAGAATACGTATCGGCCTAAACTGAGGAAAAAAAATTTTTTTTATATATTTTTGGGGGATATTTATTATAGCAAAAAGTAAAAAATATTGCATTTTTTTCAAAATTGTCGCTCTATTTTTGTTTATAGCGCAAAAAATAAAAACCGCAGAGGTGATCAAATACCACCAAAAGAAAGCTCTATTTGTGGGGAAAAAAAGGACGCCAATTTTGTTTGGGAGCCACGTCGCACGACTGCGCAATTGTCAGTTAAAGCGACGCATCGCAAAAAAGGGCCGGGTCCTTTAGCTGCATTTTGGTCCGCAAAGCGATGATTTTGTCTCACGAGGTGGACTGCTGAGGCCACAGATATCATTTTAGTTTTCAGTAAGGAGGGAGGGGGTGGGGGGCGCCTTGTATCACTTCAGTAATCCTGCACAATTCATTCAAACAGCCATAAAATTGACATAGTCCCAAGGACATTTATGAACTTCTCAATTATTTATGATCAGGAAAACAAAGCTGTGTTTAGTATTCCTTCTATCGTGGACAGGGGTGATTAGTTAAACATTTATACCGGTATCAGGCGGGACGCTTAATTGAGAAATTATCCTCCATTCACCCAGACCGCTCATACGTTCCCAAGTCTGTAATCTCCATAGCTGGGGGCTCTCATAATTCCCTCATAGCATCCAGATACAAGGCGAGGGGACGGGGAAGCAGAAAATTGTATTTTTAATAAAATGTATTAATGACACACAATGGAGGAGAAAGACGGCGTGAAAACTGAGACATTCCAGATATCTGTCCCCGCTATACACAGAGTACTCCAAATATCATCCACAGGAAGGATTGTTAGGTTTTTGTTTGTTTTTTTCAAAGAAAGCAAAATTCGGAAATATCTGTCCACGGCTGAAGGGTCTCGGTGATGTCACTGGTCTCTAGTGATTGGATAGGCTGTGTTCTCATGAATATGAAGGGTCTCGGTGATGTCACTGGTCTCTAGTGATTGGATAGGCTGTGTTCTCATGAATATGAAGGGTCTCGGTGATGTCACTGGTCTCTAGTGATTGGATAGGCTGTGTTCTCATGAATATGAAGGGTCTCGGTGATGTCACTGGTCTCTAGTGATTGGATAGGCTGTGTTCTCATGAATATGAAGGGTCTCGGTGATGTCACTGGTCTCTAGTGATTGGATAGGCTGTGTTCTCATGAATATGAAGGGTCTCGGTGATGACACTGGTCTCTAGTGATTGGATAGGCTGTGTTCTCATGCACATGAAGGGTCTCTGTGATGTCACTGGTCTCTAGTGATTGGATAGGCTGTGTTCTCATGAATATGAAGGGTCTCGGTGATGTCACTGGTCTCTAGTGATTGGATAGGCTGTGTTCTCATGAATATGAAGGGTCTCGGTGATGTCACTGGTCTCTAGTGATTGGATAGGCTGTGTTCTCATGAATATGAAGGGTCTCTGTGATGTCACTGGTCTCTAGTGATTGGATAGGCTGTGTTCTCATGAATATGAAGGGTCTCGGTGATGTCACTGGTCTCCAGTGATTGGATAGGCTGTGTTCTCATGAATATGAAAGGTCTCGGTGATGTCACTGGTCTCTAGTGATTGGATAGGCTGTGTTCTCATGAATATGAAGGGTCTCGGTGATGTCACTGGTCTCTAGTGATTGGATAGGCTGTGTTCTCATGAATATGAAGGGTCTCGGTGATGTCACTGGTCTCTAGTGATTGGATAGGCTGTGTTCTCATGCACATGAAGGGTCTCTGTGATGTCACTGGTCTCTAGTGATTGGATAGGCTGTGTTCTCATGAATATGAAGGGTCTCGGTGATGTCACTGGTCTCTAGTGATTGGATAGGCTGTGTTCTCATGAATATGAAGGGTCTCGGTGATGTCACTGGTCTCTAGTGATTGGATAGGCTGTGTTCTCATGCACATGAAGGGTCTCTGTGATGTCACTGGTCTCTAGTGATTGGATAGGCTGTGTTCTCATGAATATGAAGGGTCTCGGTGATGTCACTGGTCTCTAGTGATCTGATAGGCTGTGTTCTCATGAATATGAAGGGTCTCGTGATGTCACTCGTCTCTAGTGATTGGATAGGCTGTGTTCTCATGAATATGAAGGATCTCGGTGATGCCACTGGTCTCTAGTGATTGGATAGGCTGTGTTCTCATGAATATGAAGGGTCTCAGTGATGTCACTGGTCTCTAGTGATTGGATAGGCTGTGTTCTCATGAATATGAAGGATCTCGGTGATGCCACTGGTCTCCAGTGATTGGATAGGCTGTGTTCTCATGAATATGAAGGATCTCGGTGATGCCACTGGTCTCTAGTGATTGGATAGGCTGTGTTCTCATGCACATGAAGGGTCTCTGTGATGTCACTGGTCTCTAGTGATTGGATAGGCTGTGTTCTCATGAATATGAAGGGTCTCGGTGATGTCACTGGTCTCTAGTGATCTGATAGGCTGTGTTCTCATGAATATGAAGGGTCTCGTGATGTCACTCGTCTCTAGTGATTGGATAGGCTGTGTTCTCATGAATATGAAGGATCTCGGTGATGCCACTGGTCTCTAGTGATTGGATAGGCTGTGTTCTCATGAATATGAAGGGTCTCAGTGATGTCACTGGTCTCTAGTGATTGGATAGGCTGTGTTCTCATGAATATGAAGGATCTCGGTGATGCCACTGGTCTCCAGTGATTGGATAGGCTGTGTTCTCATGAATATGAAGGATCTCGGTGATGCCACTGGTCTCTAGTGATTGGATAGGCTGTGTTCTCATGAATATGAAGGGTCTCGGTGATGTCACTGGTCTCTAGTGATTGGATAGACTGTGTTCTCATTGAATATGAAGGGTCTCGGTGATGTCACTGGTCTCTAGTGATTGGATAAGCTGTGTTCTCATGAATATGAAGGGTTTCGGTGATGTCACTGTAGTTTAGTAAATGGATAGATTGCTTAAAATAGAAGTCCAGGCTATTACCAACTAAGCTTAAACCTGCAGCCACCCCCTTCTAAACCCTATCCCAGCTACCCTGGGAGCTGAAAAAAAAAGATGCTTATACTTCCCTATTCTGAGGGCGCTCTGGTCTGGTCATGCAATTGGCTTCCCAGCAGCCACTTCAGGGGGGAGCAAAGACAGCATGAGAACAGATGCGCCATAGTAAGCCTATGGGTGGTGTCGCCGCACAGGCATTGCAGACGTTCTCGCTGCCTCTTCTCTGAAGTGGGCCGCTGGGGAGATCACGTGACCGGAGCGCTCTGAGAGTAGTAACTATAAGCACCTTCCTTTAACAGGGTAGTTAGAATAGGATTTGAAATGGGGGTGAGAGCGAGTTTAGGTACCATTTCCCGAAGGGACCGCCTCAAAACCGTAAGTGGCCCTTAAACACCTTTCTCCTTTGAAACCTTTTTTTTTCAGACAATTTGGGGAATTTTGATCCCATTTTGACACATTTCCTGCGTAACTGAGCCATTGGCCAAAGGTGTGAAAATTGGTGGTGTGGGAGACTAGACATACCGACTGACCGCCCGCAGGTGGACCAAAATTCGGCCAGTCTCTTCTGACCTGGCCAAATTTTGATCCATCTACGGCCCGGACTCCCACTTTAAGACTTTACAACTAAGAGAAGTTGAAAAAGCTTGCCCTGGCCCACCAAACACAATCAAAGGAATAGCTCTGACAATGGAGAACATTCTAGCCTGATTGAAGAGGAATCAGTTTCAGTTTATTTTGGCTCTTGTGTCCCAGGTGCAGTGTGTCAGTTATTTGGGGGGGGGTCATCATTTATGTGTAATGAAGGATTCTGGCTCTGCTTTTCATCCAAGGCATCAGAATGGCCATATATCTCCCTGTGATCTGATGGATGCCCCTGGCACCCTGTTTACACACCAGGCAGCAGTGTGTCGCGGGGCTGGAGGTCACGGCTGTCCATCAGGGGGGGGTCACACAGCCAGTGGGATGGATGAGGTTGGCTCTCTCTCTCTGTGTATTTTAGATGAATGATAAGCATGAAATGTCTGCCTGGGGCACTCAATGTTCTGCTGGTATCAGGAAAGGAGTATGAAGCTTGGTGACAAAGTGGATCCTTGCAGATGTTGAGTTAATATATTCCTCCGATGCCTCACACGTGTCAATCTCTTTATATATTATACGGCATTATCTCCCTCCGAGGCAGATTGGATAACCTCCAAGTCCCAACATCTCCTGCCAACCGGCTCCTGCAAGTATCTGAATGATGTGCTTCTCATGAGAGGTGTGATGGTATCATCTTCATGGAACGGGAACCTCATTACTCTTCTGCAGGAGGACCCCGGGATCCTAAAACGTTGGACTCTAATGTCCGCCTTCATCAGGTTCCCCCCGGACTCTACTGTCCGCCTTCATCAGGACCCCCCCCCCCCCATGTCATGCCGCTCTCTGCTCCCTTCCATCCCTAACCGATTGGATGCATCCCCACAAGACCAGCGCACACCTGCCCAGCAAAAAAGTATTTTGCGGAGATCAGATTATCTACTTACTGCAGAAAAAGACCAAGAGGTCCGTCCATCTGTCCGCTTTGTTTAATGTTTTTTTTACTTTTTTTAACCTTTGTCCAAAGCGTGTTTAACCGCTTCAGCCCCGGAACATTCGGCTGGCCAAAGACCAGAGCACTTTTTTGCGATTGGGCACTGCGTCGCTTTAACTGACAATTGCGCGGTCGTGCAACGTGGCTCCCAAACAAAATTTATATCCTTTTTTCCCCCACAAATAGAGCTTTCTTTTGGTTGTATTTGATCACCTCTGCATTTATTTATTTTTTGCACTGTAAACAAAAATAGAGCGACAATTTTTAAAAAAGCAATATTTTTTTTACTTTATGCTATGATAAATATCCCCAAAAAATATGTAAAAAAAAAAAAACTGTTTTTTTCCCTCAGTTTTTGGCCGATACGTATTCTTCTACATATTTTTGGTAAAAAAAATGAGAACACAGTGTAATGGTGTGGGGGATGGGCACACTTTGGGCCCCCCCATGATTTACACACCACGGCCTACCTGAGTATCGTTGCTGACCATGTCCATATAGAGGAATCAGGACCACCTTCCTCCTGCTGGTGATCCCTCTAGTGATATAAAGATCTATATAGAGGAATCAGGACCTCCTTCCTCCTGCTGGTGACCCCTCTAGTGATATAAAGATCTATATAGAGGAATCAGGACCTCCTTCCTCCTGCTGGTGATCCCTCTAGTGATATAAAGATCTATATAGAGGAATCAGGACCTCCTTCCTCCTGCTGGTGATCCCTCTAGTGATATAAAGATCTATATAGAGGAATCAGGACCTCCTTCCTCCTGCTGGTGACCCCTCTAGTGATATAAAGATCTATATAGAGGGATCAGGACCTCCTTCCTCCTGTTGGTGATCCCTCTAGTGATATAAAGATCTATATATGGGGATCAGGACCTCCTTCCTCCTGCTGGTGATCCCTCTAGTGATATAAAGATCTATATAGAGGAATCAGGACCTCCTTCCTCCTGCTGGTGACCCCTCTAGTGATATAAAGATCTATATAGAGGAATCAGGACCTCCTTCCTCCTGCTGGTGACCCCTCTAGTGATATAAAGATCTATATAGAGGAATCAGGACCCCCTTCCTCCTGCTGGTCACCCCTCTAGTGATATAAAGATCTATATAGAGGAATCGGGACCTCCTTCCTCCTGCTGGTCACCCCTCTAGTGATATAAAGATCTATATAGAGG
Organism: Rana temporaria; assembly: GCF_905171775.1. NCBI lineage: Eukaryota > Metazoa > Chordata > Amphibia > Anura > Ranidae > Rana > Rana temporaria. The sequence continues at coordinate 144,694,496 of NC_053500.1, read as the reverse complement.
GATCAGGACCTCCTTCCTCCTGCTGGTGACCCCTCTAATGATATAAAGAGGGTGGCCCTTCAAAAGATAAAACAGGTGGTGCAGCGCCTCTGAGAAGCAATTCACTGTTGGTCGCTTTTCAGAGCAACAGCCATGACGGCCACAAATGTAAAAGAGCCCTTTAGAAATTTTAGGAAAGACTCCCGGAATTTGTCGGGAAGCTTTTCAGATGCAGGTAAAGCTTTGCTGCACACAAGGCTCAGAGAGGCTACAGGTCCCCTAGTGGTGTCATGCAGGCTGGTGGTCCGGGCCTCTCACCCCCCGTGTAGAGGACACATTGAGGGTCTTGTACGGCCTCCCCTGCTCTGCGCCCGCCTCATCTTGAAAGCAGATGGAAAAGCTTTTTGACCAAAATTCACCATGACTTTCCCATTGTGCCCCGTCCATCTGGGCTCCCGGGCGACGTGTCAGGGCGGCGATCTCTGGATTTATCACCCGCGCCGCCTCCCCCCAAGCACAATGTGTACATACACAGGTCACCCACATTGGAATGTACGCTTTTTATACTCAATGACTGAATTAGAGAAAACCGGGCGGGGGGAGGGGCAATCTGTATTATTCATAAGACACAGCCAAAGGAAGGGCACTTCCCAGCGTGCCCAAGAAAAAAAATATAAAGGGAGCAACTTGTGGAACTAAAAGTATCAGCATGACGACTCCTCGCAGCTGCTGGGGAAATCAGTTGTGCCAGCTGTGAGGTCTCAGCCCTGGTTACCAGTCATAGCTCCGCCTTCACCGATCGCTATGGGAAACATTTTAAGCAGAATACTGTGTATTTTCTTTCTTACCACTTGCTGACCGCCCTATAGAAGTTTTATTGATACAGGGCGGCCCCTGTGCGCAGGATCGTGTGTATATATATATATATATATATATGTGATCCTACACTCTTGGGTAGCAGGCGCTAATGCGCCCCCCCCAACGGCTCGTTCCCGCTGTGATCTCACACAACGGGTACTGCGGACTCAATGTCCACCGGCACCCACTGATCATCAGCCACAGCTGCAATATGTAAACAAGGCAGATCGCCGTTCTGACAGGAAGGAAGGAATGGATCCTGTGATCCTGCAAAGCAGAGACACGGATTCATGCCTTGCCCTAGTAAAAGCACCTCCCACACTTTAGAAACCCACTGGCTAGGCACACATTTAACTCTGTGATCCACCCTGACCTTTAACCCCATTCCCTGCCAGTGCATATTTTTTAGTACTTGACTTCAGGACTTCTCCAGAGCCTCTCCCATCCTCCGGGAACGCTCTACCCCAATCTGTCCGACTTTCTCCTACTTTGTCCACTTTCAGATGATCCCTGAAAACTCATCTCTTCAGAGAAGCCCATCTGGCCCCCCCACCTAACAACTGTACATCTACTTTCTCCATCAGCACATCCCCCACAATTATTGACCTTCCCTCTTAGATTGTAAGCTCTAATGCCCCTTTCGCACTGGGTTGTCGTTGCCAGTAAAGTGCCGCTATTTTTACCGTCGTATTTGCGGGGGGAAATCGGCCACTAGCCGGGTGCTATTAACCCCCACTAGCGGCCGAAAGAGAGTTAAAACCACCCGCAAAGCGCCGCTGCAGCAGCTCTTTGCCGGCGGTATAGCCACGGTGCCCATTCATTTCAATGGGCAGGAGCGGTGGAGGAGCCGAATTCCTAACCTTTCCTTCATTGCTCCAAAGATGCTGCTAGCAGGACTTTTTTTAGCGTCCTGCCAGCGCACCGCTCCAGTGTGAATGGAGTGAAAGGAGCGACTGCTGGCTGCAGGGCCTCTCTCCAGGGTGGATTTCCCGATGGGGACAATGGACCATGCGCTTGTGTTGAAATGGCCACATCGTCCCCCATCAGACGCACAAATAGGTGACGGGCAGCGTTGTCACCCTACAACAGGAAGTGGCTTTCACGGCAGGATCACCAAGTGTCACATTAATAAAAACACTGAAATCGGCTTTTGTAATGACATTAAAACGAGATTATTAATTATTATTATACAGGAATTATAGGGCGCCAACAGTTTGCTCAGCGCTTTACAGCATGAGGGCAGACAGTACAATTACAATACAATTCATACAGGAGGGATCGGAGGGCCCTGGTCAGAAGAGCTTGCAATCTAAGAGACGGCCAGTATATGGCGGCTGAGCTCTGCCCTCACCTGATGTCGGTCCTCCTAATAATTCTGCTCTCCTGTACCCCCCCCCCCCCCTCTCCTCCGCCTGGAGCGGACCAGCGCGCGGCTCTGACATTTAGAAGCAGCGGAGCTTTGCGTGTTACAAGGAATACGACATGTCACAAAGAGAAATAGAAGACGTGTTTCTATATATTCTATGCCCCCCCCCTCTCCTCCCCCCTCTCCTCCCCCATTTACAATCTACAGCCGGCTTCAATGTATTCCGAGTGAAAGGTGACCCGTCACAACTATATATTTCAGCAGGAAAGGCGCCTTTTCTTTTATTAGTTATCAGCAGAAATAACTTGCTGCTAAAATGGAGTTTGAAGCACCTTTGACCCGTTTCAGCGACCAAGCCTGCCATGAATACAGCGATATGACGGGGGAGGGGTGGGAAGCTGACTCGGGGGTTTTACCCCCCCACTCACTGGTTGTCATGCAAGTGCATTGAAGCGGTAGTAAACCGCTGCAGAATTAGAATAAAATAAAAACACCAGTAAGACAATGGCATAATGTGCTAGTATGGATCGTATACTAGCACATGATGAAATATTTACCTTAGAATGAAGCCCTTCCACCGGTGGACAATCACCGCTGAGGGGCTGACATATTCCTCTGGTCTTTCGTCCGGGTTCACGGGCTCCGGCGCTGTGAGTGGCCGGAGTCACGATGACTTTGCGGTTCCGGTAAGAAGCTCTGAAGATCCGGCGCGGTATGCTGGACCTTCGCAGCGCATATGCCGCTGACATCAGGGGCTGCATGCAGGGTGATTATCTCCTAAACAGTGCAGGATATTCATTTTCTCTACAGGTGAGCTTTAATATAGGCTTGCCTGTAGGTACAAATCACACAGCGGGCTTTACCACTACTAAGGTACGTTTATAAACAGCATGATAGACAGGTGGTGAAATAAAGCTTACAGAGGATGCTAAAGCCATGGGCTTGGTACCGGCTTTGGCATCGGTGAAGGGCTTTCCGATAAAAAATCTCAAAGTGCAACCCCCCCCCCCATTCATATCTTCCAGGCAGCCTGGAATCACAGGAAAATATTTGTACAGCGAGAGACAAACTCAGGGAACAGCCGATCCTTCTTGTGACTTATGAAACCGGAAGCAGTGTGTATTATGTCACCTCTGGGGTCACAGCTGTCATTAGGGTTGGGTGGGATGGGTGGGTGGGTTAAGGGATGGGTGACGTTTTTTTATTTCTAATCCATCCTGTTTCAAACTTTTTACTCCAGATGATCAAATTATCTTCAGGTCTAAGGATCCCATGCTAAATAAAAATTGATTGGAGGTCAGTTGTGATGCTGTGACTGGTTTACTTTGACCACAAGGTACAGAGCCGCTCTGATTGGCTTTGTACATTTTTCCAGTAATCTGAGGAGGCGCACTGTCCACTCCTGAGTGTTTTCTGCAGCAGCAATTAAAAACAGAAAACGGAGTCTACCTCTCTGCCATTCTTAACACACAGAAAAATGATAAAATGACGAAGTCAGCAGATTAAGCCTCGAGTTGTATTCGTTGACATCCAGCCGTGAAACCCAAACATCTGGGAGGCGGCGCAGACAGGTGTTTATAAGAACATTTCTGCAGCACAAGCCTAACATGCAACCCCTGACAGAATGTTCACAGAGCGCAGCAGAAATCGCACCAAGTGACAGAAAGTGATGGCGGCGAGATTTGATGAGGTTTTCTTTTTAATAACATGGCTCAATTTTGAGTCCTCGTAATTAACGGGGGGGATGGAGAAGCGCCTCTGCTCGAGCATTCAGCGTTTTCAGAAAATAATGCAGAATGTCGCCTGGAGGGGTGTCAGTAATTTCCACCCGACACCATTCCCTCCTCTGGAACCAAGCGAGAGCGCCCAACCAACAATGACAAACACACCAGAGGGGGAGGATAAGACCAGCGTTATTCCTAGAAACGACCCCCGGCACTAATGATCGCTGCGCCGTGTGACGAACGCGCTTTAATGGAGACGTACCGAACGGTGTCATTTCCCAAGCCTGAAACGTCATGTTTGTGTCATAGAACACAAGGAAATTAAAGATGAACAGTTGTAGTGAGGGAGACGATGTAATCAGCGTCCCACAACTGCCACAAGATCGCAACTGTCACTAACCAACATTGACACTTACATTATATGGCCCAATGTAGGTGGACCTTCTCCAAATGATGGAATTCCGATGTTTCCAGTGAAGGATTCTGTTAACAGTACATTCCCAACCTTGGGGCAGAAGACCCTTTTCGGTTCCACCATGATTGCAGCCCTGTGTATAAATCCAGCTCCATAAAGTCATGGAGGGACCAGTTTGGTGTGGAGGAACTTAAGTATCCTGCACAGAACCCTGACCTCAACCCTAATGAGAACCTATGAGATGAAATAAAACAACAATGGTGAGCCAGGTCTTCTCATACATCAGGACCTGACCTCATAAATGCTCTTTGGGCACAAATTCCCACAGACTTCAAAATCCATTGGAAATCTTTCCCAGAAGAGCGGAGGTTGTTATAGCTGCAAAGACGGGTCCAAAAAGGAGGAGGAGGAGGAGGAGAAAAGAAGAAGAGAGGAGGAGGAGAAAAGAAGAAGAGAGGAGGAGGAGAAAAGAAGAGAGGAGAAGGAGAAAAGAAGAGAGGAGAAGGAGAAAAGAAGAGAGGAGAAGGAGAAAAAAAAGAGGAGAAAAGAAGAGAGGAGAAAAGAAGAGAGGAGAAGGAGAAAAGAAGAGAGGAGAAGGAGAAAAGAAGAGAGGAGAAAAGAAGAGAGGAGAAGGAGAAAAGAAGAGAGGAGAAAAGAAGAGAGGAGGCGGAGAAGAGAAGAGAATAAAAGAGAAAGGAAAGGAAAAGAACAGAAAAGGGAAATATAAATAAAAAGTAATGTAAAGTTTGTAGGAGTTGATGTAAGACATCGATCTGAAGACGCTCTCATGTAATTACAATGTCTGACTCTCTGTCACCTTTGAAGGCCGGTGTCCGGGGGCAGGGCACACGGATGGCTTATGACATTGACAAGCAGACAATAGAGACATCTTTGCGTTGCTGGGCAGGTGCGTCTCTTACCTGATTTGCCCCCGTACCAGCGGCCGGCTCTTTGTTCTGTTCATGTTGGAGTCAAACGGCACCTCGAAAAACTGCAAGACAAACAAAAGGGACATGAGTGACAATTCCTTGTACCCATAAGTGTAATCTGTATGCAAAGGTCTTTAAAACAGAAGTAACTTTCAAGCCTTGTAAAGCGTTGAGTGCCTGATCATGCTGGTTGGCCTCTGTTGCTCCTTGGGTCACTATTCCTATAGACACAGGGCAGCTGAGCCTGCATGAGTGCCCCCAACGAAAGCTGCTTTCTATGAGGGCTTTTTATAAAGCGGAGGAGCCAGGAGCACCAGCGGGGGACCCCAGAAGAAGAGGATTGGGTCTGCTCTGTGCACTATCACAATGATGACATGTTTATTATTTTAATAAAGAAATGGAAGCTTCAATAAGAAACTTTTTCTTTTTAAACAACCTGAAAATGTTTTCAGTCTTAGCCCCGTGGCCAGCGAGGAGTTAATGTGGCCCTTGGCGGTGCGCGGCATGAAATCGTGAGTTCAGGAGGCCAAATGTGACTGGAAATATTTGTGAATGTCACAGGTGTGAAGGGAGAACAATGACAGAAAAAAAATGCAAAAAGTTTCATCCATTCTGTCCAAGAACAACACAAAATGAGGGAGAACAGCGGCGGCGGCGGCCTGTCATCATGGCTGCACTTAGCGGTCACCATGGCGCTCTGCCTCCTAATGAGGCGGCATAATCCTACACGCCGCATGCAGCTGAACCTGCGATCGAGGATCGAGGGAGATGAAAAGAAAGAAACGAAGCAGCAACACAAACACGAGGTGAGACAAGAGCCAGGATGAAAAGGGGCGCTGACAGCAGGCGCTGTACCGCGTCCTGAAAATAAAGACCAACATCACACCTGAGAAAACCCGGCATTACCCCCCCGGACTGTGCCAACAAAGGGCACCTGTCACCCCCACACACCAATACAAAAACATGCAAGTCATTATATCATCACAGAAGTCATGAGAGTGCCCATGTACCGGGAGGAGCATGCTCCCTCCTGAGTCTAAACCTGCAACCATACATCCGCATTCACTACATACGAACCCCTTCCTTTAACCACTTAAGACCCGGACCTTTAGGCAGCTAAAGGACCCGGCCAGTTTTTGCGATTCGGCACTGCGTCGCTTTAACTGACAACTGCGCGGTCGTGCGACGTGGCTCCCAGACAAAATTGACGTCCTTTTTTTCCCACAAACAGAGCTTTCTTTTGGTGGTATTTGATCACCTCTGCGGTTTTTATTTTTTGCGCTATAAACAAAAACAGCGACAATTTCGAAAAAAATTCAATATTTTTAACTTTTTTCTATAATAAATATCCCCAAAAATATATAAAACAAAAATGTTTTCCTCAGTTTGGGCCGATACGTATTCTTCTACCTATTTTTGGTAAAAAAAATAAAAAAAAAATCGCAATAAGCGTTTATAGATTGGTTTTATTTATAGCGTTTATAAAATAGGGGATAGTTTTATTGCATTTTTATAAAAAAAAATGTTTTACTACTAATGGTGGCGATCAGCGATTTTTTTCGTGACTGCGACATTATGGCGGACACTTCGGACAATTTTGACACATTGTCATTTTCACAGCAAAAAATGCATTGTTTACTGTGAAAATGACAATTGCAGTTTGGGAGTTAACCACAAGGGGAAGCTGAAGGGGTTAAGTGTGACCTCATGTGTGTTTCTAAATGTAGGGGGGTGTGGCTGTAAGTGTGACGTCATTGATTGTGTTTCCCTATAAAAGGGATCACACGATCGATGACGGCGCCACAGTGAAGAACGGGGAAGCTGTGTTTACACTCACCTCTCCCCGTTCTTCAGCTCCGGGGACCGATCGCGGGACTCCAGCAGCGATCGGGTCCTCGGGTCCCGCGGTCATGGTCAAGGCTGGGCACTTAAAGAGGACGTACCTGTACATGCTTGTGCCATTCTGCCGACGTATATGTGCAGGAGGCGGTCCTTAAGTGGTTAATAAAACAAGGAGCACCATGCAATATACAGGAAGTCAGAACAACCAATCAGAATTCTTTTTGTGATCAGACTGGTTGCCCTGGACAATACTGCACTTGTCATTTTGTGGGTAGAATAACAAGGAAAGCAGAAGATAACAGAAAAAGCGCAGCATTGATTGGGGTCCTGAAAGGAGATATCGGTGTTCAGGCTGAAAGTGTCTTCCAACCACACACTTGGATACAACAGGTGAAAAGATGAACAGCCGGCACACCAAAGTCATCCAGTTACAAAGATATTTTTTTTTGCTACAGGGTGAATACAGGATAGACGCCCATACGCGTTTCGTCCAAAACATGTAAGCATATTTACCTTGTATTCTTTGCACCTGGATGACTTTGGGTTTCCGGCTGTTCAACTCTTTAACTACTAGACAACCTCCTAAACGTACACCCCCCCCCCCCCATATAAAGTCACACTTTGTGTACAAGGCCAGTCCCCCCCCCCCCCCCCCTCCCCTTGCACAAGGAGAGAGAGCAGACCTGTGGGAGGGGCCAGAAATCTCTCCACCCATTATAGTCTGCCTGCAGAAAACGACAGGAGGGGGCGGAGACATGACCAGGCACCCTGCACAAGGCTAGAGTGCAGCAGTGAGCGGTCTTTATTACAGGAAGTCTCACACTGGAGATGTACAGATCTGGAAGAAATACACAAAGCTCGCCAAGATTCATGGAGAAATACACACAATGAATGTGTGGAGATGATATTTTCTCCCCAGAGTTCTGCTTTAACGTCGTCCTACCCTCCAGCTTATGAGGTTCAACAGTCTGAAATGGCAAACTAAAGACCCGGAGACCGAACACAGCGGACTGTAGGTAAGGACAGACCTCTCCATCTTGTCTACACTCCGTGACAATGGACACTAATCTGTCACAATTCCAGACGGCTCGCATGTATGTCTGCACATGTGAATGGAGTTGGTGTTTGCAGAGAGAACTGGTTATCTGACATTTCATGTGGGGTGTGAGGAGAATGACGTCTTCGTGGACGGTGCAACAAATTCCATTTCATTATACCTTCTATTCTTCAGGGAGGTGACAGTGGATGTCTATCGCCACCAATCCATACAGACACATAGCAGGTATGAAGGATGTGAGGCCTCTATAGATAGGAGAATGTTACTATGGGGCAAGGTGCACCTGCTGGGTGTGCTTAGGGAAGCCATTTCTGTGAATGAACCAAAGCGGGCCCTTGAAGGTGTGAAGCCGACCACACCCTGAACTAATTCTAATGCCTCGTACACACGACCGGTTTTCCCGACAAGAAAACTGCCATATTTTAGATTGGTCAGGAAAACCGGTCGTGTGTATGCTCTATAGCAGTTTTCCCGACGAGAAAACTGCCCGCAAAAAAATTCGAACCTGCTCTATTTTTTCCCGTCAGTTTTTTTCTCGTCTCGAAAACCGTTCGTGTGTATGCTTTTCCGAGGGGGGGGGGAAACACGCATGCTCAGAATCAAGTATGAGACCGGAGCGCTCGTTCTGGTAAAACTAGCGTTCGTAATGGAGATCGCACATTCGTCACGCTGTAATAGACTGAAAAGCACGAGGCTGAAAAGCGCAAATCGTCTCTCACCAAACTTTTACTAACACGAGGATCATCAAAAGCAGCCCCAAGGGTGGAACTTCCCCCTTTATAGTCCCGTCGTACGCGTTGGACGTCACCGCGCTTTGATCAAGCGTTTTTTTGACTAAACGTGTGTATGCAAGGCAGGCTTGAGTGGAAACACGAACGTCGGGTTTTGGCATGTCAGGAAAACCGGTCGTGTGTACAGGGCATAAGGGGTTGTAAACCCTCATTTTTTTTTCACTTTAACTGCTTAAGGCCCGCCGCGCGACTAAATACGTTGGCAGAATGGCATTGCTAGGCATATGGACGTACCTGTATGTCCCCTTTAAGAAGCCCAGCTGTGGGTCGCGAGCGTCCCGCCGGCGGCGCACTCGCGACCTGGTCCTGTGCTCAGTGACCGCGCCCACGCACCCGATCGCTGCCGGTGTCCTGCAATCGGGTCACAGAGCTGAAGAACAGGGAGAGGCAAGTGAAAAACAAACCTCTCCCCGTGCATCCTAGCGAGCCTGTCACTGATCGTCTGTTCCCTGTCATAGGGAACAACGATCAGTGACGTGACACGCCCAGCCACGCCCCCCTACAGAAAGAAACACACATGAGGTCACACTTACCCCCTTCGCTGCCAGTGTAATTTTCGCAGTAATCAGTGAATTTTCATAGCACTGTTTGCTGTAAAAATGACAATGGTCCCAAAATAGTGTCAAAATTGTCCGATGTGTCCGCCATAATGTCGCAGTCATGATAAAAATCGCTGATCGCCGCCATTACTATTAAAAAATAAATTATTAATAAAAATGCCATAAAACTATCCCCTATTTTCTAGACGCTATAACTTTTGCGCAAACCGATCAATAAACGCTTATTGTGATTTTTTTTTAACAAAAATATGTAGAATACGTATCGGCCTAAACTGAGGGAAACAAATGTTTTTTTATATACATTTTTGGGGGATATTTATTACAGCAAAAAGGCATTTTTTTTCAAAATTGTCGCTCTATTTTTGTTTATAGTGCAAAAAATAAAAACCCAAGAGGTGATCAAATACCACCAAAAGAAATCTCTATTTGTGGGGAAAAAAAGGACGCCAATTTTGTTTGGGAGCCACGTCGCACGACCGCGCAATTGTCAGTTAAAGCGACGCAGTGCCGAATCGCAAAAACTGGTCGGGTCCTTTAGCTGCCTAAAGGTCCGGGTCTTAAGTGGTTAAAAACGACCGTGTGTAGGCTCCAGAGCATTTTTCTTGACGAGAAAAATGGGCATTAAAAATTTAGAACCCGCTCCATTTTTTCTCGTCGTTTGTCACGTCGTCGTGAAAAACGGTCGTGTGTAGGTTTTAACGACGTGGAAAAAAACGCGCATGCTCAGAAGCAAGTTATGAGAAGGAAAATTTGCATAATCAGCCCAAAGGGTAGCGCCATTCGAATGGAACTTTCACTTCGTTGTTGTACGTCACCGCGATTTGCTCGAGCATTTTTTTTTTCGCGATCGTGTGTATGCAAGGCATGACGAGAATCACGTTGATTAAAAACGTAGTTTTTTTTCCCATGACATAAAAAACGGTCGTGTGTACGCGGCATAAGGATTGTACGTGTGTACGCAGCATAAGGATTGAAAACCGTCCATGTTGATTTAGAGAGTTTAGTTGCGCTTTAATAATGAACTTGCAATCCTCTGCTCATAGTGTTTCTATAAAATGTTCTTTACTTCGGTAATTTTGAGTAATCAGAAAATATTTTGTGATCCCGGGTTTCAGCTTTCTGACCACAGCGGGTCCAATGACAGATCCGTGGTCAGTCTGTGTGCCTTGGTTCTGTGCTGCTTAGACACGTGCCCTTCCCCCCCGAGCAGTGAGAAGACGGTAATCGCGGTCATGTGACCGACTGGATAAAAGACCTCTTTCAGGTATTGTTCTGTGAGTAATGTGGCGTTTTAGAAATGATGTGATAACTTCCGCTGACTCGGCTTCACATATACAAAATCAGCAGCAATGACTGTCCTGCCAAGTTCAAAGCGTCGCTCTTCTTTCTACCACAAAGTAAAAAACGAAGAACAAAGTGACTCCGGCAGCCCATATGAGAAACTCGCACAGCTAATAACCCGTCATAAGGTAAAGAGGAGCAGCGGGGACTTTCTGCGTGGACACAATGACATCACACGGCGGTAATGTCTCCCTCTCTCCTCCTGTGTGCGTTCGCCGGGCCCACGTCTTAATTACGGGAGAAGTAAATGAAAGAACGTTCTGCTGAATTAGCAACGTGACATGAAAGAGAGGAACAGAAAACACTAATTACACGAAGAGTGCCTTCTACCACATCAAGGGGTTAAAGGCTTCTGACTTGTAATTACCAGCGTTTCATGTCAGAGATAGCGGCACACAATGGCGCTGGGTGGCGTCTCTTGATTTGTTTGTGATGCTTGCAGGTGCCTGTATGATGTTTTATAGGGGCCCTGCGTGCCAAAGCCGTGACCGCCGTCCAGTTATACGCGACTCACATTTCTGACAATTCTTGCAGAGTCCATGGGGTAGAGACCCACCCGGGCCTCTCCTCCACCATCGGTGTCCCCCCCACTCTCATTCTATAGTCAGGGGTGACCCAGGACTTGGCGACACACAGCCACCTACTCGGTCATCTGACCGATCACATGGGTGGCGAGCTGGACCCACCTGGGCCTCTCCTCCACCATCGGTGTCGTCCCCCCCCCCCACTCTCATTCCAGAGGCAGGGGTGACCCAGGACTTGGCGACACGCCCTCACCTACTCGGTCATCTGACTGATCACATGGGTGGCGAGCTGGACCCACCTGGGCCTCTCCTCTACCATCGGTGTCGTCGTCCCCCCTACTCTCATTCCAGAGGCAGGGGTGACCCAGGACTTGGCGACACGCCCTCACCTACTCGGTCATCTGACTGATCACATGGGTGGCGAGCTGGGCCCAGATGGGCCGGTGTCATCCAGTGGCATGGTCCGCTCCACTCGATCCTAGCGCGCAAGACGTGGCTGCAACGACGCATTTGGATGATGCGGCTGCACCGGCGCACTCGGATGACGCGACGCATTTTGGCTCGACACTGAAGAAATTACACTTTGTATCTACAATGTTGTGTAGTGGGTGTACAGCTTGTATAACAGTGTAAAATTGCCGTCCCCTCAGAATGACTTAACACACAGCCATTAATGTCTAAACCACAGGCAACAATAGTGAGTACACCCCCTAAGTGAAAATGTCCAAATTGAGCGCCCAATTAGCCATTTTCCCTCTCCGGTGTCTTGTGACTCGTTAGTGTTAAGGTCTCAGGTGTGAATGGGGAGCAGGTGTGTTAAATTTGGTGTTATCGCGCTCACTCTCTCATACTGGTCACTGGAAGTTCAAAATGGCACCTCATGACAAAGAACTCTCTGAGGATCTGAAGAAAAAGGCTGGGTCAGGGGTCTCCAAACGTTCTAAACAAAGGGCCAGTTTACTGTCCTTCAAACTTTGAGGGGGCCGGACTGTGGCCAGTGGAAATAGAAAATGCCCCGACATCAATGTGAGTAAACAACGCCCCATCATTGGCATCAGTGGGAGGAATAGTGCCCCATCATTGGCATCAGTGGGAGGAATAGTGCCCCATCATTGGCGTCAGTGGGAGGAATAGTGTCCCATCATTGGTATCAGTGGAGGAATAGCGCCTCATTATTGGTGTCAGTGGGAAGAATAGTGTCCCATCATTGGTATAAGTGGGGGAATAGTGTCCCATCATAGATATCAGTGGGGCAATAGTGCCTCATCATTGATATCAGTGGGAGAAATAACACCACATCACTGGTATCTAGTGCCCCATTATTGGTATTGGTGGGGAGAATAGTGCCCCATTGTTGGTATTAGGGGAAGGAATAGTGTCCTATCAGTGGTGTCAATGAAGAAATTGCACCCCATACATTGGTATAAGTGGAAGGAATAGTTTCCCCATGGCTGGTGTCAATGTGAGAAATAGTACCTCAAGGGCCAGATAGAGGGAAGCAAAGGGCCGTATCTGGCCCCTGAGCCGCAGTTTGGAGACCACTGGCCTAGGCTATAAGAAGATTGCCAAGACCCTGAAACTGAGATGATGAAAAGATAGAAAAAATATTTACAAAAATGTGAGGGGTGTACTCACTTTTGTGAGATACTGTGTATATATATTACTTTGTAGGTAGCGATCGGACTGGTGGGACTGGCGATGCATGTTAAGCCCTATAGGTGACCTTCTATCTGCTCAGGGATCTATGAGGAGCGAGCGATCGGCGGTGTTCTCAGTGTTAGAGCCGGCGGGCGACAGATGCTGCATTCACCAAGGTAAGTACGATTCTCAAAAATAAAATCCTGTACTCCTCTTTTAAAAAACGTTCTACATTTCTTATATATGAGGTTTAATCCTTGACGCAAAGTTCCATAAATGACGGGGAAGCAAGAAAGTTTTAGCTAGTGGAGTCTAAAGGTCTATGGGTGGTGGGAGTCTGAAGGTCTATGGGTGGTGGGAGTCTGAAGGTCTATGGGTGGTGGGAGTCTGAAGGTCTATGGGTGGTGGGAGTCTGAAGGTCTATGGGTGGTGGGAGTCTGAAGGTCTATGGGTGGTGGGAGTCTGAAGGTCTATGGGTGGTGGGAGTCTGAAGGTCTATGGGTGGTGGGAGTCTGAAGGTCTATGGGTGGTGGGAGTCTGAAGGTCTATGGGTGGTGGGAGTCTGAAGGTCTATGGGTGGTGGGAGTCTGAAGGTCTATGGGTGGTGGGAGTCTGAAGGTCTATGGGTGGTGGGGGGGGGGTCGGTCTGCTGCGGTTGCCTGACTGATGATACAATAAAAAGAAGAATATAATTGCTCTCAGCAAAGAGTCCGGAAACTTCTCCCAACATTTTCAGCTTTCGCAGAAACCACCATAGAGCTGCCGTCCAACGATTCGACTTATTTATGTGCATGAAGAGAAACTATGTAGATAAAAATAAAGAGTTTGGAAACTTTTCTTCTTTAATGGAATCTCGTTAATTGGAAAGCGGTGAATATTGGCTTTCTCGGGCTGATTGCGGACGGAGCCATTATGTGATAGCAATAATGAGCTTCCTGTAGAGAAGTGCTGCGGGTCCAATAAACCAAGATGAAGAAGTGACACTTCCAGGTAAAAGAAAGCAGCAAGTAGAAACACACTGAGGGGGGCAGAGACATAGCAGAATAGGGTCCTAGACAAGGCAGCAGCCCCCCCCCTTCTGTTAAATTCGAGAAGCCGTCCAGTTTTTGCATTTGTTACAAAGACGCTAATGAGTGGGGCCCGCTGATTCCTACTGTATATTGTGTATTGGATTTGTACTGTCTATTCTCAAGTTGTAAAGTGCGGAGTAAACTGTCGGCGCTATATAAACCCTGTATAATAATAATAATAATAATTCTGGGGCATTGGAAAAATCAACAATCATTGAAAGGGGGGGGTAACTTAGCCACAGGGAGACATTTTGGATCTACGAGCCGAAGCTTCTCACACCTGCGGGCCTAAATGTCGAGTTTGATTTGAACCCTTTTTTTTCTGATCATTAATACAATTTTTGTCTAATTTCTTTAACTTAAAAAATGTTACATTGTATTTGCATCTTTTTGATTCAGGTTTTCTTCTTGTAAAAGATAGCTGTGTGTTGAGGTTTTTTTTATATAATATATTTTTTTTAAAGGACCTGCCTTTACACACACATGGCATTCTAGTTTTAGCCCAAAAGGGGCTTGGTCCCTTAGTTCCAGTGAAGGGAACTCTTAAAGCGGGAGTTCACCCGAAAAAAAAATTTTAACATTAGATTGAGCCTAATTAAGGGGAGCAGAAACGGGTATTTTTTTTAAAATCAATGCCGTACTTACCGTTTTCGAGATAGATGTTCTCCCGCTGCTTCCGGGTATGATCTTCGGGACTGGGCGTTCCTATTTGATTGACAGGCTTCCGACAGTCGCATACAGCGTGTCACCAGTTGCCGAAAGAAGCCGAACGTTGATGCGGCTCTATACGGCGCCTGCGCACCGACGTTCGGCTACTTTCGGAAAATCGTGACGCGCTGTATGCGGCGGTCGGAAAGCTGTCAATCAAATAGGAACGCCCAGTCCCGCAGCCCATACCCGGAAGCGGCGGGAGAACATCTATCTCGAAAACTGTAAGTACGGCATCGATTTAAAAAAAAAAAAAACCCCGTTTCTGCTCCCCTTAAATAGCCTCAATCTAATGTTAAAAATTTAGTTTTTGGGTAAACCTCCACTTTAAGGTGTCAGCTAGGGTTGTCCCGATACCGATACCAGTATCGGTATCGATACCGAGTATTTGCGGGAGTACTTGTACTTCCGCAAATGCCCCCGATGCCTCATCCGATACTCGCCCCCCCCTCCTCCGCAACGAATGCCGCCGCATGGTTAAACAGCATGCAAGGAATGTCACACCCTTGCTCCAATCCCGAGCAAGGGGGAGTGTCTATACGCGGCGCAGCGGGGAACACTACAGCTATTCAAATGAAAGCTGTGATATTCCCCGCACGCTGTTTAACCATGCGGCGGCGGCATCTAGGTATGGGGGGACATGGCTGGATATATCGGGGACAAGGCTGGATTTATGGGGGACATGGCTGGATATAGGGGGGGCATGGCTGGATTTAGGGGGGACATGGCTGGATATAGGGGGGACATGGCTGGATATAGGGGGGACATGGCTGGATATAGGGGGGACATGGCTGGATATAGGGGGGACATGGCTGGATATAGGGGGGACATGGCTGGATATAGGGGGGACATGGCTGCATATGTGGGGGGACATGGCTGCATATGTGGGGGGACATGGCTGCATATGTGGGGAGACATGGCTGGATATAGGGGGGACATGGCTGGATATAGGGGGGACATGGCTGGATATATGGGGGACATGGCTGCATATGTGGGGGGACATGGCTGCATATGTGGGGAGACATGGCTGGATATAGGGGGGACATGGCTGGATATATGGGGGACATGGCTGGATATATGGGGGACATGGCTGGATATAGGGGGGACATGGCTGGATATGGGGGGGACATGGCTGCATATGTGGGGGGACATGGCTGCATATGTGGGGAGACATGGCTGGATATATGGGGGACATTGCTGCATATGTGGGGGGACATGGCTGCATTTGTGGGGGGACATGGCTGCATTTGGGGACACATTTAAAAAAAAGTATCGGTATTCGGTATCGGCGAGTACTTGAAAAAAAGTATCGCTACTTGTACTCGGTCCTAAAAAAAAGTGGTATCGGGACAACCCTAGTGTCAGCATACCAAGACATTTTGGACAATTTCATGCTCCCAACTTTGTCCGCAGAAAATCCGATTGTGTGTACGAGGCTTTAGATCGGAGACTGCGAGCCAGGCCTTCTCCTCCAACATCAGTGCCTGACCTCACACATGCTCTTCTGGAAGAATGGTCAAACATTCCCATAGACACACTCCTAAACCTTGTAGATGGCCTTCCCAGAAGAGTTGAAGGTGTTATAGCTGCAAAGAGTGGAGCCAACTCAATATTGAACCCTCCGGAGTAAGACTGGGATGCCATTAAAGTTCATGTGTTTGTAAAGGTAGGCGTCCCAATACTTTTGGAAATATAGTGCATGTAGTATAACATTGTACAGAGATTGTAGTTTTTGAAATGATTTATTTCGGTGAACTTTGCTACTTTCCGATGTGTGATCTCCATAGAGATGAGACAAGTAGATGTAAGCAATGGTTGTAGACAATGTGCTCCTCCACCTGAGGGAAATCTTATCAGTAACCACTTGGAACATGACATGGAGTGAAGCCCTCCAGCATTGGTTGTGCTTTTGAACTCGAGTTTCCCATCTTTGTCCTATCTGTGTGTTCAAAGTATTGATCGGGGAAGGTCATTGGATTGACGGCCTGTGAGGTTGAGGAGAGACACATTCCTCCCTTTGAGGGCCGTGTTTATACAGTTCATAAACAAACACTTAGAACAGGCTCCGGCCCTAACCTCTCACCCCCAAAACCAAACCACTTTGTGATCCTGGGGGGGAGGGGGGGTCCTTCCTGTACATTTCATCCTCCTGGGAGTATCCGGTCTGCACTAAATACCTGTCTAAAGGCCACACTCCGATATAACGTGAACATTGTGCACCGAGACGGCCCACCTTCATTCCGTCACTTACCGGCGTATAACGCGCACTTTTTTGCCCTGGAAATCAGGGCAAAATCGTGGGTGCGCGGTATACGCCGATACCCGCTTTCCCGCGCCGAGTTTGAATACTGCGCCGACATATACCGAGCGCAGTACACTCGTGTATTGTCGGGCAGTCTCGGCTCGTCTCAGCGCGAGTGTAGCCGAGCATTGCCGACAATACACGAGTGTACTGCGCTCTGTATATGTCGGCGCAGTATTCAAACTCGGCGCGGGAAACGAGCGGGGAGGACGCCGCAGAAGGATGCCCGACCCGACGAAGAGGACACGCGCAGACGGACGCCGGACCCGACGAGGCCGCCGCGCAAGACACCAAAAATGTAAGTACAAAAAAACTTTTTTCCACAGGATTCGGGGCAACTTTAGGGGTGCGCGGTATACGCGGGAGCGCGCTATACCGCGATAAATACGGTATTCTCTGTACCTGTCTGCTCACTAAATTCTTGAAGTGGGAGGAGTTTAGGGGACGGCCCCTTCCCGTTCCAACATGGCTGCCCACCAGTGTACAAAGCAAGGTCCTATACCAGAGGCTCCATGCAGTGGTCCTGGGTAGGTTTTGAGCCAAGGGATCCCAGCACTGCAGGGTGAAAGTGCTAACCACTAAGCCACCATGTTGGCCGTTCAACGATTACATTTATCAAAATTAGGATGTGAAGAACGACCTGAACTAGAATAACGATATAGGGAAAGGGGGGAGCACTCACTATGCCACATCCGTAAAATTCAGGAGAAAAAAAGGAAATTACTCAAAAAAGGGGTAACCAACAGGCTATCTCCTGGGGGGCAAAGACGGTTATGCTCGCCGCCATATTGTGCCGGCTTGACTGACCCAGAGGCCTATTATCATTGTATGATCCTCTGAATCCAGGACTTTAATACCTCTTTGTAGTACAGGCGGAGCGTACGAGTCTCCAATGTTCCTGTCCTTGGATTGCCCCTCGACCAATGTCTTCATGCTTACGAACCAAACCGTATTTGTATGTTAACCACTTAAGACCCGGACCTTTGGGCAGCTAAAGGACCCGGACAGTTTTTGCGATTCGGCACTGCGTCGCTTTAACTGACAATTGCGCGGTCGCGCGACGTGGCTCCCCAAACAAAATTGACGTCCTTTTTTCCCCACAAATAGAGCTTTCTTTTGGTGGTATTTGATCACCTCTGCAGTTTTTATTTTTTGCGCTATGAACAAAAATAGAGCAACAATTTTGAAAAAAAATTCAATATTTTTTACTTTTTGCAATAATAAATATCCCCCAAAAAAGATATATATATATATAAAAAAAAAATTTCCCCCTCAGTTTAGGCCGATACGTATTCTTCTACCCATTTTTGGTAAAAAAAAAAAAATCGCAATAAGCGTTTATCGGTTGGTTTGCGCAAAATTTAATGCGTTTACAAAATAGGGGATAGTTTTATTGCATTTTTATAAAAACATTTTTTTTTTTTTACTACTAATGGCGGCGATCAGCGATTTTTTTCATGACTGCGACATTATGGCGGACACTTCTGACAATTTTGACACATTTTTGGAACCATCATTTTCACAGAAAAAAATGCATTTAAAATGCACTGATTACTGTGAAAATTACAATTGCAGTTTGGGAGTTAACCCCATCAGCGCCCCCTTGTGGTTATGTGTTCCCTGAAGTGTGTTTACAACTGTAGGGGGGTGTGGCTGTAGGTGTGACGTCATCGATTGTGTCCCCCTATAAAAGGGAACACACAATCGATGCGCCGCCACAGTGAAGAACGGGGAAGATGTGTTTACACACAGCTCTCCCCGTTCTTCAGCTCCGGGGACCGATCGCGGGACTCCAGCGGCGATCGGGTCCGCGGGTACCGGTCACGGAGCTTCGCGACTGCGACCCACGGCTGGGTACTAGTACAGGATGTACATGTACGTGCTTGTGCCCAGCCGTGCCATTCTGCCGACGTAAATGTGCAGGAGGCGGTCCTTAAGTGGTTAATAGGGGATCGAATACTTATTTCACTCATGTAAATGAAAATCAATTTATAACTTTTTTTTAAATGCGTTTTTCCGGGTATTTTTGTTGTTATTCCGTCTCTCGCTGTGAAAATAAACCGACCAATAAAATTATAGATCGATTTCTCTGTCAGTGGGGAAAACGTACAAAATCAGCAGCCGATCAAATACTTTCCCCCCTCAGTGTAATTATATAATTATTATTAATAAGGGGTCATAGACACTTGTAAAAAGAACCCCCCCTCCCCCCCCTTCCCTCCATTCCACCCACAAGTAGAGAATAAAAATGGCCTTTAGATACACTTAAAAGAAAAGTGGATAAAAAGTAAAGGTGACATAACCCGTGTGTGATGATTGGTAGGCGACTCGCTGACCCTTGGATGTCACTGGGAACAAAGTCCCGCAATCCATTGTGAGACGTTTATATGTAATGAGGAGGAGGGACTCGCATTACACCAATAATGTAACAGGATACTGACACCGGGAGCCAAGAGATCTTCACTTAATATAAACTCTGAGCACAAATCTTTTATATAAATATATTCCTCAATAGCCACAAAGCATATACATATAGCCCCTGTGTGCACCAAAGCCAGATATTACCATGTACAAGTATCATAATCATCACTGTGCTCTACAACAGCTTGTGAGCAGAGGTGTGGGAGTGGCCCAAGAGGCTCCACCCACTACAGAAAACTACAGGAGGGGCGAAGACCAGACTAGTCACACTGCAGAAGGCGAGAGAGCAGAGCTGTGGGGAGGGGCCAGCAGGCTCCACCCACTACAAAAACCAACAGGAGGGGGGCAGAAACAAGACCAGTCACCCTGCAGAAGGAGAGAGTAGAGCTGTGGGAGGGACAAAGTAGCTTCCACCAACAACAGGAGGGGGCGGAGACAAGACCAGTCACCCTGCAGAAGGAGAGAGCAGAGCCGTGGGAGGGACAAAGCAGCCTCCACCAACTACAGGAGGGGGCGGAGACAAGACCAGTCACCCTGCACAAGGAGAGAGCAGAGCCGTGGGAGGGACAAAGCAGGCTCCACCAACTACAGGAGGGGGCGGAGACAAGACCAGTCACCCTGCACAAGGAGAGAGCAGAGCCGTGGGAGGGACAAAGCATCCTCCTCCAACAACAGGAGGGGGCGGAGACAAGACCAGTCACCCTGCACAAGGAGAGAGCAGAGCCGTGGGAGGGACAAAGCAGCTTCCACCAACAACAGGAGGGGGCGGAGACAAGACCAGTCACCCTGCAGAAGGAGAGAGCAGAGCCGTGGGAGGGACAAAGCAGCCTCCACCAACTACAGGAGGGGGCGGAGACAAGACCAGTCACCCTGCACAAGGAGAGAGCAGAGCCGTGGGAGGGACAAAGCAGGCTCCACCAACTACAGGAGGGGGCGGAGACAAGACCAGTCACCCTGCACAAGGAGAGAGCAGAGCCGTGGGAGGGACAAAGCATCCTCCTCCAACAACAGGAGGGGGCGGAGACAAGACCAGTCACCCTGCACAAGGAGAGAGCAGAGCCATGGGAGGGACTAGCAGGCTCCACCAACTACAGGAGGGGGGCGGAGACAAGACCAGTCACCCTGCACAAGGAGAGAGAAGAGCCATGGGAGGGACTAGCAGGCTCCACCCACTACAGGAGAAGGGCGGAGACAAGACCAGCCACCCTGCAGAAGGAGAGAGAGTAGAGCTGTGGGAGGGACAAAGCAGGCTGCACCAACTACAGGAGGGGGGCGGAGACAAGAACAGTCACCCTGCACAAGGAGAGAGCAGAGCCGTGGGAGGGACTAGCAGGCTCCACCCACTACAACACATTACAGGAGGGGGCAGAGACAGGACCGGTCACCCTGCAGAAGGAGTGAGAGCCGTGGGAGGGACAAAGCAGTCTCCACCCACTACAGGCTGCCTGCAGATAACTACAGGAGGGGGTGTAGACAAGACCAGTCATAAAATATCTATAACTTGGCAGAGGAGGAGGAATTTTTTTTTTTTTTATAAAAATTCCTGACAGAGAAAGGAATATTTTATAAAATGCCTGAAATCCGAAGAGGAACTTTTTTTATTTATTTTTTATTAAATGTCTTTGGCCTTGGAGAGGAATAGTTTATAAAGTGTCCAAAATAGAATGTTTTTTAAAATATGTCTGAGACTCGGAAGAAGAAAATTTTTTCATAAAATATGAGACCTGGAAGAGGACTATTTTTTATAACATGTCTGAGATCCGAAGAGGATATATATTATATATAAATATATATATATATATATATATATACACACACACATAAAAAAATGTTTTTGGCCTTGGAGAGGAAAATGTAAAAAAAAATTGTGAAATCCGAAGTGAAATATTTTGTGAAATATTTTTTATAAAATGCCTTAGAAATGGAAGAATATTTTTATACAATTTTTGGATCCTAAACGAGGAATAGAAGAGGCTCGGAGGAAGAATATTTTGACAACAATTCTGAGACTTGGACAAGGATTATTTTTTAGAACATGCTTAAGGGCCCTTTCACACTGGTGCGTTTTTGCCGTGTTTTTGCGGTAAAAATAGCGCTATTAAAACGCTCATAAAACGCTCCCCACGCCCCCTCCATTGAAATGAATTAAAAACCGTGGTAAAAACGGAGCGTTAAAATTGCGGTAAAACACAGCGATTTTACCACGTTTTAAATTAATTTCAATGGAGAGGGGCATGGGGAGCGTTTTAATAGCGCTATTTTTACCGCAAAAACACGGCAAAAACACACCAGTGTGAAAGGGCCCTAAGACACAGAAGAATATTTGTTATACAATGTCTGGGTCCTGAAAGAGGAATATTCTATAACTAGTGTGAGGCCTAGAAGAATATGTTTTATAATATACCCGAGACCTAGACGAGGAAAATTATTTATAATATTTCTGAGATCTGAAAGAAGAATATTTATTTATTTTATAAAATGTCTGGGCCCTGGAAGAGGAATGTTTTATAACATATATGAAGCTTACAGGAGGAATATTTTTAATAACATGTCTGAGACTTGGATGAGAAATATTTTTTGAAACATTTTCAAGACCTGGAAAAATAATATTTTATATAAAATGCCCTGGAAGAGGAATATTTTTTTATAACAACAGGTCTGAAAGAAGACATGTTTTTTTGTTTTTTTAATAAAGTGCCCTGGAAGAGGAATATTTTTATAACAGGTCAGGAAGAGGAATTATTATTTTTTTAAATGCCCTGGAAGAGGAATATTTGTATAACAGGTCAGGAAGAGGAATATTTTTATAACAGGTCAGGAAGAAGCATATTCTCTATAAAGTGCTCTGGAAGAGGATTTTTATTTTATTTTATTTTTTATAAAATGCCCTGGAAGAAGATTTTTTTTAATAAAGTGCCCTGGAATATTTTTATAACAGGTCTGGAAGAAGAATATTCTTTATAAAATGCACTGGAGGAAAATATTTTTTTTATAAAATGCCCTGGAAGAGGAATATTTTTATAACAGGTCAGGAAGAGGAATATTTTAGAACAGGTCTGGAAGATTTTTTTTTAATAAAGTGCCCTGGAAGAGGAATATTTTTATAACAGGTCAGGAAGAGGATTTTTTTTTAAATGCCCTGGAAGAGGAATATTTTTATAACGGTCAGGAAGAAGAATAGTTTTTATGAAATGCCCTGGAGGAAGAATATTTTTTTATAAAAATGTCTTGGAAGAAGAATCATTTTTTTTATAAAATGTCCTGGAAGAGGAATATTTTTATAACAGGTCTGGAAGAGGAATATTTTTATAACAGGTCTGGAAGAGGAATATTTTTATAACAGGTCTGGAAGAGGAATATTTTTAGAACAGGTCTGGAAGAAGCATATTCTCTATAAAGTGCTCTGGAAGAGGATTTCTATTTTATTTTATTTTTTATAAAATGCCCTGGAAGATTTTTTTTTAATAAAGTGCCCTGGAAGAGGAATATTTTTATAACATGCCAGGAAGAGGAATGTTTTTTTTTTTTTTTTTTAAATGCCCTGGAAGAGGATTTTTTTTATAACAGGTCTGGAAGAAGAATAGTTTTTATGAAATGCCCTGGAGGAAAATTTTTTTTTTTTTTATAAAATGTCCTGGAAGAGGAATATTTTTGTAACATTCCAATCACAGCTATTTTAAATGTCAATAAATAAAGAACAAACTGCTCAGCAACAAAAAAAATAATATAATAATTAGTATGAAAATACTAATAATTATACTCAAGGGTGAAGAAATGGTTTCCAACACTGATTATAAAACAAACATCGACAAACACCCCCCCCCCCCCCTCCAAAATAAATAAAAAAAAAAAAAGAGAGAGAAGTTTGCTCCTAAATATAGGCAAGAAAGTTTACAAATACAAATAGAAACACTAGATATAAAACCAGATGACATTATTACTAAACAGCACAAAATCAGGAATGAAATAGAACTACATTAATGAGAAAATGTACGCATACAATATTTCATTAAACAAAATAAAAAAAATAAAGGAACAATCATTTCTCTAAAAAATAATGCCAAAATAATAGAACCAAAAATAAGGAACGATTATCCAGAATATATGAGCTAAAAAAAACAAACAAAAACAAAAAAACACATTTAATGGAAATAAAACTAGACAGGCAGCAATCCTATTAATAGCAAATAACGATCAAACAAAAATCTAAATAAAAAATGACTTTACATGTCATAACATTTTCTCTATTCTTTTTAAAAAGAAAAAAAGGGTTTTGAGTTCTAGAGAAGCTCAACATGTAAAATGATCTTTTTTTTTTGTTGGGGGGGGGGATTGAGGAAAACAAAAAATGGTCACTATTGTGACTGCGCCAAGAGTTGCTTTGCATTCTAATCCTGTAATTGGCCAATTCTGGGAGAATCCACAATGGTGACCACATGAAAAGGCCCCAGAAGGTAATTGACATCAATCGTTTTCTAAGAGCTCTCTGAAGGTTTGACACCAAAGTATGCGCAACAAAAAGTCTGGAGAAAAGCAAAGGCCGCTGGGAAAAGAAACATTTTCTTAACTTGGGAAGAAGAAATGCGGAATATTTCGGCGCGGACAGAAGAGCGCTGGGATTTCAAGGGACATGAATATTCGATCTCTGCGTTTTTTTTATACAGAAGTTTTAATACACAACTTGCTACATCTGGAGATATTTGAGAAGCCTGACAGAAGAAAGTTTTGGGGCGGAGCTGTAAAAGGAAAACGCATTAATCCGGAGGGATTGCGGCTCTGCGATTAAATAGGCAATCATTGGATTCTTAATGATAAAAGAACGGAGCGGCTCCCCGTCTCTGCGACATCGGATATCCTCGCTAAGCGCCTGTAATATGCGGCCATATGGAGGGGCCTGCCCACACACTTGGCACCTGTTGGTTTATAGATCACCCCGTAGATCATTCCTGCGATGTGGCCCCCCCGGGGCCAAGAGTCTCTCTATACACAGAAGAGCGCACGTGCGCTCCGCATTTCTGAATTATTACTCTCTCCTGCGCTCTATGAACGGATACGTTGGCGAGTTCCTTTTCTTTATACAGATTTAGCCGGGAAATATACCAGGGCCGGATTACAACACAAATACAGTTCCTGGCATCTCCCCCAATCGCATTCCGGGCCTTTAGAGGCGGAGTCTCCCCCAGCCAACTGCGCCATATTAAAAATGACACCATTATACAGATCAGGAAAAAAATAAAAATAAATGTGAGGTATATTAGTGCCACGCCTGCCATACTAGACATGCAGGTCCAAGTCCACAAACTGCACTATTACCCCCCCCCCCTCCTTTCATCCATTCTTTTCTGGAGAGTTCCCCACTCAGGTCCCTTACCGGGGCAGTTTCCTGGAAAATGTTAAAGGGGTTGTAAAAGTTGTAAAAAACCAAACATGTCATTCTTACCTCCTCTGTGCAGTTGGTTTTGCACAGAGTGGCCCCTATCCTCTTCTTCTGTGGTCCCTCAGCGGTGCTCCTGGCTCCTCCTCTTCTCGAGTGTCTCGTCAGAGAATCGCTCTCTCTCGGGTCACTCGTGCGCGCTCCCGTGTCCTGCTGCTGCATCTATTAACACCGACAACAGGACCCGGCTCCGCCCCCTGCACCCGCGTCATTGGATTTGATTGACAGCAGCGGGAGCCAATGGCTGCGCTGCCATCAATCCAGCCAATCAGGACACAAGACACCGTCTAGAGCTGGTCTGCTCGTCCCCGGTGGGAGAAAGAGAGGGTACAGGTAAGTAAAACGGGAGCCAATGGCTGCGCTGCCATCAATCCAGCCAATCAGGACACGAGACACCGGCTAGAGCTGGTCTGCTCATCCCTGGAAATTCTGGCAAAGGACTAGTAATTGTGGACTTTGAAGGCACACGATAGAAATAGTAACAAACTAGGGGGCGAGAAAGAGGGTACGGGCAAGTAAAACGGGGGCCAATGGCTGCGCTGCCATCAATCTAGCCAATCAGGACACGAGACACTGGCTAGAGCTGGTGTGCTGGTCCCCGGTGTGGGACAGAGAGAATACAGGTAAGTAAAACGGGGGTACTGGGTGGGGGGGGGGCCGCACTGCAAGAGATTTACATGAGGGTTTACAACCCCTTTAACCCATCATGACAGAGGATCCCTCGCCAGTCAATTGATGTCCACATTTGCTGACGGAGGCAACGCGTTTCAAGGGAAAAGCACCCCCCCTTCATCAGCACCCCCCCTTCATATTTTATATTAAAACACTAATATTTATGATGTGTTATAATACACAATATTACCGAAAAGTATTGGGACGCCTGCCTTTACACGCACATGAACTTTAATGGTATCCCAGTCTTAGGCCCCTTTCACACTGGGGCGGGAGCCGCGGTGGCGGTATAGCGCCGCAAAAAATAGGGGGGCTGGGGGCTCAGGCAAGTATTGGGGGGGCTCAGGTAAGTATTGGGGGGGAATGGAGGGCTCAGGTAAATATTGGGGGGACTGGAGGGCCCAGGTAAGTATTATGGGGATTCAGGTAAGTATTGTGGGGGCTGGGGGGGGGCTCAGGTAAGTATTGGGGGGAATGGAGGGCTCAGGTAAATATTGGGGGGACTGGAGGGCCCAGGTAAGTATTATGGGGATTCAGATAAGTATTGTGGGGACTGGGGGGGCTCAGGTAAGTATTGGGGGGCTCAGGTAAGTATTGGGGGTCTGGAGGGCTCAGGTAAGTATTGGGGGGGCCTGGAGGGCTCAGATAAGTATTGGGGGGGCTCAGGTAAGTATTGGGAGGGCCTGGAGGGCTCAAGTATTGGGGGGGCCTGGAGGGCTCAGGTAAGTATTGGGGGGGCCTGGAGGGCTCAGGTAAGTATTGGGGGGACTGGGGGGCTCAGGTAAGTATTGGGGGTCTGGGGGGCTCAGGTAAGTATTGGGGGGCCTGGAGGGCTCAGGTAAGCATTGGGGGGGCCTGGAGGGCTCAGGTAAGTATTGGGGGGGGGCTCAGGTAAGTATTGGGGGGGCCTGGAGGGCTCAGGTAAGTATTGGGGGTCTGGGGGGCTCAGGTAAGTATTGAGAGGGCCTGGAGGGCTCAGGTAAGTATTAGGGGGGCCTGGAGGGCTCAGGTAAGTATTGGGGGGGCCTGGAGGGCTCAGGTAAGATCTCGGTACAAATCCTTTAATCTCATGATGTATTACAAGCCGGGATCATTTCACTTGTGACAGACTCGCTCTCACCTCCAAAGAGAAGCCGCTTTATTCCTCCAGCTCGGCTTTTTTTTTTTCAAGGCTATCACATTTCCGTGCCAATGACACATCAGCTGTGCGCAGCAATTGTACCGATAGGTAACTTTGACGGTGCATTTTCTGATTCATTATCACCTTTTCCTTCGGAAATAAAAACCTGTTCTGAGATAAAAAACATTTTTTTCCCGATAGTCTGCGTTGTTGTGTGTTCTATGGAAGTAGTTCTCACCTCCCGTCATCGCGGTCGGGCTGCGGCTTTACCTTGATTAACCCGTCAAGAAAAAACCGCACAGGAAGCCATCGGAGCTGATAAGCGTGAAAATCAAACCCGCCAAGAGGACGCTCGGCTTCCAGGACAGATAACGCAGGTAAACGGCATTCATGTTATACAGGATGTGAGCGGACCTGAAGGGTGTCCAAACACAAATGTCTCGGAAGGGGGAGGTAAAATTGCAGAGAGAAACGAGACCGCACAATTGTCAATTAGGCTGGGTTCACACTTCTGCGCATAGCATACTAGCTCATTATGAATTACTTACCTGAGATTGAACCCCCACGAAATGCTCCTCGTTTCCCTTCTCGGCCGCCGCCATGTCTCCTCCGAGTGCCTTCCGGGTATCGCCGCGGGACTGGCAGATTCCCGGCCGATCCCATTCACGACCCGGGACGCTCAGTGCGCCTGCGCCGTTGTCTACGGCACGCGTAGACATTGATACTAGCTCATTATGAATGACATTGGTACTAGCTCATTATGAATGACTTACCTGAGATCAAAGCCCCCGAAGTTCCCCTCGTTCCCCTCCTCGGCCCCCACCATGTCTCCTCCGAGGGCCTTCCGGGTATTGCCGATCTGGCGCTGTGACTGGCCGTAGCGGCGTGGGACTGGCAGATTCCCGGCAGATCCCATTAAAGACCCGGCACGCTCAGTGCGCCTGCGCCATTGTCTAGGGCGCACGTAGACATTGGTACTAGCTCAAAAAGAATGACTTACCTGAGATCGAAGCCCCCGAAGCGCTCCTCGTTCCCCTCCTCGGCCGCCGCCATGTCTCCTCCGAGTGCCTTCCGGGTATTGCCGCTCCGGCGCTGTGACTGGCCGGAGCGGCGCGGGACTGGCAGATTCCCGGCAGATCCCATTAAAGACCCGGCATGCTCAGTGCACCTGCGCCGTTGTCTAGGGCGCACGTAGACATTGGTACTAGCTCATTATGAATGACTTACCTGAGATCGAAGCCCCCGAAGCGTTCCTCGTTCCCCCTCCTCGGCCACCGCCATATCTCCTCCGAGTGCCTTCCGGGTATTGCCGATCTGCCGCTGTGACTGGCCGGAGCGGAGCGGAACTGGCAGATTCCCGGCAGATCCCATTAAAGACCCGGCACGCTCAGTGCGCCTGCGCCGTTGTCTAGGGCGCATGTAGACATTGGTACTAGCTCATTATGAATGACTTACCTGAGATCGAAGCGCTCCTCGTTCCTCTCCTCGGCCACCGCCATGTCTCCTCCGAGTGCCTTCCAGGTATTGCCGCTCTGGCGCTGTGACTGGCCGGAGCGGCGCGGGACTGGCAGATTCCCGGCAGATCCCATTAAAGACCCGGCATGCTCAGTGCGCCTGCGCCGTTGTCTAGGGCGCACGTAGACTTTTTGGCAAATATCTCCTAAAATGTGGAGGTTTAGAAGATATTGCAAACACCTACAGGTAAGCCTTAATCTAGGTAAAAGTAGTCAGAGAGGGTTTACAATCACTTTAAAGCCCTATTGCAAAAAAATGGTCTGGTCAAGAAGGGGGGGTAAACATTCCGGAGCTGAAGTGGTTAAAGCGGATGTTCTGCCAAAAAAAAATATTAAAAGCCAGCAGCTACAAATACTGCAGCTGCTGACTTTTAATATAAGGACACTTACCTGTCCTGGAGTCCAGCGGCGTCCGCAGCAGATGACGAGCGATCGCTCGTCACCCTGCTGCTCCCCCCTCCATCCACGCTGAGGGAACCAGGAAGTGAAGCGCTGCGGCTTCACTGCCCGGTTCCCTACGGCGCATGCGCGAGTCGCGCCGCGCTCGCCGATTGGCTCCCGATGTGTGCTGGGAGCCGAGTGTTCCCAGCACACAACGGGGGGGTGACGGGATGTGATGCAATGCCCGTCTTTTGCCCGTCTTTTGCCCGGGCTGGAAGTGGGTGCAAATACCTGTCTTTAGACAGGTATCTGCACCCCCCTCCCCCCTGAAAGGTGTCAAATGTGACACCGGAGGGGGGGAGGGTGCCGATCAGCGGGACTCCACTTTAGGGTGGAGAACCGCTTTAAGATTGTTTACTACCACTTTAGTGCAATGCACATTAATGCACTACAACGGCCCAGAGAAATGTGATTGGGCCCTTAAAAAAAAATATATCATCCCTGGCCACTCCCACATTTCGAATCCCCCCCCCCCCCAATCTTCACCTAAAAGCAAACACCCAAACTTCAGTAAAAATGCCTTCCATGCTTCCTCTGCCTGATAACACGGAGGCACAAGAACGCCCACCCGGAATATTTGTGTCTCCCGGCGGGTCGTCTCACAGCTGAAAAAGCCGAATGTTTGCCGAATCTCCCCCCCCCCCCCTTCAGCTGAGCGGCGTCTCTAATCAATCATCTACCTGAATACAGAAAATGAAGCTAATCGCACAGATTTGATAACAAATACCGGCGGCCGTATCCGTCCATCAATGCCAAAGCTCCATTTCAAATAAAAATTATCAGCAGATTTCACAGCTAACAAAAAAAACAACTAAGATTAGCAACAAAACGAGAGCAGCGCTTTCATTCAGCGAGCGAGCGGGTCGATAAATTGCTGTTCGTTTCTAGATAAGGCCGCACTTTGCACTGATACGGACCCCTAATACCGAGCCAGAGATAAAAGTGTGAATAAGAACGAGATGCAAGAGTATTGAAATAATAATAACATAATCCTATCTCCGCTCTGCGATGGCAAACAGCGGGAGCAGAATGTGTTGGCGGCTAGGGTGGGGGGTTTCGGCAGACGATAAGAAGCGATATGCTGCGGGTAAAAGCCGGCAGTCGCCTCATGTGATAAAGTAACTGCTAGACCGCCGATATCCACACCGCCAGAAAGAGACGTCACTTTGCGGATCACAGGGAGCGAGGTTTAGAACATTCCGGAGGACAAGACTTTCATTTCATGTGGCGAGATCTGAAATCAGACGCCGATCGTTCTGTTACCGACGTTTCCACATCAGAAATATTACCGATCGCCCACGTCTCAGACGCTTCCTTCAGGAAATACAGATCAGAGGGAGAGTCGCCCCCAACACCCCAAAAATGTGCCCATACAGTGCCTATAGAAAAAGTCTACACACCCCGGGTGGTGAAATGTCGGGTTTCTGTGAAATGAGAGAAAGATGAAATCATTTCAGAACTTTTTTCACCTTCAGCCTAGGGTTGTCCCGATATCACCTTTTTAGGACTGAGTACAAGTACCGATACTTTTTTTCAAGTACTCACCGATACCGAATACCGATACTTTTTTTTAAATGTCCCCCCCATATGCATGTAAAAAAAAAGCAGTGCAGCGCTACTAACAAAATGATGAAAGTCCAAAAAAAAAAAAATTAATCAAAATGAAGAGAGGATAAGGGTGACTTCTGGAACCTCAATAGGTGATCGGATGAAGACTCCTTATAAAACAGTCAAGTATCCTTAGATAAAAGTACAAGCCGCTCACCTTAGCAGATGGACCTGTGGCCTTATGAAAGTCGGTTTGGAGAAAAGGATCGACCGAGGAGGCACCGTTATCATCTTATAATACCCCCTTATTAGAGGGACAGCGCATTTGACCTGCTGCTCACCCACAGGTCCATCTGCTAAGGTGAGCGGCTTGTACTTTTATCTAAGGATACTTGACTGTTTTATAAGGAGTCTTCATCCGATCACCTATTGAGGTTCCAGAAGTCACCCTTATCCTCTCTTCATTTTGATTAATTATTTTTTTTTGGACTTTCATCATTTTGTTAGTAGCGCTGCACTGCTTTTTTTACATACTCTGAACAAGGACTTATTGACCCTCAGTGTTCAGCAGCTTTGTTATTGTTTTGTCCTTTGCGCAGTCTGCTCTCTCTATTCAAAAGTCCCCCCCATATGCAGCCATGTCCCCCACATATGCAGCCGTGTCCCCCACATATCCAGCCATGTCCCTCACATATGCAGTCATGTCCCCCACATATGCAGTCATGTCCCCCACATATGCAGCCATGTCCCCCCACAAATGCAGCCGTGTCCCCCACATATCCAGCCATGTCCCTCACATATGCAGTCATGTCCCCCACATATGCAGTCATGTCCCCCACATATGCAGCCATGTCCCCCCACAAATGCAGCTAAGTCCCCCACATATGCAGCCATGTCCCCCCCCATGCAGCCATGTCCCCCACATATGCAGTCATGTCCCCCACATATGCAGTCATGTCCCCCACATATGCAGCCATGTCCCCCACATATGCAGCCATGTCCCCCACATATGCAGCCATGTCCCCCACATATGCAGCCATGTCCCCCACATATGCAGCCATGTCCCCCACATATGCAGCCATGTCCCCAACATATGCAGCCATGTCCCCAACATATGCAGCCATGTCCCCAACATATGCAGCCATGTCCCCAACATATGCAGCCATGTCCCCCACATATCCAGCCATGTCCCCCACATATCCAGCCATGTCCCCCACATATGTAGCCATGTCCCCCACATATGCAGCCATGTCCCCCACATATGCAGCCATGTCCCCCACATATGTAGCCATGTCCCCCACATATGCAGCCATGTCCCCCCACAAATGAAGCCATGCCCCCCACATATGCAGCCATGTCCCCCATATATGCAGCCATGTCCCCCACATATGCAGCCATGTCCCCCACATATGCAGCCATGTCCCCCACATATGCAGCCATGTCCCCCACATATGCAGCCATGTCCCCCATATATGCAGCAATGTCCCCCCACAGATGCAGCCATGTCCCCCCATAGATGCAGCAATGTCCCACATATATGCAGCCATGTCCCCCATACCTAGATGCCCCCGCTGCATCGTTAATAAGTGCGGGGAACATTACAGCTTTCATTTGAATAGCTGTAGTGTTCCCCGCCGCGCCGCGTATAGACACTCCCCCTTACTCGGGATTGGACAGATCACCCGTCCAATCCCGAGCAAGGGGGAGTGTCTACACACAGCGCATCTATTCAAATGAAAGCTGTAATGTTCCCCGCGCGTATTAACTATGCGGCGGCGAGCGATGCGGCGGTATTTGTCCCTGCGGCGGGGGCTGAGTATCGGATCTGGCATCGGGGGCATTTGCGGGAGTACAAGTACTCCCGCAAATGCTCAGTATCGGTCCCGATACTGGTATCGGGACAAGCCTACCTTCAGCCCCCTGAGCCTCTTTGAGATTTGTTGTTTACAAGTTAAAATCATATTTTTTTTTTGCTAGAAAATTACTTAGAACCCCCAAACATTATATATAATTTTTTTTTTATCTAACACCCTAGCCACTTAAGCCCCGGACCATTTTGTTTTTCAAAGGACCAGTCCATTTTTTGCGATTCGGCACTGCGTCGCTTTAACTGACAATTGCGCGGTCGTGCGACATGGTTTCCAAACAAAATTGGCGTCCTTTTTTCCCCCACAAATAGAGCTTTCTTTTGGTGGTATTTGATCACCTCTGCGGGTTTTATTTTTTGCGCTATAAACAAAAATAGAGCGACAATTTTGAAAAAAAATTCAATATTTTTTACTTTTTGCTATAATAAATATCCCCAATATATATAAAAAAACATTTCCTGAGTGGACGTCATATGATGTCCTCTGGCCTCCCGGCCGCTAGATGGGGCGCGCGCGCCGCGTCACTCGGGTGCCGATGCGCTGCCTTGCGGCCACGATGTCCGCCAGGTACCCTTTGGTTGCTAGAGGTTACAGCACATCATCTCTTCACTGCAGAGGGGCGTGATATACATATGAATGCCGCTGGCCTCAGCTATTTACATATGAATGCTCCCGTTATTTACATATGAATGACGGTTATTTAAATGTAAGTACAGGGTCTGCAGGTGAGTCATCTGTACACAACAATAGGGCAGAGCTGGCCAGGATAAGTAGCAGCACTTCACACTGAGATATCAGGACACAGCACAGGACTAAAACTTTAAGGGACAAGGGGAATTTAAACTGGGATAGTTGGTAAGTATGAGGCAGCTGCTTTGGTCCCCCAAAACAGTGACAGGACCCAGGGCAGCTGCCCCTTTTGCCCTGCCTTAAAGACGGCCCTGATGGGAAGGTATCCTTGCTCGAGGTTGGCCATTTGCAAATCATTCAGCCTTCAGGACATCTTCGTATAACTCCTGCTGGTTTCAGTGGCAGACAGGTACACTTTAAACAGACAGATTTTTGGAGAGAACCAGACACTGAATGTTTTTTTTTCCGCTGTGTTTCCGTCTTGTTTTCTGTACCTGGCAGGAACAGAAGATTTCTCCTCCGAATATCCAATACTGACATGGAGACATCTCATAAAAAACAGGTTTGAAGGTCTCCTGTGGAGCAAATAAAACACTCCGGCCGCGAGCCCGGTCTCTATCTCATATTATTATCTCAGAGGCCGAGTCGGGTTCAGATGGTTTTGTGTTGATCTCATGCTCCTCAGAGAGGATCCATAACTTTCCTGAAGGCCCCAGGCCTGGGGATAGTCCGCTCCTCGGTGATCCCGTACAAGCAGGAAGTCAAACATTCCAGAGTCGGAATCTTTCAGCAATGGCCGTCTCCAGGAGGAGGATCACATGATCACATCTCCGACATCTCACTTGGTGAAAATGTTATTTCCCCGAGAGACCGGCTTGGAGATGCCGCCCACTGAGACGTGTAAAGGGTGTAGAAGGTCCACAGGACAGAAATCATCTGAAGCCACGTTTTACGTCGTCAACAAGTGAAATTTCTAAAGATTAGTTACGTCTTAAGGAGACCGTTACTTTTTTGATTTATGGATGTAACGAATTTGCTGGACCATCTCTAAAAATCCAAAAGGAACTTTATTACCCCAAACCAGAAGGTGGACTACAGAACACCCACCTACCAATGTCACCATAGGACAGGAAGTGTGTCACTGGCAGGATCACCAGGTGGAAATAAAGGGGGGGGGGGATAAAAGAAAACAAACACAGCCACCACATCCAAGGGCTGCTATATGGAAATTATATTTCCATTCTCGGTTTGAGACACATTTTAAGACACAGCAGAATAGGGGGAAATTGTAGATACAGATTTATATAAGCATATAAAATACTAAGAACAAACCCCAAACTTTCCAGGGGCCAGTTTACTGTCCTTTGGGCTTTAGAGGGGCCAGACTGTGGCCAGTGAGAGTAGGAAATGCACTGGTGTCAGTAAGAGGAATAGTGCCCCATTATTGGTGTAAAAGGAAGAAATAGCGCCCCATCATTGGTGTCAGAGGGAGGAATAGGCCCTTATCACTGGTGTAAATGAGAGGAATAGTGCCTGATCGTGGGTGACAGTGGGGAAAAAGGGTGCCCCATCATTGGTGTCAGTGAGACAGGCGCGGACAGGCGTTGTTATGTGCGGACAGACGTTCCTACGCGCGGACAGACGTTCCTACGCGCGGACAGACGTTCCCATGCGCTGACAGGCGTTCCCATGCGAGGACAGACGTTCCTATGCGCGGGCAGACGTTCCTATGCGCGGGCAGACGTTCCTATGCGCGGGCAGACGTTCCTATGCGCGGGCAGACGTTCCTATGCGCGGGCAGACGTTCCTATGCGCGGGCAGACGTTCCTATGCGCGGGCAGACGTTCCTATGCGCGGACAGACGTTCCTATGCGCGGACAGACGTTCCTATGCGCGGACAGACGTTCCTATGCGAGGACAGACGTTCCTATGCGAGGACAGACGTTCCCATGCGAGGACAGGCGTTCCTATGCGCGGACAGACGTTCCTATGCGCGGGCAGACGTTCCTATGCGCGGACAGACGTTCCTATGCGAGGACAGACGTTCCTATGCGAGGACAGACGTTCCCATGCGCGGACAGGCGTTCCCATGCGCGGACAGGCTTTCCCATGCGCGGACAGGCGTTCCCATGCGAGGACAGGCGTTCCCATGCGAGGACAGGCGTTCCCATGCGAGGACAGGCGTTCCTATTTGTGGGCAGACGTTATGTGCGGACAGACGTTCCTACGCGAGGACAGACGTTCCTATGCGCGGACAGACGTTCCAATGATCATTAATAACAGGAGACACGTATAACAAGATAGAAATTACTCCTTCATTACTGACCAGCGATGCCCTTTAACACCGCGCTGTGGTGGGGAATTGATCCCAAAATCAATGTTTTTTTTTTTATTTCTATTCCGAATCGCCGCCTCACACATAAATCCTCATTTTAAAAACAATGACATTTCATAATGTCACCGACTTGTAAAAAAAAACAAGTTCAGGCCACTTTCAGGAACGCGGCTTTTTCGTTAATAATGGAAGCCAATGTTGTTGTGATGAATGCTTTGCGGCGGGGCCTCATAAATCACGGGACGGACTCCAGTCCTGAATCCCGCCAGAGCCAATCTTCAACTTTCTCCACGCAACAGATGACGGGCGAGAGAGAGAGGAAAAAAAAAAACCTTCTGCTAGCGAGAAATAAATGGCAGAAAGGTTTCCAGAGCCACAGAAAAAGGTCAGGACTGCGGCCGGAGCTGATGTGTTCTGACAGAATATTTGTGAACCTGAGCAAAATATCGGAGGACGAGGTGCAGCGACGAGGTGCCGGACGCGGCAACGCCGACCAGTCGCTATAAATATATATTCTCTTATCGTCACACACACCAACAACATTCTCATTGCATTTACTTCTTCTGTGAAGAGAAGTGCAGGTTAATCTATCGCAATAAAACAGAAATAGACTTCTGGAACTTCATAGAGGAGGACGGGCGACGTCGCCAAAATGTTTCGTCAGTTTTGTATATGAAGGGGATAATACCAAGTGATACTAAAAACACACGCCGTGTAATGTACATCGTCCCTTCTATTTCTATATGTGGAAGGTGGCGCTGAAATAATTTTAAATTAACCACTTCAGCTCCCTCCTCCATGCCTACTAACCAGCTAAAAACAATGGGGGCTATTACATTAAATGTAACTTGATGGAGGCTTCACCTCCCTCATATTCCAAGACACAGGCTGGAGGGGAGTGACACATCCTGTGACTGGCAGAAATCTGCCCACACCATGTTAATGACAAAACATAAAGATTTGATTTCAAATATATATTTGTATGACAATTTAAAAGTTTATTGATCATTTTTATTTGATTTTTTTGTATGGTTTTTATATATATATTTGGAACACGTGAGCAGCAGCAGAGGACTAGAAGCTCCTCCTGCTTATGTTTCACTGCAGACAGGCTGGGAGAGAGCCAAGTCATGTGACAGCTGGATATGAGAGAGAGCTGGGTCATGTGGCAGCTGCAGGGCCGCCATCAGGGGGGTACAGCCATCACAATTGTGAGGGGCCCCCGGGGTCTCAGCATGTCACCTTCAGGAAAACAACCTGGGACAGGTAGGAAGATTTTCTTTACAAGTAGGGGCTGTGAGGGAAAGGGAGGGGGGCTGATTGTGTACAGAGGGGCCAGAGCCTTGTGTGTGTACAGATTTGTTGTGCTGCCCCTGCCCTAGGCAAGACTAAAATCAGGCGCCCCCTCCATCTTAAATTGTCCCACCCTTTCCTATTCGGGGGCATCTGGTGGTTGTGCAAGGGTCCCTGGTGGCTGTGTGGGGTCCCTGGTGGCTGTGTGGGGTCGGTCCTGGGTCCCTGGTGGCTGTGCGCTGTCCCTGTGTGGGGTCCCTGGTGGCTATGCGGGGTCCCAAGTCCCTGGTGGCTGTGCGGGGTCCCCGTGGCTGTGTGGGGCCCTGGGTTCCTGTCCCCGGTGGCTGTGTGGGGTCCTGGGTCCCTGTGCAGGGTCCCTGGTGGCTATGCAGGGTCCCTGGTGGCTGTCCCGGGTCCCTGGTGGTTGTGCGAGGTCCCTTGTTCGACCTAGGCCAAAACACAGCACTGTGTGTGTGTGTGTGTGTGTGTGTGTGTGTGTGGTGGGGTGACATATATACAGGATTGAGGGGGGGGGGGGCTGAGTGCATACAGGTGGTGGGGTGGCCAGTTTCCGGATTTGGTAGGATGGCCGTGGGCAAACCCTGGGGAATGTTTGTGGTCAGGCTCGCGGGGGGGCAGGCCTAAAGCTGTGTAAGGTGCCCAAAAATTTCCGATGGCTGCCCTGGATTGGTTCTTGGCTCCTCCTCTTCTCTAGCGACCCCGTTTAAGAGCTGCTCTCCCTCGGGGCACCCGTGTGGGCGCGCTCCCGTGTCCTGCTGCTGCATCCATTGCCACAGACAACAGGGCACTGCCTGGCTCCCGCATCACTGGATTTGATTGACAGCAGCCAGAGCCAATGGCTGCACTCCATCCAGCAGGACCCGGGACACCGGCCGTAGCTGCTGTGCTCATCCCCGTCGCTGGAAAGACTGGATTCGGGTAAGTAAAAGGGGGGCTCTAGGGGACTGTTGCATCACAGGAGGTTTTTCACCTTATTGCATAGAATGAAGCTGCTGCCTGTTGACTTCCTGTATTTACACAAAAGGCACACCTCCACCTCTGCAGCTCTCATTTGCCCTCTTATGACTCATCCCCCCTCCCTTCCTGGCAAACGCTCAGAAGAGTGAGAGAGAAAGCGCTGTGCATGATGTCATAGAATGCATTAAGATGAAAAACCTTGAGGGTTTACAACAAAAGTAGAGGCCAGCAATGGCAGCGAACCCGATTCACATGACAGGTGTACCGTAAGCCAATAATAAAACTGCAGTCCTTTAACCAGCTGTGATATCAATATCGGGGGCACATAAAATCCTTGTGAAAAGAAAAAAGCAAAGTCTACAAATTTTGAAGCACTTTAAGCTTATTAATTAGTTTAGCTTCATAAGCGCGTTCCACGTCTTTATAAACATCTTCACATGAAGAGCTTTGCGTCTCAAGTGTGGGATAAACACGAAAATCATTCAAACCAACCGTGTCACCCCAAACGTCGAACCAACGGGCAGGACAATGAGCGAGGAGTGACAGCGAGTCCGCCAGGAGATGACAGCTCAGCGCTGAATCAGACCGCTTACTTAATTGCAGCAAAAAAAAGCTTTGCATAAAATTAGCATGGGATCAAGGCGCTGAGAAATGTGACGCAGGCTCTGGAGGGGGCCCCCCCCCGCTGGTTCCGGGTCCTGTTAAGGAGGTGTAGCGAACAGGATTTTGAAGGAAAAAAAAAGGTTCAGCGCGCAGGCGCCGCCGAGCGAGCGTTAAATGGGCCACGTCGCCCCCCCAGCCCCGTCATTGCCTCCAACACAATATGAATATGAGCACTTACAGAACAATGAATTCATTATGCATTCGGCGGAACGTTTTTAAAGGGCGCTCTTGATATGATTAGGGACGCTGTCGACACCAGTTACCGGCTGACAAGTATTTTAACGGCTGATGGCTTTCGCTGCGTAATGCGTCACGTTTGAAGGGGTCAGCAAACACAGGGGCGCTTTTCAGAGGACCAAGTCAAGTGAGGAGGGGGCTTTTCAGAGGAGGCACCGAGCTTAATTACAGGAAGCAAAATCGTGTCTTGTGTAAGACGATCGCACACGCAATTCTCTGCACCGGTGCGTGCGCCAGCGCTGGAGAGTCCTGCGAGATGAAGGATCAAAGTCAGCAGCTCCAAGTGATTTGGGTTCATTCAAGATGACATCAAACAAGCAGATCAATGTGCCAACGAGAAGAAGAGAATTTACAGACAACGCTGAAGACATTTTTAGGAAGTTGTTGACATGGGAAGAAATGTCGGATCGGGTTGTGGATCGGGAAAAACTGTTTTCTAAAGATAACTGAAGGCCCTAATGCAGGGGTCTCAAACTGGTGGCCCTCCAACTAACTGCAAGTCCCATCATGCCTCTGCCTGTGGGAGTCATGTTTGTAACTGTCAGCCTTGCAATGCCTCATGTGAATTGAGGTTTCGCAACAGCTGGAGGGCCGCCAGTTTGAGACTCCTGCCCTAATGTCTGGTACAAACTACAAGTTGGTGTCAGGGCTGCACTCAGCCTTTCCTTCTCTGAGCTGGCAGTTCAGCTGTCGGCTAATTGCCAGCTCCTATCTCTCCACCTGTTGATGATCCTGCTCATCAGTCCTGCCTACTTAAGGCTGGGTTCACACTACTACACTACTTTCATCCTACTTTGCTCTGCTACATTGGTCCTACATCCATCCTACTTTCATAAACAGGATACTACTTTGGTCCGACTTCAATGATATTCAATGGGCCTGAAGTGGGATCAATGTAGGACCAAAAGTAGTACAGGGAGAATTTTCAAAGTCGGACCGACTTGTGTAGGACGCTACAAGACGCTCTCATAGGGAAACATTGAACACAGAGCAAAGTAGGATGAAAGTAGTGTAGTAGTGTGAACCCAGCCTAAGCCTCCCAGTTCAGTTGCTCTCTGCCTTCACCTTGGTCAACATCACAGAGACAATCTCCTGCGTTCCTGTTGAAGACTTGCTTGGCTGACATCCCTTCTGGCTCCTGATCCCGCTTGCTGTTCTACACCTCCTTCTCTGGCTCTATGACATTTG
Source organism: Rana temporaria (assembly GCF_905171775.1). Classification (NCBI taxonomy): domain Eukaryota; kingdom Metazoa; phylum Chordata; class Amphibia; order Anura; family Ranidae; genus Rana; species Rana temporaria. The sequence goes on along the minus strand of NC_053500.1, from coordinate 144,655,050 downwards.
GCTTGGCTGACTATCCGATCCGTTTCCTGAACTCTAGCTATGTTTTGACTACACTTACTCTGTTTATCTTTTTATTATTATTAAACAAGTGCGATTTAACAGTACTTCTGTCTCGGTCTGATTCATGGTTTCTGACAGTTGGGTTGACCGAAATCAAACTGACAGCTCCGGTCCCAGCCGCCGTACTAACCACCTGAAGTCGGTGCAGCAATCTCCCCCGCTGAGCTGTTGTGTGTACAGACAAGCGCACCCCCCCCCCCTAATTCCATCCCAATGCCTGGTGAGGCAATGATTAGGGATGAGCTCAGGCACGCTGTGATCCTAGTGTGAACCCACCAGAAAGCTGCCACTGTGCACCGCCATTCATCACCATCCAAGGCATCCCCCACAGCCACACATATACAAGGCAGAGTGATAGATTTCTGACTAGACTAGAACCTATACATGCCTAAGATCATCGCGGGTTGCACGTGTGTTCCCAAAAAGCTCAAACACACATGCGTGTGTCTATAAATATGGCCATGGCACATTGATCTCCCTGCCGGCACAGTGAAAGAGGAGTCCGTAAACCAGGGTTTGACAAATTTGCTTGGAATCTAGGAGCCAGCTAAAAAAGTTAAGAGCCAGAAAACGCGCCCCGTCCCGGCGAGCTCGCGCGCAGAAGCCAACACATACGTGAGTAGCGCCGGCATATGTAAACGGTATTTAAACCACACATGTGAGGTATCGCCGCGATTGGTAGAGCGAGAGCAATAATTCTAGCCCTAGGCCTCCTCTGTTACTCAAAACATGCAACCTGTAGAATTTTTTAAACGTCGCCCATGGACATTTTAAAGGGTAAAAGTTTGTCGGCATTCCACAAGCGGACGCAATTTTGAAGCGTGACATGTTGGGTATCAATTTACTCGGTGTAACATTATCTTTCACAATATAAAAAAAAAAATTGGGCTAACTTTACTGTTTTATTTTTTAATTAAAAAAGTATATTTTTTCCCAAAAAAAGTGAGCTTGCAAGGCCGCTGCGCAAATACGGCATGACAAAGTATTGCAACGATCGCCATTTTATTCTCTAGGGTGTTAGAATAAAAATATATATAATGTTTGGGGGTTCTAATTAGAGGGAAGGAGATGGCAGTGAAAAATTACATATTAGAACTGCTGTTTTACTTATAATGCCATCGGCCACCACCAGATGGCGCAGGTCACAGAAGGAAGCTTGGCACTTCACAAGGCCGCGGCCTCAATTACCGGCCGTTGCAGGCCCACTGGGAGGTGGGGGCGCACGGGGGCACACTGTGCCTCCGTGCGCCCCACCGCGCGATCGCCGGGGCCCGCGACGGCCGGTAACTGAGGCCGCAAAGCCGCGGCCTCAATTACCAGCAGGCACGGGCGCCAGGTCACAATTTCTTGTCGCAATTGCGACCTGGCACCCAGATTTTGTCGAGCCCTGGCGTAAACACTTCTCTTATGGCAGAGCCGGTAAGAGGGTGATCTTTTTTATCTTCCCATTGCTACACAGAGCGATAATGCCAATGCGCACTAGGTGATTAGGGTGTGCCCAGGCACATCCGGCACACCCTGTGTGCACGCCTATGCTTCCGGGTATAGCTGGAGTGCCCACAGGGAGGGCTCTGCGTGCCAGTTGTAACACTCGTGCCATAGGTTCTCCATCACTGCCCTATACGATAGCAAATCTTTATTTTTTGAGTCCAGTATATGTTCCTTAGTGAGTGAGCGGGTCTGAACGATGGATAAAAGGAAAGTATTCCCTCCCATGACGTAATTGGTGCCCCTGCTGTGCTCCATGTTTTGTGCTGGCATTTAGAATGACTATCTGAAGGAGGTGATCAGAGATGTAACTAATAGATACCTTTTTGGCTTGGCATGCTAGTCCTATCAAAAGAAATATAAACACCATCTCTGATAATTGTATTTAGTAGTTCTTCATTCTGAGACCACATTCTACTTTATAATCACACCAATGTTCTTCTTATAACCCAGTGTGTGGGGGTAGGGTAGGCCTCTTGGGATTCTGGCTGTCGCTCTGCTCGCTGGCCTCCCTGCTCTCCGGAGTGAACAGAGACTCCCCGCTGGGATGGGATCCTCTTAAAATGCGTAACCAGTACAGATTGGAAGGTGCAGAATAGTGCGGCGGGGGCATTAAATAAGGCAAAGACACTAATATGCTTCCCACATCTCAGGCTGGAGAATAGAAACTTTATCACACGAGGAACAATATATTATTTATCAGTTTCCAGGAACTGTCAGAGCTCTTCATTGGAAAAAGGCCTCTCCTAATCCGCTTTTTCAAAATAGATCTTAGCGATGAAAAAAAAAAAAATGGCCACCACTTTGGGAACCACGAGGGAGTGCGGCGTGTCTATAAAGGATGTGAATACACAAAGCTCGCCCTTAGTCACAACTCTAGACCAGCAAAAGCAGAAAAGTCCCAGGGCCAGATTCACAGCAGAGATACGCCGTCGTTTCTCTGTTTCTATCTATGCGGATGATTCATAGAATCAGTTACGCATAGATATCCCTAAGATCCGACAGGTGTAATTGTTTTACACTGTCGGATCTTAGGATGCAGTACCGCGGCCGCCGCTGGGTGGAGTTCGCGTCGTAAACCAGCGTCGGGTATGCAAATTAGTAGTTACGGCGATCCACGACGGTTTTTCGCATTCGCTACGTCGCTGCTAGTCTAGTTTCCCGTCGCAAAGTTAGTCGTCGTTTTAGGTGCCCTAACTTTACACAGCCCGCGTATGTGCTGTATAAAGTATGGCCGTCGTTCCCGCGTCAAAATGTAAAAAATGTTTGTTCTTGCGTAAGACGTCCGGGAATACGAAAGTACGCTACGCACATCGCCGTTCGAAAAAAATGATGTCACTTTGCGCAAAGCACGGCGGGAATTTCAAAACAGAGCATGCGCAGTAGGTCCGGCGCGGGAGCGCGCCTAATTTAAATGGCACACGCCCCTTTGAATTACGCGGGCTTACGCCGGAGGCCGCCGGCGTAATTTTTCACGCAAGTGCTTGGTGAATCAGGCACTTGCGCTGAAAACTTGCGGCGGTGTAACGTATCTACGATACGTTACGCCACCGCGATTCTACGTGAATCTGGCCCCCAGTCTCTGGCTGATGAATGGTCAGAGTAGCTGTCAATCATCCAGAATGAAGGTGTTGGTTGCACTTGATTGGATGTCGGCAAAGCTCACTGTAGTAGACCCGAGAGGGTGACAACCAGTGCCGATTTCGTAGACTAAAATATTTTCGTCTACTTAACTAAAACCATTTTAACAAACTTCCCGACCGGCGCACGTACATGTACTGCGGCAGGTTGGCAGCCCTGTGCAAACCGCCGTACAGGTACGTCTGCTCCTTTAAAAGTGACACTAAAGGTTCCCTAAAAAAAAAAAAAAAACATGTCATACTTGCCTCCACTGTGCAGCTAGTTTTACACACAGTGGCCCCGATCCTGGTCTCCTGGGGTCCCTCGGCGGCTATCTCGGCTCCTCCCCGCATCAGCTAACCTCCTTCATGGGAAGCTCTCTCCCAAGGGGGTTAGCTTGCTGGAGCGCGCTCCCGTAATACAGGCGGCGGCTATGGCCGTAGACTGTATCACTCGGCCCCGCCCCCCGGTGCGCCACGTCATTGGATGTGATTGACAGCAGCGCGATCAATATCCAATGACGAGCCGACTCTAGGGGGAAAACCATCGCGGGAACGAGCCCATGGAGTTTCGGGGCTTAGGTAAGTAGTATGGGGGGGCCGTCATTGCCAGTTTTTGCATAGGATGCATTAAGGTGATAAAAAAACAACTAACCTTTAAGGGCTTTAGCAGGCGTGCGCTGCACAGCAGTGGACCCAATGCACGTGGCCGGCTGCTGCGATGCCCGCCGGCCACCCGCGGTCGCGGGAGCCAGAACGTGGATCTATGTGTGTTAACACACAAATACCGGTTCTGTCAGGAGAGGAGAGACAGATCGTCTGTTCCTAAAGATTAGGAACAGTGATTGGTCCCCTCCAGTGAGTACCATCCCCCCACACAGTTAAAAACACCTCCAGAGAAACACATTTAACCCCGTAGTGTTACCCCCTTCCCTGCCAGTGTCATTTATACAGTAATCAGTGCATTCTTATAGCTCTTAACGCTGTATAAGGCCTCATTCACACAGGCGGACTCCGTCGCTATGGAGTCCGCCTGCTCCCGTCAGCTCAGCGGGAGATCAGCCTGCAGATCTCCGCTGAACCGACGGATGACAAGCTCCTCTCTGCTCACTGAGCGGGGAGGGGCTTGTCGGGCACCGCTGTCTCCCTATGGAGCGATCTGATGAAAACGGACAGCATGTCCGTTTTCATCAGATCTTACCCGATCCGCATGGACGGATCGGGTCGGATGTCAGCGGACATGTCTCCGCTGACATCCGACGCTCCATAGCGATGCATGGAGCGGCCGTTCAGGTCCGTGACAGACGGACCCGAACGGCCCGTAGTGTCAAATGGGTCCGATCTGTCCTCCGCAATGTTACAGTCCCGCTAAAAATCACAGATCGCCGCCATTGCTATTAAAAAAATAAACAATAAAAATGCCATAAATCTATCCCCTATTTTGTAGACGCTATAACTTTTGCGCAAACCAATCAAACGCTTATTGTGATAATTTTTTTTTTACCAAAAATAGGTAGAAGAATACGTATCGGCCTAAACTGAGGAAAACATTTTTTTTTTTTTAATTGGTATATTAATTATACCAAAAAGTAAAAAAAAAATAATATATATATATATATATATATATATATATATATTTTAAAATTGTCGTTCTTTTTTTTGCTTATAGCGCAAAAAATAGAAATTGCAGAGGTGATCAAATACCACCAGAAGAAAGCTCTATTTGTGAGGGGGAAGGGGGGGGGGGGAACGTAAATTTTGTTTGGGTACAGCGTTGCACGACCGCAAAGTTGTCAGTGCCATATCGCAAAAAAAATGGCCTGGTCATTAAGTGGGCAAATCCTTCCAGTGTTGTGTTGCGAAGTGTCGTCCCGCCCCCCCCCCCACACCCCGAGTAGTGCCCGGGACGAACTAGGCATGCGCCACACGTCATAGCACAAGTGCAGATCAGCTGGCTTGACGTAACCGTGGCGCATGCGCACATCATAGGAGGTATCTCTCGATTGGGAGATACCATTTCAAAGGCACAATTTAAACCTATACAAACACCGGGGGGGGGGGGGGGGGGGCTCAGTTCTCAGATTGTGCTTCGCTGCTGCTGGAGGGCGGCTAGTGGCGAGGCACAATGTGAGAAATACGGTCTCCCCCCCGCTGTTTGTATAGGTTTCAATGGTGCCCGTGAAATGGTATCTCCCATCGAGAGATACCTCCTACGATGTGCGCATGCGCCATGGTTACGTCACACCAGCTGATCGGCAACTCAGCTGGAGTGCGGCTCCGTCCATGCGTGGGCACTATTTGATGGGGGGAGGCACTTCGACAGAACACTGGGGCTGAAGTGGTTAATCGACTAAAACCAAAACAATTGAGATGACTAAAATACAACTAAAACGGCCTTTTAGTCAGAAGATTATCACTAAAACTGAATTAAAATTTGACGTCAAAAATTCAATTCAGTAATTCAATGCCCTAAACACCTATGCATCCCATCCAGGCAAACACGACCCTCGCGCGGGTGTACGCCATAGCACGCCCATGTGAATGAGGCTTTACAATGCAAAAATAAACTACTAAAACAATGTTAGTATTTGGGTTTACCTAAACTTTGAACTCCCTCTTTTATGTCCAATTCTACCGTTACATCGGGATTTGCCGGAGTACGATCAGTTTATATTGATCGAAGACTGAAGGGTTAATTTTCTACCATCTGGTTTCGATTTGGTGGACCAGTTCCCCGTCTGACGGTTATTGGTTTTGGTCTGGTTAAGTCTATTCAAGAAAATCTCTCTCTTTTTTTTCATGACATGCACCTGTCCTACTTCTATACCCAGAAGGACCAGCAGGAACGGCCAGGAGCCCATAAACCTGATCCCATCGTGGATCCCGTTTCACGGCACACAAGCTCTGGAACCAAGAAAATTTGTTCATCGATTTTCACCGCTTCCTGGATATAAACTGGGGGGAATTAATGAGACACTCGTAAACCGTCTATAAAAACACACATGTGTAGCAAAAAAAGAAAAGAGAAAACACAAATATCACCAAAAGAAATCTCTATTTGTGAAAGAAAAAAAAAAGGACGTCAATTTTATTTGGGTACAGCGTCGCACGACCGCGCAATTGTCAGGTAAAGTAATGCCTATGACAGGGGACAGACGATCAGTGACAAGCCACAGAGAAGGACGGGGAAAGGTTTGTTTACACTCACCTCTCCCCGTTCTTCAGCTCCTGTGACCCGATCGCGGGGCACCGGTGGCGATCGGGTCCGCGGGTCCCGCGGGCTTGGTCACGGAGCTTTGGACCGGGTCGTGAGCGCGCAGCCGCCGCGACTGGGTTCTTAAAGGGGACGTACATGTAAGCCCTTGTGCCCGGCCGTATATATCGTCATGCGGCGGTCCTTAAGTGGTTAATGAATTAAGAAAATAAACAGTAAAGTTGGCCCAATTTTTTGCCATAATGTGAAAGATGATGTTATGCCGTGGGAATCGTGATCTATAATTTAAGTAAAAAAAAATAATCGATTCTCATTTTCGCGAGATTCGTGATCTTTATTCTAAGTAAAAAGAAATCTGGATCCTCATTTTAGCGAGAATCGTGCGGCGAATTGCTGGAGAAAGTGCAGGAAGACGAGAAGAAAAAAAGAAAAAAGAAAAGAGAAAACACAAATATCACCAAAAAAAAAAAAAGGACAATATTTTTTTGGGTACAGCATCGCACGACCGCGCAATTGTCAGGTAAAGTAATGTAGGTAGATTCAGGTACCTGGGTGCAAATTTGCAGCGGCGTAGCTTAGCCTGTTTAGGCTACGCCGCCGTAAGTTAGCTAGGCAAGTACATGATTCTCAATGTACTTGCCTGCTAATATACGGCGGCGTAGCCTAAAGCGGGCGGGCGTAAGGGCGCCGAATTCAAATGTCTTGGAGGGGGGCGTGTTTTATGGTAATGAGGCTTGACCTCACATTTTTTACGTTTTTTTTTTACTGCGCATGCGCCGGACGACTACATTTCCCAGTGTGCATTGCGGCTAAGTACGCCGTACGGGCCTATTGATTTCGACATGGACGTAAACAACGTAAATCCCGATTTGTGGACGACTTATGCAAACGACGTAAAAAATTTGAATCTCGCGGCGGGAATGGCGGCCATACTTTAACATTGTTATTCCACCTAATAGATGGAATAACTTTAGGCCTGATAATGCCTCACGGAAACGGCGTTAATCGACTGCGGCGGCCGGGCGTACATTCGTGAATCGGCGTATCAACTCATTTACATATCCTACGCCGACCGCAATGGAAGCGCCACCTAGCGGCCATCCAAAATATTGCAATCTAAGATAGGATGGCGCAAGCCGACGTATCTTAGATGTGTTTAAGCGTATCTCTGTTTGAGCATACGCTTAAACATAAGTCGGCGTAGATTCTGAGTTAGTGATAAGTCGGCCTAACTCTACCTGAATCTACCTAATGCAGTGCAAAAAATGGCCTGGTCAGGAAGGGGGGTAAATCCGCTGGAGGTCAAGTGGTTAAAAGCAACAAATAAATAAATACAAAAAATGTATAAATAAAAGGTTCCAACATCAATAAAACGATGGGCTGCTTGAAAAAAAAAAAAAAGTCTTTCAATACAAGTGAAGAGGTTCTTTACAAATAATTACCGTACCGCTCCGCGCCGCGCTCATATTTCAGCCTTTCACAGCGCTGACTCAGACATCACCCACTCACACAGGGACACTTGTTGAACCCGAACAAAGCAGACATGAGAGCGGGGACATCTGCGTCCGCCCCGACACAAAGCTTTGAAGGGTTTGTCTCAGTGTGGAGGCCCAACAATGAGATGCAAACAAACTTTATGCTGAACAAATAAAATGTAATGGATACATAAAGATGGCGATCGCGCAACACTAAATCCAGCTTTGTGCTCATTAACAAATCATTACAGGAGATTTAAACAACCAACTGGATGACATTTAGCTTGTTAAAGCTTTAACAATCGCAATTTTCTGTTTTTTCTTTTCATTGAAAATTGTTATTTTTAACTTTTCTTTGCATCTCTGACTGGCTTCACATCTGTTTGTTGCAGTAACAAGTGTGCGCCCCATGCTGCGCTCCGCCATTCATTTAACTACTTAAAGGGCCGGAAAGATTTGCCCACCTAATGACCGGGACATTTTTCCGCGATTCGGCACTGCGTCGCTTTAACCACTTAAGACCCAGACCTTTAGGCAGATAAAGGACCCGGCCAGTTTTTGCGATTCGGCACTTCGTCGCTTTAACTGACAATTGCGCGGTCGTGCGACGTGGCTCCCAAACAAAATTGGCGTCCTTTTTTTCCCACAAATAGAGCTTTCTTTTGGTGGTATTTGATCACCTCTGCGGTTATTATTTTTTGCGCTATAAACAAAAATAGAGCGACAATTTTTTACTTTTTGCTACAATAAATATCCCCTCAAAAATATATATATATAAAAAAAAAAATCCTCAGTTTAGGCCGATACGTATTCTTCTACACATTTTTGGTAAAAAAAAAAAATCGCAATAAGCGTTTATTGATTGGTTTGCGCAAAATTTATAGAATTTACAAAATAGGCGATCAGTGATTTTTTTCGTGACCGCGACATTATGGCGGACACTTCGGACACTTTTGACACATTTTTGGGACCATTGTCAGTTTCACAGCGAAAAGTGCTATAAAAATGCACCGATTACTGTGAAAGTGACATTGGCAGTGAAGGGGTTAACCACTAAGGGGCGCTGTAGGGGTTAAGTGTGTCCTATTGTGTGTTTCTTACTGAAGAGGGGCGTGGCTGGACGAGTGACGTCACTGAGCTTCGTTCCCTATGACAGGGAACAGACGATCAGTGACAAGCCACAGAGAAGAACGGGGAAAGGTTTGTTTACACTCACCTCTCCCCGTTCTTCCGCTCCGGTGACCGATCGTGGGACACCGCTGGCTATCGGGTCCGCGGGTCCCGCGGGCTTGGTCACGAAGCTTTGGCCCGGGTCGTGAGCGCGCCGCCGCGGCTGGGTTCTTAAAGGGGACGTACATGTACGCCCTTGTGCCCGGCCGTGCCATTCTGCCGACGTATATCGTCGTGCGGCGGTCCTTAAGTGGTTAATGAATTAAAAAAATAAACAGTAAAGTTAGCCCAATTTTTTCCCATAATGTGAAAGATGATGTTATGGCGCGGGAATCGTGATCTTTATTCTAAGTAAAAAGAAATCTGGATTCTCATTTTAGCGAGAATCGCGATCTTTATTCTAAGTAAAAAGAAATCTGGATTCTCATTTTAGCGAGAATCGTGATCTTTATTCTAAGTAAAAATAAATCTGGGATTCTCATTTTAGCGAGAATCATGATCTTTATTCTAAGTAAAAAGAAATCTGGGATTCTCATTTTAGCCAGAATCGTGATCTTTATTCTAAGTAAAAAGAAATCTGGATTCTCATTTTAGCCAGAATCGTGATCTTTATTTTCTAAGTAAAAAGAAATCTGGATTCTCATTTTAGCGAGAATCGTGATCTTTATTCTAAGTAAAAAGAAATCTGGATTCTCATTTTAGCGAGAATCGTGATCTTTATTCTAAGTAAAAAGAAATCTGGATTCTCATTTTAGCGAGAATCATGATCTTTATTCTAAGTAAAAAAAATCTAGATTCTCGTTTTAGCCAGAATCATGATCTTTATTCTAAGTAAAAAGAAATCTGGATTCTCATTTTAGCGAGAATCATGATCTTTATTCTAAGTTAAAAAAATCTAGATTCTCGTTTTAGCCAGAATCATGATCTTTACTCAAGTAAAAAGAAATGTGGATTCTCATTTTAGCCAGAATCGTGATCTTTATTCTAAGTAAAAAGAAATCTGGGATTCTCATTTTAGCCAGAATCGTGATCTTTACTCAAGTAAAAAGAAATGTGGATTCTCATTTTAGCCAGAATCGTGATCTTTATTCTAAGTAAATAGAAATCTGGATTCTCATTTTAGCGAGAATCGTGCGACGAATTGCTGGAGAAAGTGCAGGAAGACGGGAAGTGGCTGAAAGAAAATATCAGCAGCTATGAAAGGCAACCAGGAACGAAAATAAATAAATAAAAAATAAATATATAATTAATAAAATGTATTTTATGGCATTGCTTTGGATTTACAGAACAAATTATATAAAGATACAAAATAAAAGGTCTAAACGATTTTAGCAACAATGTATCCTCTTGTAAAAGGAAAAAGTGTGATTCTGTAGCACTGACACTTTGTGCTCCGGGCGTTGGAAGTGAACTTGGTGAAGGAATACAGTGAGGATGGATGGATAGATGGGGGGGGGGCCTCCTCAGGCCCGGTGTAGTGTGTGACCCGAGGCTCTGTGTAGGCGGGATCATTAGGGGAAGCTGAGAGGCGTCTTTGATCAGAGTATCCTTTGCGGCGCACCGACCCGTCTTGTCTTACTGAACAAAGTATGGATCACACCTACCAACGCTAACAGCACATGCCAGAGAGGGATCGCCTTTCATCCTCCTCATGTACTCCTCATGTACTATCCCGCCTACCATACCTGTTAGTAAAGTGTGAGAAAGAATGTCAGGAATTCTGCCCCAGCCTGGGGCTTTCCAGGGGCTGCGGAAGTAGGACTAGATTACCAAAAAAAAGGACAAATAGTTTTATGTAGAAATCACATCCGCTTCTGTCAAACTAACAAAATCTGTATTTCTGTCTAACAAGAATCACAGGAGACCTGTTTTTTTTGTTTTTTTTTGTTCTCTGCTGCAGTTTCACTTTCCCTTACAGCAGGGGTGCCCAAACCTTTTGAAGAGCAAGGGCCACTAAAGCGGCTTGGTAACTGGTCGCGGGCCACAATGAGCGGAGCGGGTGGATGGCAGCCCACTCGGCTCTATAGAGCCCACTCTACTCTCAGGTAATAGAAGTCTATGGCTCGGTGCAGGTAATCGCAGGTGCTCTTCTCTGCGCCTGCGGATCAGTTTGAAAGCCGCCCGGTAACCCCTGCAGAACAGGTATGCCCAGATATACACTGTGATTTAAGTAATAAACGTACCTTTAATAACAGTATTCTATTCTATTTTATTTCATGCCACAGCAGGAGGTCGCCGGCCCGGCCACATCAGAGAGATCCGCCGGCCACATCAGAGCGATCCGCCGGCCACATCAGAGCGATCCGCCGGCCACATCAGAGCCATCCGCGGGCCACATCAGAGCGATCCGCGGGCCACATCAGAGGGATCCGCGGGCCACATCAGAGCGATCCGCCGGCCACATCAGAGCGATCCGCCGGCCACATCAGAGCGATCCGCCGGCCACATCAGAGCCATCCGCCGGCCACATCAGAGCCATCCGCGGGCCACATCAGAGCGATCCGCGGGCCACATCAGAGGGATCCGCGGGCCACATCAGAGAGATCCGCCGGCCACATCAGAGCGATCCGCCGGGCCACATCAGAGCGATCCGCCGGCCACATCAGAGCGATCCGCCGGCCACATCAGAGCGATCCGCCGGCCACATCAGAGCCATCCGCGGGCCACATCAGAGCGATCCGCGGGCCACATCAGAGCGATGCGCGGGCCACATCAGAGCGATCCGCGGGCCACATCAGAGCGATCCGCGGGCCACATCAGAGCGATCCGCCGGCCACATCAGAGCGATCCGCGGGCCACCCCTGCCTTACAGGTTTCACTCCCCCCCACTACCACCAACAACCACCTGTGACTAGTCAGTAAAAGAGAAGCAGTGCTGCCTGATGAGCTCATCTCATCAATGCCCTCTATGTAAAGGACCGGTGTTCTGCCGATGAGTGTCCCCCTGGCGGATTATGCCCCCCCCCCTGTACTGCGCAGGCGCGGCGGTTGCCTCCGAAAAAAGCCTACCATGCAGCGCCTGCGTGGACTTCGCTGTAAGAGGCCAGTCGGCCTCACGTCCTCGCTTCACTCGCTCGGCCTCATGGCTCTTTTTTTATCATCCTTCATGTCCACGGGGATGGTAAGGAATGAGCCTGGATGTCAGAAGTGTGCGCAGGCGCCGTCTAGAGCTACATGTTGGGCAATTCTCGGAGGCAAGTTGGTACAGGGAGGGGCATAATCCGCCGGGGGGACCTTTTTCGACAAGACACCGGGACATGGGGTGGTCAAGAGGTGGTGGTGATGACCCACGATGATGTACGAGCAAAGATGGTGCTGTCCTTCTGGAGATGAAGGCATGGTGAGGGGGAAGTTCTGAGATCTCTAGGAGAAGTCATGAATAACTGGAAGGGTTACATTGGCACCTAGCTGAGAATGTCGCTCAAGGTCGCCTCTACAAACATGACAACCCGCCTTACCGAGCCGATCCTCACCGCAAGAGCAAACAATCGAATCACTCCGGCAAGTCAGAGCCTCACCTGCCTCCAATGTGTGGGAAACCTTCCCTGTGATCTCCCCCCCCCGGAGATGTGAAGCAGACCCCAGCCGGATATAGATGAGGGGTTTATCAGGCAGGTGAGGAAGGCGATGAAATCCTTTTAGGAAGAAGTGCTTCCTGTCTAGAAGATGAAGTGTTTGATGTCTGAGAAACGAAGAGCAAGAGAGGAAAAAAAAGAGATTTTTAATACAGCTTACCTGTAAAATCTTTTTCTTGGAGTACATCACGGGACACAGAGCGGCATTCATTACTATATGGGTTATATGGAGTACCTTCAGGTGTAGACACTGGCAATCTCAAACAGGAAATGCCCCTCCCTATATAACCCCCTCCCATAGGAGGAGTACCTCAGTTTTGTAGCAAGCAGTATGCCTCCCAAAATGGTCCTCAAAAAAGAGGGGTGGGAGCTCTGTGTCCCGTGATGTACTCCAAGAAAAAGATTTTACAGGTAAGCTGTATTAAAAATCTCTTTTTCTTTATCGTACATCACGGGACACAGAGCGGCATTCATTACTATATGGGATGTCCCAAAGCAATGCTTACAATGAGGGGAGGGAGAACATCTCCAAGACAAAAGGATTTAATTTAGAGATATACTCAAATCATAATAAATCCAACTTAGTTGAGAAAAATAATTTTAAATTTTAAATTTAACTCAAAAAAGAGGAGCCCCCGGAATCCGAGGGTCTCAAACTGCAGCCTGCAGCACTGCCTGCCCGAAGGCAGTATCAGTATTCCTTCTTACGTCCAACTTGTAGAATTTTGTAAACGTGTGGACAGAAGACCGGGTTGCCGCCTTGCAAACTTGAGCCATAGAGATCTGGTGGTGTGCTGCCCAGGAGGCGCCCATGGCTCTAGTAGAATGAGCCTTTAATGATACTGGAGGAGGCAACCCTTTCAAGCCGTAGGCCTGAGTGATTAATTGCTTAATCCACCTAGAAATGGTGGACTTTGCAGCTGCCTGCCCCTTCTTGGGCCCCTCCGGTAGAATGAACAGCACATCTGTTTTCCGGATCTTCTTTGTAGCTTTAAGATAGGCCTTCATGGCCCTGACAATATCCAAGGTATGCAGCAACCCTTCCTTTCTGGAAGTAGGTTTAGGGAAGAAGGATGGTAATACCAAATCCTGGTTCAAATGAAAACTGGATATGACCTTCGGTAGGAAGGAAGGATGAGGGCGGAGAACGACCCTGTCCTTATGAAAAACAAGATATGGTTCCTTACAGGATAAGGCCGCTAGCTCCGAAACTCTTCTTGCGGAAACTATGGCAACCAAAAATACTAACTTCCTTGTCAGTAGAACCAAAGGAATTTCAGCCAACGGCTCAAACGGTTGTTTCTGTAAACTTGACAGAACAAGATTTAAATCCCACGGACAAAGCGGGGATTTAACTGGAGGTCTAATACGTAAGACCCCTTGAAGGAAGGTCTTAACCAGCGAGTGGGTGGCCAGCGGCCGCTGAAACCACACTGACAGAGCAGAAATCTGTCCTTTGATTGTGCTTAATGCCAATCCTTTATCCACTCCTAGCTGGAGAAAACTTAATACTCTATCGATGGTAAATTTGCGAGAAAAGCCATCGCTTGGACTCACACCAGCCTACATAGGCCTTCCAGACCCTGTAATAAATCACCCTAGAGACCGGTTTCCTGGCTCTGATTAGGGTAGAGACTACTTTCTGAGACAGACCTCTACCCCTGAGAATCAGGGATTCAGCTTCCAGGCCGTCAAATTTAGATGCCGTAAGGCAGGGTGGAGGATCGGACCTTGCGATAGCAGGTCTGGCCGTAGAGGAAGAGTCCAAGGGTCTCCCACTACCATCTTTAGGATGAGTGAGTACCATGCCCTTCTGGGCCATGCTGGAGCTACCAGGATGACTGGTATGTGTTCCACCCGGATCCTGCGCAGCAGGCGGGGTAGTAACTGGAGCGGGGGAAACGCATAAAGAAGTTTGAACTGATGCCAAGGGCAAACCAACGCATCGGTTCCGCAGGCCATCGGATCCCTTGAGCGGGATATGAACCTGTCTAGTTTCTTGTTGAGTCTCGATGCCATGATATCCACGTCCGGCACTCCCCATCTTTGGCAGAGTGCTTGAAAGACTTGTGGATGCAGAGACCATTCCCCCGGCCATAGAGTCTGGCGGCTTAAGAAGTCCGCCTGAAAGTTGTCCACTCCTGGAATGAATATTGCCGATATGCAGGGCACATGCGCCTCTGCCCATAGGAGAATCAAGCTCACCTCTCTCTGAGCGGCTTGACTCCTGGTTCCCCCTTGGTGATTTATGTATGCCACGGCCGTGGCATTGTCTGATTGAATTCTCACCGGGAACTCCTGCAATTTTGACGTCCAAGCCCTGAGGGCTAGTCGAGCAGCTCTGAGCTCCAAGATGTTGATGGGCAACTGCTTCTCTGGCTTTGCCCAAGTACCTTGGCGAGTGCAACCATCCAAAATTGCTCCCCAGCCCGTCAGGCTGGCGTCTGTGGTCACTATCTTCCAAGCCACTGGGCTGAAGGACTTCCCCTTCAGTAGATTCTGAGGGTCTAACCACCAACACAGACTTTGTCGGACTCTTGATAAGAGCGGCAACGGGATATCCAAGGCCTGTGGCCTTCTGCTCCATGCTGACAGGATGGCTGCCTGTAGGATGCGAGTGTGGCTCTGGGCGTATGGTACCGCCTCGAACGTGGCCACCATCTTGCCTAGTAACCTCATACATAGGCGAATAGTCGGTTCTTTCTTGCTTAGAACCAGTAGGATTAATTCCTTGATGGCTTTTACCTTCCTCAGAGGTAGGAACACTCCTTGTTGTTCTGTGTCTAATCTCATGCCAAGATATTCCAACTGCCTTGTGGGCTGGAAAGCTGACTTTTCTCGATTTAGGACCCAGCCGAACCTCTCGAGGTATTGGACCGTGAGGGCCACTGCTCGCTCCAAGCCGGGAGACGAGTGGTCTATGACTAGGAGGTCGTCCAGGTATGCTAGGATCGTGACCCCTTGGATCCTTAGCTTGGCTAGGATCGGAGCTAGGACCTTCGTGAACACCCGGGGGGCCGTAGCCAACCCGAAGGGAAGCGCCACGAATTGGAAGTGACGCGAAGCCACCATGAAGCGTAGATATCTTTGATGTGGCTGATAAATTGGAACATGAAGGTAGGCATCCTTTATGTCTATGGACGCCATGAAGTCGTCCTTCTGGAGTGTGGCAGCTGCTGACCGCACGGATTCCATCCGAAATGAGCGGATCTTTAGATATGCATTTACCATCTTTAGGTCCAAAATTGGCCTGACATCTCCATTGGGGATGATGAATAGGTTGGAGTAGAAACCCAGCCCCTGTTCCAGGACTGGCCGGAATCCGAGGCGGATCGTTTGGAATCCTCGACTCCTGGAAATGAGGAGGAGGAAACCTTAGGAAATCTAATTTGTAGCCTGTGGCCACGGAAGACCGTACCCACTCGTCGGGAATGCTGGCTTCCCAAATCTCTGAAAAGAGTCGCAGCCTTCCCCCCACCTTCGTGGGTGGGGGCGCCCCTTCATAAGGTTGGCTTGGGGGCTGGTTTTGCTGGTTTGCGAAACCACTGCCTTTTGCCTCTAACAGCCTGTCCTTGTGATCTGCTGTTGAAGCCGAAGTTTGCTTTTGCAGGAGGCCGTCGATACTGCTTGGCATTAGAGGGCCCCTGCCCAGGGGAATACTGTCGTTTAAACGCAGGCCCCTGAACCTTCTTCTTAGTTGGCAAGAGAGTACTCTTGCCGTTTGAAATGGTCTGAATGTATTTATCTAGGTCTTCTCCGAAGAGTCGTCCTCCATGGAAGGGGAACCCTACCAGGAGCTTCTTGCATGGGGGCTCAGCCTCCCAGCTTTTTAACCATAAGAGTCTTCTCATATGGATAAGGGATAACGATAAACGTGACGCTTGCTGGATAGAATCCTTGATTGCGTCTACCGTAAAACATATGGCCTTAGGGACATCCGAAAATTCTTCTGCCTGCTGGGCAGGAATAAGTTTAAGCATCTGCTTAAATTGATCCGATAATGCTTGAGCGACCCCAATCGCAGCCACAGCTGGCTGTACTACTGCCCCTGCAGTAGTGAAGGAGTTCTTAAGTAGTGCTTCCAAGCGCTTATCAACTGGATCCTTGAACACCTGTATGTTTTCTACAGGGCATGTTAACGATTTGTTAACACATGAGATGGCTGCGTCCACTGCAGGAGTAGCCCATCTTTTGGAAAAAATTTTCTTCCATAGGATATAGGACAGAGAACTTCTTAGGTGGTAAGAAGATCTTATCTGGCTTGTTCCCATCTTGGAACAAAACTCCCTCTAATAGAGGATGGATCGGAAACACAGCATTGCTTTGAGGCGCCCTCAGTGAGCCCAAAGCTGAAACCGTCGATACCTGGAGATCTGGTACTGGCAAGTTGAATGTCCTATGGACCAAGTCCGACAATCCTTGAATCCACCAGCTCTCCCTCAGGGAGACTGCCCCAGACTCCTCTGTATCCGGATCTTCGATCCCTGAACCTACTTGGTCCTTGTCCAAGAGGTCGTCCAATTCCCCTGAGGAAAGGACCTCCTCTTCTGAGGGTCCGCGCTCGGGCGACGGAGATCTATTCCGCTTACTGCCCCGCATAGCTGCGGCTATCATTTTACCCATGCTTTTCTGCATCTCTTTTAAAGAGGTGAGTAATACCTCCTCCGTGACCATCTTAGGGTTGGACTGACCCGCGTCAGCTCTAGCCCCAGATCCCGATGGCCCCAAGGCTCCCTGTGGGGAAAGCAGCGGCATAGCATTGTCCGAGACCTCAGACTCTCTGGGGGAATCCCCACCTCTTGTACCCTTGTTTTTTGATGCCATGGTACAATACCGAGGTACACCTGCTACTTATTGGTACCTGGGACTTATAAATAGTTAAATGCCCAAACACCTGTTTGGGGGATAAAAAATGCTTCCTCTCCCCTAGATGACAATTTTTTTTTTTTTTTCAAAAAAAAATCTTTTTTTTTTTTTTTTTTTTTTCAAATCTAGGAAAGAAAAAACATTCTGTCCCCCTGAGTAGTATTGCAAGAAAAACTATGAGATGGAAAAGAAACAGCCTATTCCTAGGCTTGAAAACAGTCTTTCTGAAGACTGCAATATTCTTTCTGGCCACTGTGTGTCCTCGGCGCCCCGTGCTTGCCGTTCTGGTCTTTCCTCCTCAGTTCCAAAGTATTGAATGAGCTATATGGAACAAACAAGGAAGGGCCGCCCCTTCCTTAAGCCACTGACCCGCCCTTCCCCCCCAGCAATCTCAAACAGGAAATGCCCCTCCCGACAGGGGGGGGGGTGGGGTTGGGAGGAAGGGACCTCTCTGCTCCAGCAAACTGCAGCCTGCAGCCTGGAACCATGAGGAGGTCGGCGTTTTGCCTGCTTTGCAGGCCGTGAGGAGGAAGACTGAATGGAGCATCGCCTGGAGGCTTGCAGGTAAGCACAGCTCTCTGACACACACATATACTTTTATATCACAGGCCCCACTCAATGCTTTTCCAACACTACAAGGGAGGTCACATCTTATGGGGAATAATACATATAGAGCCATCCTATCTTTATGATATGTGACTAGTTTGCCAGATGCAGTGCATAACTTTAGGCATGTCCCCTGTGACCCCCCAGAAAAAACCTGCTAAGAACCAAGTTCCGCAAGTTTTTCCCCTCACTTACCTGCTCCATGCCGCAGGACTTTGCCAAGCAAGAGGCCCAATCTTCCCCCATCTCGGTGGGGATGTCTAGACCTTCAGGCCCTGGGTTCCTATGAAGGATCCACTGTCCTGGGCCCATATAGCACTCTGGCAACAGAAACATTAGGCACCCAAAGGTTTCTAAGTTCTGGGCCCAGGGTCCAGCTCTCTAAAAAGAAAAGCATTATGGGCTATACCCCAAGGGTTTGGGGTCCGGTTACTGACCACTTTAGCGCTGAGGCTTTTTTGGACAGAACCGGTTAGCTCACCTAATCCCAAGGATGTGGAGGCAAGCTAAACCATGACTAACACCTAAGACACTGGCGGAAAAACTGAGGTACTCCTCCTATGGGAGGGGGTTATATAGGGAGGGGCATTTCCTGTTTGAGATTGCCAGTGTCTACACCTGAAGGTACTCCATATAACCCATATAGTAATGAATGCCGCTCTGTGTCCCGTGATGTACGATAAAGAAAGAAAAGCCACAGAATCCGACAGAAATCTCCGAGAGGATCTTCTGTCTCCCCAACCAACTCTGCTCCGCACAATCCCCCCCCCCCCCCATCCCATCCCCCCATCCACAACATGTCTGTATAGGGGGTCCGACCCGTACCGAGCTCTACGGAAACAAAGAATTTCTATTCATGTCGGGGCCCAAAATAAAACGGGGAACATGGAGACTTCAGGTAGAGAACGGACAGGGAGGTAAAATCTACGCCCAACATTGACCTCCATACACCCGGGATCACGAGGCCGGTCAATGGAAATGTCCGGTGTATCTGAATTCGCACCTGAGCCGCACCGCAAGGCCTAAAATACGCACACGTTTTTTCGGCAATGCGCAGTGCGAATGCATTGCACATATGTGAACCAGCCTCATTGAAAACAATGTATTTAGAAATGTTCTGCGTATTGGATGCGGTTTAAGCCGCACTCAATTCGCATAGGTGTGAACCCGGCCTTAAGGCGTCGGCATACCAAGACATTTTGGACAATTTCATACTCCCAACTTTGTGGGAGGAGTTTGGGGACGGCCCCTTCCTGTTCCAACAAGACTGCGCACCAGTGCACAAAGCAAGGCCCATAAAGACACGAATGAGCGAGTTTGGGGTGGAGGAACTTGACTGGTCTGCACAGAATCCTGACCTCAACCCGATAGAACACCATTGGGATGAATTAGAGCGGAGACTGTGAGCCAGGCCTTCCTGTCCAACATCAGTGCCTGACCTCACAAAGGCTCTTCTGGAAGAATGATCAAACATTAAAGCGGAGACTGGGAGCCAAGCCTTCTCGTTCAACATTACAAACGCTCTTCTGGAAGAATGGTCAAACATTCCCATAGACACCCTCCTAAACCTTGTGGACGGCCTTCCCAGAAGAGGTGAAGGTGTTATAGCTGCAAAGGGCGGGGCCAACTCAATATTGAACCCTCCGGACTAAGACTGGGATGCCATTAAAGTTCATGTGCGTGTAAAGGCAGGCGTCCCAATACTTTTGGCAATCTAGTGTATATCACTAATGATTTTAATGGTACAAAGGGAACAAATTTCCAGAGAGAGAAGGCCATTACTGAGGTGTACATACACTTAAACAATGGCCCCCGTCTCTGACATTGTTCCCCTCTCCAGGGAAGGGGGCGGCCCTTTCCTTCGATACGGATAAGAGTGTTTGCTCGCTGGTCAAAGACCTTCATATGACTTCATCCTTCGGCCTCCCACCACCCCCATTATTGCTTTGTTCAAATTCACAACATTGAGAGAAAATCAGAGATTGAGGGTGAAAAAAATAAATAAAATCAGGTCCTGGCCAGAGTGCTGACCTTTCACCCCGCGAGGTCCCAACGTCCATCTCCGGGCTCTTATCAGAGACAAACAATGTTCTCCTTGATTGTAACACATAAAGCTAATTGCGTCTTATCCCAAGAAGGGAGTCACTGGAGAGAGTGAGGAGCGGAGATTATGGGAGAAGGGCCAATCACAGGCTGAGCAAAGCACACACATTTCCCAGATTATAATGAATAGGTGTAATGCTGCCCCCCCCCCCCCTCACCCCCCCCCACCTGGCCCAACTCCTTAAAGCATCAATTACCTCGCCTTCCACTTCAATTCAGCTGATTGGAAGACAATTATAAAAACATTTACTTCTAAATTCAGCTACTCAAACGGGGGAAGGTCATCTCCGGGTTGAACAGAATCAGCCCACGAGGATAATTAAAGAATAAGTTCATCTTTTTGAATAAAATAATAAATGCACACGATTTGCCTGCAGAGCATTGCACCCGGATCTGCACAGGCAGAAACAAAACGAATCTGGAGGAAGTGTCACCCGTGCCCTCACAGTTCACTGAGAACTACAAGTCATCTGCCGCTTTGGCAGACGGGACTTGTAGTTTTTCTCATTCGCAGATTGCTATGAATGAATGACGAGGCTGTGTGGGTGGAGCCCACACAGCTGCGCCATTTTTAAAATGTGACAGTGGGTGAGGGGAGATGAACCCCTGCCTGCTGTCACTGGGGATGCTCTTTGGATTTTGAGCCAACATATGTGGCTACGCTGTAAAGGTGCTCCTTGGATTATAGGCCTCCCCATGTGGCTACGCTGTGAAGGTGCCCTTTGAAATCTGGGCCTCCCTATGTGGCTACGCTGTAAAGGTGCTCCCTGGATCTTGGGGCTCCCCATGTGGCTAGGCTGTGAAGGTGCTCCTTGGATCTTGGGGCTCCCTATGTGGCCAGGCTGTGAAGGTGCTCCTTGGATCTTGTGCCTCCCCATGTGGCTAGGCTGTAAAGGTGCTCCTTGAATCTTGGGCCTCCCCATGTGCCTAGGCTGTGAAGGTGCTCCTTGGATTCTGGGCCTTCCCATGTGGCTACGCTGTGAAGGTGCCCTTTGAAATCTGGGCCTCCCTATGTGGCTACGCTGTAAAGGTGCTCCTTGGATCTTCCCATGTGGCTAGGCTGTGAAGGTGCTCCTTGGATCTTGGGGCTCCCCATGTGGCTAGGCTGTGAAGGTGCTCCTTGGATCTTGGGGCTCCCCATGTGGCTAGGCTGTGAAGGTGCTCCTTGGATCTTGGGGCTCCCCATGTGGCTAGGCTGTGAAGGTGCTCCTTGGATCTTGGGGCTCCCCATGTGGCTAGGCTGTGAAGGTGCTCCTTGAATCTTGGGCCTCCCCATGTGGCTAGGCTGTGAAGGTGCTCCTTGGATTCTGGGACTCCCCATGTGGATAAGCAGTGAAGGTGCTCCTTGAATTTTTGGCCTCCCCATGTGGATATGCAGTGAAGATGCTCCATGAATTTTTGGCATCACCTATGTGGTTATGCGGTGAAGGTGCGCCTGGGATTCTGGGCCTCCCAATGTGACTAGGCTGTAAAAAAAATTCAGACACGTGGGTGTAAGGTGTAACATGCTCCAAAATGTTAGCCTTTAAAGCAGTATTAAAGTAAACAATTGATATAGATCATTATGATGCTGGTTCTGAGATTGAATTACACACTATGGAGTACGTGTGATAGAACTGATCAATCCTAGAGGACGTCTCGGGGTGGAGGGGTCTGCAGATGAAGGTCTGGGGGCGACGGAGTGTTTAGTATAAATTGCGAGGATTTTCCATCTTTCTGCATTTTTCAGAATATTGATTTGCCCATCAGCACACTAAGGTTAGCAAAAGACAGATGAATACAGAGGAGTTCAATGTGATTGATTGTCTTGGCAAAAATTGTGTGAATATTTACTAGAGCGATCCTCGCAAACAGATCAAAAATTTCTGTCTGTGGATTTTTTCACCCATTAAATATCACTCAGGAAATCTCAAAGCAGAACTTTAGAACATTTTATTGTATCTGAGCCACAAAACTGAAAAAACATGATTTCATTCTTTTTTAATAAGCAAAGCAAACTCCCCCATCCATCCATGTCTCATTTTGCTAAGAAATCACTTTGAAAAACACCCAAAGTAATCCATCTGCCCTTAGCTGAGGCATGCAGGCAGGAGGATTTGCACAAATAAGACTGCAGGCTCCTGGGGAGAGCAGATATAGCGAGTGCAGGCTCCTGGAGAGAGCAGATATAGTGACTGCAGAGTTCTGGGGAGAGCAGATATAGTGACTGCAGGCTCCTGGGGGGATCAGATATAGTGACTGCAGAGTTCTGGGGAGAGCAGATATAGTGAGTGCAGGCTCCTGGGGAGAGCAGATATAGTGACTGCAGGCTCCTGGGGAGAGCAGATATAGTGACTGCAGGCTCCTGGGGAGAGCAGATATAGTGACTGCAGGCTCCTGGGGAGACCAGATGTATATATGCTTTAGGAATTCCTCATACATCTGATCTCACCATTACAGAACTGTAGCCACATGTCCAGGATTAGACAGCCGATCGGCGTATGAAGGATGCAGGTGTGTAACATACGCACACCCCGCGCCGCGTCTTTTATAAATGCCGACACCGGGAAAGCCGGTGATTTCTCACTGACATCCCATCGGCATGTTTTTATTTTTTTTATTTCCGTTTTATAAATGGTTTTTAGCAGCGTGACATTTCACAAATGGCAAACGACGGCGAGGCTTTTACATTCATCACGCGGGACGTATAGGAAATGCCACACCGACTCCAGCCTGAGATCGGCGAGATGCTCGACATTTGAAGACGTATTAGGCGGTGTTTTGGCACTTCGGGAGAGGGGTTAATGGAGATTTTTTCCTCTGATTATAGACAGATGAAAAGCTCTTCAGTCACAATCCGCACGTTCCAGTCATAACAACTCAGTCTACGAGGAGATGACGGCCTACAAAGGAATAATTGCACCTCGTATTACTGCGGGCCCGGAGCTCAGCGCGGAAATTTGGAATCGATTAGAAGTTTTTAAAAGGAAGACTCCAGCCAGCAACTAAATGACCGATTTGGAAAGATCATAAAAAGGAAATATTTTAAAAGCCAAAAGCTCTGTAAAGTAAAGTACATACACCAGAGATCCCTACAACCCAGCCACACAACATGGAAGCCACAGGAGGGGGTCAGTACTGGACTTCCCGCTACGTCCCGGCCTTCTTGGTTATGGACATCAACCCCCCCCCCCCCGTCTATTTTACTTACAGATCAGTCACTCCATCGACCGCTTCAGCCCCGGACCATTTGGCTGCCCAAAGACCAGAGCACTTTTTGCGATTCTGCACTGCATCGTTTTAACTGACAATTGCGCGGTCGTGCGACGCGGCTCCCAAACAAAATTGACGTCCTTTTTTTTCCCCCCACAAATAGAGATTTATTTTGGTGGTATTTGATCACCTCTGCGGTTTTTATTTTTTGCGCTATAAACAAAAATAAAGCGACAATTTTGAAAAAAAAAGAAATATTTTGTACTTGTTGCTATAATAAATATCACCCCAAAAAAAAAAAAAAAAACGATACACTTTTTTTCCTCAGTTTAGGCCGATACGTATTCTTCTAGAAAAAAAAGAAAATCGCAATAAGCAATTGGTTTGTGCAAAAGTTATAGACCCAGATTCACAGAGAGCAAGGCGCACATTACGCCGCCGTAGAGCAAGCACTTTACGCTACGCCAATGCAGCGCAGAGAAGCAAGCATTGCATTCAGCAAGCCAGTGCTCCCAAAGCTGCGCCGGCGTGGGTTTCAAAGTCGCAGGCCGGCGTAGGTTGAAGTGGGTGTGAACCCATGCAAATGAGGCGTGACCCCATGCAAATGATGGGCTGAGCGCCAGACAGGTACGTATCACGAACTGCGCATGCGCCGTGACGTGGACGCATGCACAGCACCCACCTGCGCCTGCTCACAACCACGCCGGCACAACTGCCTAAGCTACGCCGGATCACCGCGTACGCCATGAACATAACATACGCCCAGACACACGTCCAACGCACAATACGCCGGCTTGTGTTCCCTGGTGCAGACCTGAGCATTTCTGTTGCCGGGTTGCATCTCATTTATAGGGAATAACTTTACGCCGGACGTACAACTTACGCGCATCTCGCGTAGCATGCGCCGGGCACACGCAGGTTCGTGAATCGCCCTATTTTCCTAATTTGCATGTTTGAATGGCTAATAGGAGCGGCACCATGCACCCAGCCTAAATGTGCGCCCACCCTACGCCGGCGTGTGCAAGCTACGTCGGCAGGGTGTAGCCTGTTTTTAGGTGCATATTTGTTTGTGGGTCTGGCGCACACATACGCCGGCGCATATTTGCACTTACGTCGGCGTAACGTGTTATATGTCAGCATAAGTGCTTTGTGAATCTGGGCCATAGTGTCTACAAAATATGGGATAGTTTTATGGCATTTTTATTATAAAAAAAAAATTCTACTTGTTATGGCGGTGGTCTGCGATTTTTATCGTGACTGCGACATTATGGCGGACACATCGGACACTTTTGGCGCTATTTTGGGACCATTCACATTTATACAGCGATCAGTGCTATAAATATGCACTGATTACTGTATAAATGTGACTGGCAGTGAAGGGGTTAACCACTAGGGGGCAAGGAAGGGGTTAAGTGTGCCCTAGGGAGTGATTCTAACTGTTAGGGGGCGTGGCTACGAGTGACACATCACTGATCGCTGAGCATGGCACAGAGCTCCTATACACAGAGCCCCATCATTGATATTAGAGGGGGGTATTGCGCAACTGTTGGTATTATGGGAAGGAATAGCGCCCCATCATTGGTATCAGTGACAGGAATTATGCCCCATTCTTGATGTCAGTGAGAGAAATAGTGCCCCAAGGGCCAGATAAAGGCATGCAAAGGCCCATATCTGGCCCCCCGAGCCGCAGTTTTAAGACCTCCGCTATAGATAAAGACAGGCTTCAGAGACCATAAAGAAAAAAAAACTAAGTGAATTATACGAAGGATAGTCTCTGATGTGACAATCTCTCCCGGGTGACAGCGGTTCCTCATCTGTCACAAATCATATTTCATCTCCATTCCCCGGCAGAGCGAGGTGCCGCGGCCTCTGCCACCCACACAGAGCCATCTATCGGTACGGCACCTTCTCATAAAACAGGTTTGGTAACCTCCATTAAGGTGGATTGCACCGTCAGATTCCAGGCCTCCCTATAATGGGAAATAGATGGCGGACGCAGAACGCGCTGCGCTCTCATTTGTGTAATTCGCACTCATCTGTTATTGGCGGGCAGACGCTTGTATAGAAGGTTGGGTGGATGAAGCGACACGATCGGCAAACAATCCCGCTTTTACAAACCATAATTACATATTGAAAAAAAAAAATGACTTCTGCTTGAAATGTGACCTTTAACCCCCGGAGTCGGTTATCTCGCAGGCATTGTAATGGTGAAAGCCGATCGTTCTCCGCAAGTCAGGCTTAGAAACGAGCAGAATGAATGAACTGGGCTGTAAAGCTTTGCTGTATATTTCATATTTAAGGTGCACCCGGAGCATGATGGGACTGCGACGTCATAAGAGGCCTATATAAAATCGGGGCGAGCCGCGCACACGGCACTACAGCAGGAGGAAGCAACGTGTCAACATCGAAGAACAGCCCGGGCACCCCCCCTTGTAAAAAAGCTAAATAAGAGAGCGGGGCCCCCGGCGGAAGAGAACCAGACGGCGGTGAAGACCGGGACCTCCCCCCCTGGCAGAAGACGTTGAAGAAGCCCGTTAGGGGGCCGCTCGTAAAAGAGCTAAAGAAAAAAGGCCCCCCCCCCAGTGGAAGAGAACCAGACAGCAGTGAAGACCAGGACCCCCCCCCCCCGCAGAAGACATCGAAGAAGCAGGGCCCCCCTCGTAAAAGAAAAGAAGAGAGGGGGGCCCCCCCAGAGCAGACTAATAAATTACTTTAAAAACCCTGAGTAGTGTGTTTTTATTTTTATTCCGCCAATAGTGCCCTATTGTTGGTGTCAGTGGGGGGAATAGTGCCCCATTGTTGGTGTCAGTGGGAGGAACAGTACCCTATTGTTGGTGTCAGTGGGAGGAACGGTACCCTATTGTTGGTGTCAGTGGAAGGAACGGTACCCTATTGTTGGTGTCAGTGGGAGGAACAGTACCCTATTGTTGGTGTCAGTGGGAGGAACGGTACCCTATTGTTGGTGTCAGTGGGAGGAACAGTGCCCTATTGTTGGTGTCAGTGGGAGGAACAGTGCCCTATTGTTGGTGTCAGTGAGAGGAACAGTGCCCTATTGTTGGTGTCAGTGGGAGGAATAGTGCCCTATTGTTGGTGTCAGTGGGAGAAATAGTGCCCCATTGTTGGTGTCAGTGGGAGGAATAGTGCCCTATTGTTGGTGTCAGTGGGAGAAATAGTGCCCCATTGTTGGTGTCAGTGGGAGGAACAGTGCTCTATTGTTGGTGTCACTGGGAGGAACAGTGCCCTTTTGTTGGTGTCACTGGGAGGAACAGTGCCCTTTTGTTGGTGTCAGTGAGAGGAATAGTGCCCTATTGTTGGTGTCAGTGGGAGGAAGAGTGCCCTATTGTTGGTGTCAGTGGGAGGAAGAGTGCCCTATTTTGGTGTCAGTGGGAGGAATAGTGCCCCAAGGGAATGAGTCTCCTCTGGCGATACAATACAAACCCTCCGACGTGTCTGGCAGAGACCATTAATGGGACAAGTTCTCCAGACATGAAATGTGTGCTATGCGGAGATAATGGGAAGAAGTCCTCCTCCTCCTCCACCG
This sequence comes from Rana temporaria, assembly GCF_905171775.1. NCBI lineage: Eukaryota > Metazoa > Chordata > Amphibia > Anura > Ranidae > Rana > Rana temporaria. Next base: position 144,628,141 of record NC_053500.1, on the reverse strand, counting down.
ATTATGTATATGATCTGTCTGGAGACGTATCTACTGATCTTCCGGGCAGATGAGGAATCAGCCGGCCCACCTTAAAAGGGTCTCTCACTCTCCCACCTACGGCAACTACAAACGCTCAGACTGTGACAATCAAAGGCGCAGCGCCGACAGGAGAGGGTGGAGGAAATGTAGCGGAGTGTTTTTCATTTTTATCTTTTCGGTGATTAGCACTGTTCGTGATCTTTTTTTTTTTTCTCCCAGCAGTTACATTTTCAGGACAAGCGTTTGGGGCGTCTTCTCCCCCCTTAAGGTCCAAGCAGTACCGATATACAAAGGTTTAGCACAGAAAAGGCCTTAGTAGACTGTTATTCCCTGTGCACACAATCGTTTTTTCCGATGGAATTCCGCTCAAGCTTGGCTCGCATACACACGGGTCACACAAAAGTTCTCGGAAATTTCGACCGCCAAGAACGCCGGTGACGTACAACGCTACGGACGAGCCGAGAAAATGAAGCTGAATGCTTCCTAGCATGCATCAAATTGTTTCCGAGCATGCGTCGGAATTTTGCGCGTCGGAATTGCTACAGGCGATCGTATTTTCCAAAAAAGGATTTTTTTCCCCCTCGGAAAATTTGAGAACCACCTCTCAATCTTTTGCTGGTGGAAATTCCAATAGCAAAAGTCCGATGGAGCCTACACACGGTCGGAATTTCCGTTCAAAAGCTCACATCGGACTTTTGCTGTTGGAATTTCCGATCGCGTGTACGCCGCATTAAAGACAGGCAAATCTTAGAATGAGCCTGTGACCAGGCTGTGAACTAAAGAAATAAAGTATTCGCCTATTCTGAACAAGCTGTAAAAAGCACTTTATTACAAGCCCTCATTCACATCTGTAGATGGAAGCACTTTGGAGAAATTCATCCTCAAAATTCACAACGGAAAACCTGAAATCACAGCTTCATTCCCCCTACTTTTTACGTCCCTCTAATGTAAACAAACAGTGGGTGCTGTAAGCTGTTAGAATAGAAACTGATGGAAATAGACTTCAGAGTCTCCGTTGTGATCATTGAGGAGGAGTAATTGCACAGTACATGAAGCTAGAGAGGTCAGTGGGGCTTTTTTTCAAAGCTTACTTACAGCTTGTCAACTCACAACGGTGGCTGTAGGCATTTACACTATATTATACTTTATAAACTGTTTGGAGCAGTTGTTCCCAATGTACATTATATTGTCAAAAGTATTGGGACGCCTGCTTTTACACACACATGAACTTTAATGTTGTCTTAGTCTGTAGGGTTCAATATTGAGTTGGCCCCGCCCTTTGCAGCTATAACACCTTCACCTCTTCTGGGAAGGCCGTCCACAAGGTTTAGGAGGGTATCTATGGGAATGTTTGACCATTCTTCCAGAAGAGCATTTGTGAGGTCAGACCCCTGACATCTCCCCTTTAAGACAGAGAAAGGGACTAAGGACACAGATTCCCCAGTCCCTTTCTCAGCTGCCTCAGCTGAAATGAATTTGAGAGAAGCTCCTCCATTCATAAACTGAAGCATCGTAAACACAGGAGGTTACGATGCTCAGTTATATGAATGGACAGAGTCGGTGATCATTTGGAAAAGGTAGGAGCCGGGCTCCTACCTCCGTTCTCCCCCCTGACATGACAGATTGGGGGGAGAGCCGCACGGGCAGGGGGGGGGGGGAGCACTGCACGGACGGACGGGGGAGGAGAGAGAACTGGACGGACGGGGGGGGGGGGGGGTTGGAGAGAGAACTGCACGGACGGATGGACTGGGGAGAGAGAACTGCACGGACGGACGGGGAAAGGGGAGGAGAGAGAACGACACGGACAGACGGATGGGGGGGGGAGAACTGCACGAACAGACAGGTGGAGGTGAGAGAGCAGCACGGGGGGAAGACAACAGCACGGGGGGGGGGGGGGGAGACAACAGCACGGGGGGGGGGGGGGGGGGGGGAGACAACAGCACGGGGGGGGGACAACAGCACGGGGGGGGGAGACAACAGCACGGGGGGGGGGGAGACAACAGCACGGGGGGGGGACAACAACAGCACGGGGGGGACAACAACAGCACGGGGGGGACAACAACAGCACGGGGGGGGGAGACAACAGCACGGGGGGGGAGACAACAGCACGGGGGGGGAGACAACAGCATGGGGGGGGGACAACAGCACGGGGGGGGGGGGGAGACAACAGCATGGGGGGGGGAAGACAACAGCATGGGGGGGGAAGACAACAGCACGGGGGGGGAGACAACAGCACGGGGGGGAGACAACAGCACGGGGGGGGGGGAGACAACAACATGGTGGGGGGGACAACAGCACGGGGGGGGGGGGGGAAGACAACACTGAGAGGGGGGGGAGACAACACTGAGCAGGGGGGGGGGGAAGACAACACTGAGCAGGGGGGGGGGGAAGACAACACTGAGCGGGGGGGGGGGGGAAGACAACACTGAGCAGGGGGGGGGGGGGAGACAACAGCACGGGGGGGGGGAAGAAAACACTGAGCACGGGGGAGAGAAGACTTGCAACTCCCCTGCCTCCCCAGGTATCGGGTGAAGCATCAGGAGAATTTCCCCCAGTACAAGTACTCGGAGAAATACTCGGTATCGGTCCCGATACTAGTATCGGGACATCCCTAGTTGATGCGATTTTCTTGCAGGCGCAGCCCTACTGCAAGGGATTATTTTCAATGTCTATGGATTTGGGCTTTAAAGAGGAACTGCAGTCTGCTCACATCTTTGCCATTCTGAAGCTTCCCTTGGCTCGGAGGGAAACGGTGTGCGCCTATCCCTCACCAACACTTAGCACAAGCAGGCTACACGCCCTCCCCAGAGATCCCTCTCCTCCCGCAGAATCGTGGCATTAAGATCCATTCACGGATAAAGCTGAATAGCTGTAAACTCATTTGCTTATCTCACCCCGGCGCGTTTCAGTCTGTGAATGAGGCTGCTTGGTACGCCGGCGCGCTCCGCTACTCCTTATCTGAGGCGCCCCGCAGTCACAGGCTAATGAAATGGATGTATTACAGGAGAGCATTAAAAAAAGGACAGAAAAGCAACAAGGAGATGAAACCCAACTCAATTACAATTCTTTTTATTTATTATTTACAGATAGGAGAAGATCGGCTCTTGAGGGTTTTAATGGATCAGCTACAATCTTACAAACATGAAGAAAAAAAAAGGTTGTTGCCCCCTGGGGGCAGGGATCAGGACAAAGGAGGTGCCGGGATCGGGACAAAGGGAGTGCCGGGATCGGGACAAAGGGAGTGCCGGGTGAAAGGCCGAGAGGGTCCAAGCTTCAGCTGGCAAAAAAAGAGATAAAGAAGGATGTAGAACAACGGAGGGCACTTGTGTGGACAAGAGATTGTTGTCACGGTGTGAGCCTGGAGTGCCGATCTCCAGAGACGTACAATACGGAGGAGTGCCGATCTCCGGAGATGTACAATATGGAGGAGTGCCGATCTCCGGAGACGTACAATATGGAGGAGTGCCGATCTCCGGAGACGTACAATATGGAGAAGAGCCGATCGCTGGAGACGTACAATATGGAGAAGAGCCGATCTCCAGAGACGTACAATACGGAGGAGTGCCGATCTCCGGAGACGTACAATATGGAGGAGTGCCGATCTCCGGAGACGTACAATATGGAGGAGTGCCGATCTCCGGAGACGTACAATATGGAGGAGTGCCGATCTCCGGAGACGTACAATATGGAGGAGTGCCGATCTCCGGAGACGTACAATATGGAGGAGTGCCGATCTCCGGAGGCATACAATATAGAGAGGAGTGCCGATCTCCAGAGACGTACAATACAGAGAGGAGTGCCGATCTCCGGAGACGTACAATATGGAGGAGTGCCGATCTCCGGAGACGTACAATATGGAGGAGTGCCGATCTCCGGAGGCATACAATATAGAGAGGAGTGCCGATCTCCAGAGACTTACAATACAGAGAGGAGTGCCGATCTCCGGAGACGTACAATATGGATGAGTGTCGATCTCCGGAGGCATACAATATAGAGAGGAGTGCCGATCTCCAGAGACATACAATACGGAGGAGTGCCGATCTCTGGAGATGTATAATATGGAGAAGAGCCGATCTCCGGAGACGTACAATATGGAGGAGTGCCGATCTCCGGAGACGTGCAATACAGAGAGGAGTGCCGATCTCCAGAGACGTACAATACAGAGAGGAGTGCCGATCTCCGGAGACGTACAATACGGAGAGGAGTGCCGATCTCCCGGAGACGTACAATACAGAGAGGAGTGCCGATCTCCGGAGACGTACAATACAGAGAGGAGTGCCGATCTCCGGAGACGTACAATATAGAGAGGAGTGCTGATCTCCAGAGACATACAATACGGAGGAGTGCCGATCTCCAGAGACGTACAATATGGAGAAGTGCCGATCTCCAGAGACGTACAATATGGAGGAGTGCCGATCTCCGGAGACGTACAATATGGAGGAGTGCCGATCTCCGGAGACGTACAATACAGAGAGGAGTGCCGATGTCCGGAGACGTACAATACAGAGAGGAGTGCCGATGTCCGGAGACGTACAATACAGAGAGGAGTGCCGATGTCCGGAGACGTACAATACAGAGAGGAGTGCCGATGTCCGGAGACGTACAATACAGAGAGGAGTGCCGATGTCCGGAGACGTACAATACAGAGAGGAGTGCCGATGTCCGGAGACGTACAATATGGAGGAGAGCCGATCTCCGGAGACGTACAATATGGAGGAGAGCCGATCTCCGGAGACGTACAATATGGAGGAGTGTCGATCTCCGGAGACGTACAATATGGAGAAGAGCCGATCACCGGAGACGTACAATACGAATGAGTGCCGATCTCCGGAGACGTACAATACGAATGAGTGCCGATCTCCGGAGACGTACAATACAGAGAGGAGTGCCGATGTCCGGAGACGTACAATATGGATGAGTGTCGATCTCCGGAGACGTACAATATAGAGAGGAGTGCTGATCTCCAGAGACATACAATACGGAGGAGTGCCGATCTCCAGAGACATACAATACGGAGGAGTGCCGATCTCTGGAGATGTATAATATGGAGAAGAGCCGATCTCCAGAGACGTACAATATGGAGGAGAGCCGATCTTCGGAGACGTACAACATTGTAAGCACCCCTGTCAGTGTTAAAATGTTTGTCTCAACTCTGTAACATCAGGGGGTAGGCAACCTCGGCCCTCCAGCTGTGGTAAAAAACTACAAGTCCCATGGAACATTGCAAGACCCCGACAATCACAGGCATGACTCCTAGAGGCAGAGGCATGATGGGATTTGTAGTTTTACCGCAGCTGGAGTCCTGAGGTTGCCTACCCCTGTAACTGCAAGAGAACTTGTTCTGTTAAAAAAAAACACAGACTTGTTGGCTGGATCCGCAGATGGAAATAGAAGAAAGTCTAAAAAAAAGAAAAACGAATGCAGCCGTAACATCTAAGAATTGGTACACTGCAATATAATAACAGCTTACTTTTGGGTTTTAATACGGCATTTCCCCTTGCAAGGTGGGTGCAGTCCCACTGCATGGGATCATTTCCCCCCCCCCGACTGATAAAACAGGAAGTGATGGGAAATCCATATAATGGATAGAACAAGGTTTTTGTTTTCTGTGTGTTACTTTGTATCTCTTAACAATCGTTCTTCCCATTTCTTGTACAAAGTGTCACAAAGACGAGAACGTGAGAAGAAATCTCCCTGATGGGGTCACAGACCGAAATAAGAAGCGGACAGAATGTTTAATTCTTCTCTAATCTCTCCAACAAAGAAAATACAAAAGATTGGCTGCCGATTATGTTTTAGATCCAAATCAGACGGTCACACAATCAGAATAATTCATTCAGGTGGAGCAGAATAGGTAAAGTGCAGTATGCGGTAACCCATAGCAACAAGATCACAGTAATGGAAAGAAATGAGCTCTGCACAGGTCACCGACAATGGAAATTCACAAGCATGTAAACTGTATCCAATCCATGTACATCCCGAAACTGATCATGTGACACATAAGAATGGCTTACCTGGTTGATGGTGTTGGCTGCACAGGAGGCCAGGCCGGTTCCCACAGAGGCCAATAGGAAGCAGCTGAGGTCAAAGGGCACAGGAGCCATGGCATAGCCAGCTGATGCCGTGATCACCACCAGGGCTGTAAATGACAAAGTTATTAAAACGTTTCCAAAAGTGTAAGAAAAAGACAAAAACGTACAAACCCCCTCCCCCCGCAATCATTTATGTAAATTAAATTCTATTTGAGATGAGGAGGGTTATGGAGAGGAGAAGGGGGAGGAGATGAGGAGGGGCTATGGAGAGGAGATGAGGAGGGGCTATAGAAAGGGGGAGGAGATAAGGCAGGGCTATGGAGAGGTGGCTATGTAAAGGAGAGGGGGGGAGATGAGAATGGTTATGGAGAGGAAAGGGGGAGGAGATGAGGAGGGGCTATGGAGAGGAGATGGGGAGGAGATGAGGTGGGGCTATAGAGGAGGAGAGGGGGAGGAGATGAGGAGGGGCTATGAAGAGGAGGGGGGGAGGAGATGAGGAGGGGCTATGGAGAGGAGAAGGGGCTATGGAGAGGAGATGAGGAGAGGAGATGAGGAGGGGCTATGGAGAGGAGATGAGAAGGGGCTATGGAGAGGAGATGAGGAGGGGCTATGGAGAGGAGATGAGGAGGGGCTATGGAGAGGAGATGAGGAGGGGCTATGGAGAGGAGATGAGAAGGGGCTATGGAGAGGAGATGAGAAGGGGCTATGGAGAGGAGATGAGAAGGGGCTATGGAGAGGAGATGAGGAGGGGCTATGGGGAGAAGATGAGAAGAGGCTATGGAGAGGACATGAGGAGAGTTATGTAGAGGGTTGAAAAGATGAGAAAGGGGCTATGAAGAGGAGAGGGGGAGGAGAAAAAGAGGAGGGGCTATAGAGAGGAGGAGGAGATGAGAAGGATTATGGAGAGGAGAGGGGGAGGAGGGGCTATAAAGAGGAGAGGGGGAGGAAATGAGGAGGGGCTATAGAGCGGACAGGAGATGAGGAGGGGCTATAGAGAGGAGAGGGGGAGAAGATGAGAAGGATTATGGAGAGGAGATGAGGAGGGCAAATAGAGAGGAGAGGGAGAGGAGATGAGAAGGGGTTATGGAGATGGAGGAGGGTTATGGAGATGAGGAGGGTTATGGAGATGAGGAGGGTTATGGAGATGAGGAGGGTTATGGAGATGAGGAGGGTTATAAAGATGAGGAGGGTTATGGAGAGGAAAGGGAGAGGAGATGAGGAGGGTTATGGAGAGGAGATGAGATGGGGCTATAGAGGGATGAGGAGGGTTATGGAGAGGGAGAGGAGATGAGGAGGGGTTATGGAGATGAGGAGGGGTTATGGAGATGAGGAGGGGTTATGGAGATGAGGAGGGGTTATGGAGATGAGGAGGGGTATGGAGAGGAGATGAGAAGGGGCTATAGAGGGGAGAGGAGGGTTATGGAGAGGAGAGGGGGGAAGAGATGAGGAGGGTTATGGAGAGGAGATGAGGATGAGTTATGGAGAGGGAGAGGAGATGAGGAGGGTTATGGAGATGAGGAGAGTTATAAAGATGAGGAGGGGTTGTGGAGAGTAGAACAGGCTATGGATATGTGGAGGGGTTATGGAGATGAGGAGGGGCTATAGAGGGGAGAGGAGATGAGGAGGGGTTGTGGAGAGTAGGTGAGGAGGGGTTGTGGAGTGTAGGACAGGCTATGGATATGTGGAGGGGACTGTATTCTCTGCAATCCATCAGAAATGAAGTAGGCAGGGCTGACACCATGTGATTAGGAGCTGAGCTGCCGTGTCAATGAGGAAGGTAGGAGCACGCTATATTTCTGGACATCAGCAGTAATTTTCTGTATTTGCAATGCTTTTATGATCTGGGACATGAGAATGTATTGCAGAGATGTCCAAATTATTTTTTTGTTTGATTTCACCTTGGCATACACTTTAAATGTGCAATGTATTTTTCAGCCACACAACCCCCATACCACTGAATTGTGATGTGCATGGCCAGGCCGGGGGACACTTTAAGGATTGGAAACTAAAGTAGAGATTTAGAAGAAAGAAGAGGAATACTTCAAACTCTTTGGTATAATTAGAGTTTCCCTGCAGAGGTGTCCACTCATTTAATGATTCTTGTTATCTTATTAACAAGTGACGAGCCTCCCTACAATAATGAATACTGGAAATTACGCCTACTAATTAAATGGAGGTGATTGCCTCTTGCAGCTCAGTCTGGCGCACTGATAATAAGAAGGGATAACCGGCGTGTTTGTCTTCCAGGATTTATTCTTGCAGTATAAATGGCATTCTTACACCCGGGGGCGGGACTTCATTTGATCGCACTACAATGAGTGTGAACATTTTCTGACACAAAAGCCTAATCTGCGCTGAAAGACGGCTGTGATGTTTAATGCAAGAAGAAAATATAAAGCGCAGTGTGGCGATATTCATCATTACCTGGAAGGTGCATGTGAATTTATAATGGACTTAAAGACCAACTCCACCCAAATTCAATGGGTGGGCACCAGGGAGCTAAAAAAATTTGGACCTCTGCCCCTCCCAGAATGGGGACTCCTCCCCCCCAGAGGTTGTGTCTCCGCCCCTCCCACAATGGTGAGAGATCCCCACTGTAGATTGTGACTTTGCCCCACCCACAAAGATGAGATATACTAATTATTTGTGTCTCCGCCCCTCCCACAATGATGAGATTTCTCCTAGTAATATGACTCTGCCCCTCCCACAATAGTGAGATTTCTCCTAATAATATGTCTCTGCCCCTCCCACAATAGTGAGATTTCTCCTAGTAATATGTGTCTCTGCCCCTCCCACAATAGTGAGATTTCTCCTAGTAATATGTGTCTCTGCCCCTCCCACAATGGTGAGATTTCTCCTAGTAATATGTGTCTCTGCCCCTCCCACAATAGTGAGATTTCTCAGAGTAATATGTGTCTCTGCCCCTCCCACAATAGTGAGATTTCTCCTAGTAATATGTCTCTGCCCCTCCCACAATAGTGAGATTTCTCCCAGTAATATGTCTCTGCCCCTCCCACAATAGTGAGATTTCTCCTAGTAATATGTCTCTGCCCCTCCCACAATAGTGAGATTTCTCCTAGTAATATGTGTCTCTGCCCCTCCCACAATAGTGAGATTTCTCCTAGTAATATGTCTCTGCCCCTCCCACAATAGTGAGATTTCTCCTAGTAATATGTGTCTCTGCCCCTCCCACAATAGTGAGATTTCTCCTAGTAATATGTCTCTGCCCCTCCCACAATAGTGAGATTTCTCCTAGTAGTATGTGTCTCTGCCCCTCCCACAACAGAGAAACTTCTCTCAGTAGTATGTGTCTCTGCCCCGCCCATAATAATAATGTCCCTCCCACAACAGTGAGATTTACCCAGACCAGTTTTAGTCTCAGTCAATCCCACAAGGGAAAAATTCCCCAGAGTAGCATGTCTCTGCCCTTCCATCAATGGCAAGATTTTTCTGCAGTAGTTTGTGTCTCTGCCCCTCCCACAATGGGGAGATTTCCCTGCAGTTCTTTGTGTCTCTGCCCCTCCCACAACGATGAGTGTTACCACACATTGCTGTGCCTCTGCCCCTCCAACAATGAGATTTCTTTGCAGTAGTTTGTGTCTCTGCCCCTCCCACAATGGGGAGATTTCCCTGCAGTTCTTTGCTTCTCTGCCCCTCCCGTAATGATGAGTGTTACCACACATTGCTGTGTCTCTGCCCCTCCCACAATGATGAATGTTCCACAAATTTCTGCGTCTCTGCCCCTCCCACAATGATGAGTGTTTCACACATTGCTGTGTCTCTGCCCCTCCCACAATGATGAATGTTCCACAAATTTCTGCGTCTCTGCCCCTCCCACAATGATGAGTGTTCCACAAATTTCTGTGTCTCTGCCCCTCCCAAAATGATGAGTGTTACCACACATTGCTGTGTCTCTGCCCCTCCCACAATGATGAGTGTTACCACACATTGCTGTGTCTCTGCCCCTCCCACAATGATGAGTGTTACCACACATTGCTGTGTCTCTGCCCCTCCCACAATGATGAGTGTTCCACAAATTTCTGTGTCTCTGCCCCTCCCACAATGATGAGTGTTCCACAAATTTCTGTGTCTCTGCCCCTCCCACAATGATGAGTGTTACCACACATTGCTGTGTCTCTGCCCCTCCCACAATGATGAGTGTTACCCCACATTGCTGTGTCTCTGCCCCTCCCACAATGATGAGTGTTACCACACATTGCTGTGTCTCTGCCCCTCCCACAATGATGAGTGTTACCACACATTGCTGTGTCTCTGCCCCTCCCACAATGATGAGTGTTCCACAAATTTCTGTGTCTCTGCCCCTCCCACAATGATGAGTGTTCCACAAATTTCTGTGTCTCTGCCCCTCCCACAATGATGAGTGTTACCACACATTGCTGTGTCTCTGCCCCTCCCACAATGATGAGTGTTACCACACATTGCTGTGTCTCTGCCCCTCCCACAATGATGAGTGTTACCACACATTGCTGTGTCTCTGCCCCTCCCACAATGATGAGTGTTACCACACATTGCTGTGTCTCTGCCCCTCCCACAATGATGAGTGTTACCACACATTGCTGTGTCTCTGCCCCTCCCACAATGATGAGTGTTCCACAAATTTCTGTGTCTCTGCCCCTCCCACAACGGGGAGATTTTCCTGCAGTAGTTTGTGTTTCTGTCCCCCCCCCCCCCCCCCCCCCCACCCCCCCCACCTCTCCTGCTGCTTCCTAAAGCAATCCAGTGGCTAATCAGCTTGGATTGCTTTTATGAGAGAGAGAGAGGATCGCTAGCTGAAAAAAAATAGAGATTTTGGCTGATAGCGTCATCCATAACTCCGGTAAACCACTTCAAAGCTGCAACGTACTGCGGTCATGAAGTGGTTAAGTGTACCCAAATATCAGTTTACTACAGAGTGCTATGGCCCAGGAAATGCCCATCACCCGAGGATCAGTATATACCTGAGAGTCTGATCTTTGACAGTCGAGCGAAAATCCCAGGCAGGGTAGACAGGTCCACTTTGATCTCCTTCCAGCCTCTGCTGTCCTCTGAGGTGGGGAACTGATCGCAGAGTTTGTCACCAGCGGCTCGCTCTTCTGGAGCGGCTCGCTCTTCTGGAGCAGCTCGCTCTTCTGGAGCGGCTCGCTCTTCTGGAGCGGCTGTGTCTTTGGAAGGATCTTTGTCTGGCACATTGAGTACATTGGATGTCGCCTTCACCTCCCTCATTCTTTTCTCTTCCTGAAGCGCCGAGTCGCCCAAGTCTGTTTTGGGCTTCGCTCGCTGACATAGAGCCCCATGTTGTGTCACATACTGCAAATACAGAAACATCACAAATCGGTCAGGTTCTCTGTCTACATCGGGATGCTCAAAATATAAACAATGTGCGCAAATAATACTTTCCATCAATCCCTTGGTGCCTCCCCAGGCCTTTGAAAGAGAAGTCCAGCCTGAGCAGCTCGTTAGGCTGGGCTTCTCCTCTGGGTCACAGGAGTGCAATTCGTTTTGCGGTCCTGTGCCCCGTTTTCAGCAGAGAGCGGGGTGAAGTCCTCTCTGCCGATGCCACAGAAATCCGTCCAGGCACCGACCGCGTCATCCCGACAAAGTCTGGATCTGCCGGGTGCCTGGACTGATGCCTGTCTCAGGCTCTCAGCTCCCTTTACAGCTCGGCGCTCCAATGAGCACGGAGGAGCAGAGCGGAGAGCTGCTGATTGACAGTCAGCAGCTCTCTGCTCGGGGAGCTGTGACAACCGAGCCATCAGCGATGTTCATTAGATCACTCGGTTCTCTGTGTAGAGGCGCCGGGGGACCAATGCAGCATCCACCTAGGAAAGTATGATGGAGGAAAAAAAAACAAACCCATACTTCTCTTTTAAGGGGTTTCAGATGCCGGGAGGCAGGGTGGGATATAAAGCAGAGCTCCAAAAAAGGAAGCTCTGCTTGTCTGCCTCCTTCCCCTCTCTGTTGCCACATTTGGCACCTTTCGCGGGGGGTACTTGGTTTTGACAGGTACCCACTTCTACTTGTGGGCGAGTTGTCAAACTCATCTGTAAGTTCGGCCATCCTGTACCTTCCCCCGCCGCTGGTCCATTCACAAAGCTCATGCATAGTAGAGAACCAGATCTGAAGCCGCAAGGCGAGATGGCGGTGGCGGAAGCACCTGACTGAAAAATTGGCTAGGGTGAGGACACTGCTGGATTACAAAAGACAGGTAAGTCCTATAGACGTTAATGGGGTTTGCCATTCGGGTTAGAACTTGTCCCGTCTGGGAGTTCTGCTGCAAAGCGAATGGGGGTGTGTCGGGGTGTTCGGCATATCTCTAGTAACCAGTAAACTGATACTGACCTTGCATTTAGCTGGATGAAAAAGAAGCCAGCGATGGTTCCTCTTGCAGCATATCTGGAGTAGTCGGCACGCGGTTGGTGACCCGATAACCGTTCTGTGGATCTGTGCCAGGCACATTGCTGCCGTTCCTGAGGAGGAAACAGATTAGATGGCGTCACTCCAAACAAGCTCTAAATGACAAACAAGCTCTAAATGACAAACAAGCTCTATATGACAAACAAGCTCTATATGACAAACAAGCTCTATATTCATCCGTTTACCTGGCAAAACATTAAACAGCAACTGTGCTAAATGACAAATGTACCTTAACCGCAGGCCAACCAGCGCACAATGATTTACGTTGGCACAATGGCATGGCTGTACAAATGGGTGTACAGGTACGCCCCCTTTAAATTGCTGGCTTAGTGGGTCCCACGGACTCGATGTCCGCCGGTGTCCTGCGATCGTGACACGGAGCTGCAGAATGGGGAGATGTAGACAAGGCATTTCCCTGTTCTGCCTAGTGACATGGCAGGGAACCACAGCTCCCTGTCATCGGGAGCAGCGATCTCTGTCATGTTCTAGTTAGCCAACCCCCCCCAGTTAGAATCACTCCCTAGGTACCCCTTGCTCGCCCCCTAGTGTTAACCCCTTCACTTCCAGTGTCATTTACACAGTAAGGATGAGCTCGGGCGTGTTCGCATTGTACACGTGCAGAGCCCGCCAGGAAGTGTGCACGGCGCTGTGCTAATCACAGCCAGGGAGACATTGTCCCAATGCTCGGCTGCAGAGATCGGGAAATATCTCCCTGGCTGTGATTAGAGCAGCGCCGTGCACACTTCCTGGCGGGCTCTGCACGTGTACTATGCGAACACGCCAGAGCTCATCCTTATTACACAGTAATCAGTGCATTTTTATAGCACTGATCGCTGTATAAATGTCAATGGTCTAAAAAAAAAAATAGATCAAAAGTGTCCGATGTGTCCACCATAATGTCGCAGTCACGATAAAAATCGCAGATTGCCGACATTACTAATACAAAAAAAGCCATAATTCTATCCCCTATTTTGTAAACGCTATACCTTTTGCGCAAACCAATTAATAAACGCTTATTGCGATTTTTTTTACCAAAAATAGGTAGAAGAATACGTATCGGCCTAAACTGAGGAAAAAAACTTTTTTTTTTATATATATATTTTTGGGGATATTTATTATAGCAAAAAGTTAAAAAAAAGATTGCTTATTTTTCAAAATTGTCACTGTATTTTTGTTTATAGCGCAAAAAAAAAAAAAAAAAAACGCAGGAGGTGATCAAATACCACCAAAATTTGTGGGGAAAAAAAGGACGTTGATTTTGTTTGGGAGCCAAGTGACACGACCGCGCAATTGTCAGTTAAAGCGACCCAGTGCTGAGTCGCAAAAAGTGCTCTGGTCTTTGGCCAGCCAAATGGTCCGGGGGTGAAGTGGTTAAGAAAAAGTTCAAAAGCTGGGCGGAACTCTACTAAAAAAAAAAAAAAAAAAAACAAGAGGCTTTACACTTTAAGATAAAAACAACCTTATGCCTTTAGAACCACTTTGCAGTAGGGCTGTCCCGATACTAGTATCGGTATCGATACTGAGCATTTGCACGAGCACTTGTACTCGCGCAAATGCTCCCGATGCTTCACCGATACTTTTTTTTTTTCAGAGAGCGGGTGGAGAGGGCGCGGAGAGCGGGTAGAGAGGGCGCGGAGAGCGGGTGGAGAGGGCGCGGAGAGCGGGTGGAGAGGGCGCGGAGAGCGGGTGGAGAGGGCGCGGAGAGCGGGTGGAGAGGGCGTGGAGAGCGAGTGGAGAGGGCGCGGAGAGCGGGTGGAGAGGGCGCGGAGAGCGGGTGGAGAGGGCGCGGAGAGCGGGTGGAGAGGGCGCGGAGAGCGGGTGGAGAGGGCGTGGAGAGCGAGTGGAGAGGGCGCGGAGAGCTGCTGCCGCCGTCTAGTCCCCAAAGAGAAAGCCAAGCCCTCCCCTCCCGCCGCCGCCTAGTTGATCAGTGCGGGGGCATGGCTGCATTTGGGGACAAGGCTGCATTTGGGGACACATGGCTGCATTTGAGGACACATGGCTGCATTTGGGGATACAAGGCTGCATTTGGGGATACATGGCTGCATTTGGGGATACAAGGCTGCATTTGGGGATACAAGGCTGCATTTGGGGATACATGGCTGCATTTGGGGATACAAGGCTGCATTTGGGGATACAAGGCTGCATTTGGGGATACAAGGCTGCATTTGGGGACACATGGCTGCATTTGGGGACACATGGCTGCATTTGGGGATACAAGGCTGCATTTGGGGATACAAGGCTGCATTTGGGGATACATGGCTGCATTTGGGGACACATGGCTGCATTTGGGGATACATGGCTGCATTTGGGGATACAAGGCTGCATTTGGGGATACAAGGCTGCATTTGGGGATACAAGGCTGCATTTGGGGACACATGGCTGCATTTGGGGATACAAGGCTGCATTTGGGGATACAAGGCTGCATTTGGGGATACATGGCTGCATTTGGGGACACATGGCTGCATTTGGGGATACATGGCTGCATTTGGGGACACATGGACACATTTTCAAAAAAAGTATCGGTACTCGGTCCTAAAAAAAGTGGTATCGGGACAACCCTACTTTGCAGTAAATGAGAGGGGTATGTAAGTTACGGGGGGGGGGGGGGGTTAATTTAATCCCGAAAATTGGTTTTAAATAAATAAAATAAATAAAAATATTCTCTGTTACAAAAGTAGAAAGAAGAAGGCCATTTCCTCTCAAGCACTTTCATGGGAGAAGGATCTGTAACTACAAATGGGGGGGGGTTAGCAGTTCATTCCCATCTCCTCGCTGCATCTATTATCGCAGACCAAACCATACTTGGTATAAAAAAACATGAAGTGGGCATTTTTCACAAGATCATTAGCCTGGCGTTAAGCAAACATAGGCTGTGATATTTTCCAGTTGCCCCGCGTCCTCCTAAAAACGTAGCATTGCGAACCCCAGCGGCCTCTGGAGCGCTCGTTAATGCGGAGCGGCGAGGAAATGAGATCGCTGCTACAAAAATATGGAGGTCGGCGAGTTTACGGAGTTGGCGAGTTACCTCAGTGGAAAGATTAATGCCATGTATCGTGTCATTAGGTAAACTGACACACACTCACAGGCTGAGCGCAAGTCCTTAAATTAAATTACGAGAAACATCTAAAAATGTTTATCAAACACGAGTCTGCTGGTAAATGGGGGTTTTATGAGCGCTGCGGGGCGCTGCGAGGACTGCGCTGTACTCCACGCAGCTTAACAACTCATTTCACTCAATGAAAGCAGATTGTGGATCTCAAGTTTGTGTAGAGAATGAGAAAACAGACAGCTGCGATCCCATTGGCTGCTATGGGTGTCATATACTTTTTCATTATATATATATATATATATATATATATCTCTAGTGCACAGGAACACTGGTCAGGAGACTTCTTTGGTACACTTCTCATTTGGTTACTATCAGCCAGATTCACGTAGAGTTTCGCCGGCGTATCAGTAGATACGCCGTCGTAACTCCGAATCCGCGCCGTCGTATATTTAAGTGTATTCTCAAATTGAGATACGCTTCAATGTCGCCAAGATACGACCGCTGGCGCCGTCGTATCTTAGCTGTCTATTTACGGCGGCCGCTAGGGGTGTGTACGCTGATTTACGCCTAGAATGCGTAAATCAGCGAGATACGCCTATTCACGAACGTACGCTTGCCCGTCGCAGTAAAGATACGCCGTTTACGTAAGGCATTTTCAGGCCTAAAGATATTCCACCAAAAAGATGGCGCAGCCAATGTTAGGTATGGACGTCGGAACCTCGTTGATTTTTTAAATTTTTACGTCGTTTGCATAAGTCGTCCGTGAATGGTGCTGGGCGTTATTTACGATCACATCGAAACCAATAAGTCTTTGCGGTGTAATTTCTGCTGAGAAGCGCCTATCACGGAAGGGACCAGGAGGAGTTTTAAACAATGGACGCCCGCAGCCTCTCAATAATTTCAGGTACACTGACTCGAGTATAAGCCGAGGGGGGGTATTTTCAGCCTTAAAAAAAAGGGCTGAAAAACTCGGCTTATACTCGAGTATATACGGTAATTATCCTTTCTAAATATTAATAATCTCCTGCGGCAAAGCACCATGGGGGAACTTTTCCTTGTTACTTTTTCATATATATAGGCTCAGAATAGTTCACCGATCGCCCCCCCAACTGGAACACCAAGCAAACCACTAAGTAGATGGTTGCAATAAGGTAATTTAAAGAAGAATTATTGGACCCCCAATATGTGCTGCAGGACTTCCTAATTCACACCAGTGCAGCTTTGAAATCACGGTACTTCAGCGCGATATTGACATGCAATTTCATTGTGGCTTGCCATTTCGCCTTAACAGAAGTCAATGCAAACAGCGATAAAATTCGCGGAAAAGGAGTGCAGGAACCTTTCGCAATGTTTTGAACAGTTCCATTGCTGCAAATGACGATTATGAACTGTCATATCACATTGGTGAGTACCTAGTCTTCTCCACATATTGGATACAGGAGACGGCTGTGGCTTCCTGAGGAATAACAACCCCCTCCTCCCCCCTCATCGCACAGAGCTTTATTAACTGTCCTGCAGCCTCCTGGGACATGTAACGTATTAAGGAGGTGAGGAGGCGGGACAAAGGATGTTTTCGTGTAAGTAGGGGGTGGGTACTGAAAATAATTGGTACTCAATTGCCAAAAATAAAACACACACACTAGGGGCGTCAGTGATACACGCTTTGGATCATTCAAACATGGCCCCAGGCAGCGCCATGACGTCACCGACTCACTGCACATGCGCCAGCCAGGCCGAAAATAGCTGAGCAAGTCTGAGCCCAGTCAGCTTTGGAACCGTGTGGCTGTGTTTACAGTGGTGTGGTGGAAGTCTCCAGCAGCCATGGATGGACGGTGAAGGCCAGGGGTCCAGTCTTCGGGACTCCGTGTCTATGCTGCTTACAGTGGCATGGTGGTGGAATGGCGAGCCGGGGCCCAGTCTCCTTGTCGGGACTCGGGAGGCGTGCCCACTGCCATTCATTCAAACATGGCGCCAGGCAGCGCCATGACATCATTGACTCACTGCGCATGAACCCACCCAGCCAAAAATAGCCAAGCATGTCTGAGTTGGCTTAGGAACTGTATGGCCGTGCTCACAATGGTGGGAGTCTCCAGCAGCCATGAATGGATGGTGGAGGGCAGGAGTCCAGTCTCCGGGAATCCTCGTCCGTGCTGCTCAGCGACATGGTGGTGGGCCAGGATCCAGTCTGCTGGTCGTGACTCGGGAGACGTGCCCATTCATTCAAACATGGCGCCAGGCAGCGCCATGACGTCACTGACTCATTGCACATGCGCCCCACCCGGCCAAAAATAGCTGAGCATGTCTGAGCCAAAGTAGCCCCGCAGCCATATTGATTTTACAGGTGGTTGGCAACTCTGGTGTCACCCTGTCGCACCTCCGTAGTGACGCCACTGGCCCATACCTTACATAGAGTACTTGTGTAAATCCATGCCGAGAGTGTAAGAACACACAGACATGAGTGAAAAGTCACAGCCAAAAAACAAAACTTGGCAAGTCAGGCACAAAGGCTTCCCCCATCCCACCAGACGTGAGCTGTCTTTCCTCCCTCTTGCCAGGAGGTGGCGGTTCAAACATCTGCTCCTCATAGACGTCGTATTCTGGCGCCTCCATCACACAGAGACAGAACACCGGATCAGAAACATCCAAACAAAAACTAAAAAGAAAAATGTTTTTATTATTTTATAAACCTACAACTCGCCGCTATTAAAAGTTACACGTTTACACTTACAAGGGAGGGAAAAAAAAGGAGGTTTAATGGCGCAGCTGTCACGCCATAAAAGAGCAGCGGAGCTGGTAAAGCGGCGGGTCCATAAAGTGCGGATTTAAAGCGGTGGTAAGTATGATCCCGCGTAGAATATTTCCAGCACTTGGCGCTGAGCGCAGCTTTAAAAAAAGAAGAAGAAGAAAAGTATATAAGCAGTTTTATGGCCGGTGCAGATTACCCGCGGGGTTGTTTAGTTTTTCCGAGCGAACACAAGTGCCGATTTCTAAGAGTTTCCATCTTTGTGCCGTCTTGGCGGCTTTACATGCTGAGCGCTAATAAAAAAAAAAAAAAAAAACGTGTGGAGTTTTATTGGGCCGGGCCCGCTTTTCTCTCACCGATTGTGCGCGGTGTGGAATGTGGGAAGTTTAACTGAATAAATACTCGAGCCGCGTCTTAAAAGAGAACCTGTCATTCGTTTTAAACTTTTAACCACTTCAATACCGGGGGGCACTTTCACCCCCCTTCCTGTCCAGGCCAATTTTCAGCGCTGTCACATGTTGAATGGCAATTGCGCGGTCATGCAACACTGTATACAAATTACATTTTTATAATTTTTTTAGAGACAAATAGAGCTTTCTTTTGGTGGTATTTAATCAGCACTGGGGTTATTATTTTTCGCTAACCAAATAAAAAAAGAGCAAAAATTGAGGAAAAAAAGAAAATTCTAAGTTTCTGTTGTAAAATGTTGCAAATCCGTGATTTTTTTCCTTAATTGATGAGGAGACGCTGAAGGGCACCCGATGAGGAGACGCTGAAGGGCACCCGATGAGGAGACGCTGAAGGGAACCCATGGGTTGACCCGCTGATGGGCACCCATGAGGAGACGCTGATGGGCACCCATGAGGAGACGCTGATGGGCACCCATGAGGAGACGCTGATGGGCACCCATGAGAAGCAGGAAGACAATAGCGAATATTAATTATATAGTCACTATTTTCACACAACTGGGTGGGCTCGGGGTGCAATGCTCTGTGCCCCCGGCCCACTCTTTTTGAAGCCAATTAGAGCTTCAGGTCAGCACTGGTGGGCACTGATTGGCAGCACTTGTGGGCACTACTGATTTGCAGCACTGGTGGGCACTACTGATTTGCAGCACTGGTGGGCACTACTGATTTGCAGCACTGGTGGGCAGCACTGGTGGGCACTGATAGGCAACACTGATTCACAGCACTGGTGGGCAATGATAGGCAGCACTGGTGGGCACTGATGGGCAGCACTGGTGGGTAGCACTGATTCGCAGCACTGGTGGGTAGCACTGATTCGCAGCACTGGTGGGTAGCACTGATTCGCAACACTGATGGGCACTGATTCGCAGCACTGGTGGGCACTGATAGGCAGCACTGATTCGCAGCACTAGTGGGTACTGATAGGCAGCACTGATTCGCAGCACTAGTGGGTACTGATAGGCAGCACTGATTCGCAGCACTGGTGGGCACTGATAGGCAGCACTGGTGGGCACTGATAGGCAGCACTGGTGGGCAGAAATGGTGGGAAGCACTGGTAGGCACTGATAGGCAGCACTGGTGGGCACTGATAGGCAGCACTGGTGGGCAGAAATGGTGGGAAGCACTGGTAGGCACTGATAGGTAGCACTGGTGTGTACTGATAGGCAATGGATGCTTTCCGAAATGTACATAAAATAACTGAGTACTGAGATTTGTAGGTAAAGTTGATCCGGGGAAAATCCGATTGCCTCTCGGGGGATCAGGAAGGAATTTTTTTTTCCCTGCTGTAGCAAATTGGATCTCATGCTCTGCTGGGGTTTTTTGCCTTCCTCTGGATCAACTGTGGGTATTGAGTTGGGTGTGTGGGATTGTATTGTGTCTTTTATTTTGTTTGTTTATTTTATTTTTTTGTGGTTGGTCTTTTTTCAACCTGACTATGTAACTATGCATTACTGGTGGGCACTGATAGGCAGCACTGGTGGGCACTGATATGCAGCACTGGTAATCGGAGTAGATGCCCCTTTACACAAGCCGGTTATCCCCTGATGGTGACAGTAGGAGGAAAGGAATGCCGATAACCAGCTTCTGTTTACATTGTGATGAGCTGTGATTGGACGCCGATTGGCTCTTTACCTCAATTTGTGATGCGCATCGTAGAGCGCGCTGCGGCTGCCACCATCACATGACGGACTCCCAGAACTGACCGACCGTGCTAGAACTATCATAACGCTATGGCGTGGTCAGTAAGGATGAGCTCGGGCGTGTTCGCATAGAACACGTGCAGAGCCCGCCAGGAAGTGAGCCCGGCGCTGCGCTAATCACAGCCAGGGAGACATTGTCCCGATGCTCGGCTGCAGGGATCGTGAAATGTCTCCCTGGCTGTTATTAGCGCAGCGCCGGGCACACTTCCTGGCGGGCTCTGCATGTGTTCTATGCGAACACGCCAGAGCTCATCCTTAGTGGTCAGCAAGTGATAAAAATTAGAGCATTAGAACATTTTTTTCCCCCATTCGGGAGTAAGGGAGGATCACAACCCCTGTCAGGTTTTGTTTTGTTTACCATCTGTGTCCCCACTGGGGAGATTTCCCATCACTTCCTGTACCATTGCCAAAACATAAAGTCACAGGAAATCCATGCAAAGTGAGGGAATTCCTTGGGGGGGGGAGGGGTAGTGTCCCCATTTGGGAGATTTCCCTTCTATTCCTGTCCTGGTGACAAGCCGAAATGTGAAATTTTCTTTTACTTTCACTTATGATGGTAAACATGAGAAATAGAGAGGGTGGCAGAGCAGGGGGTGTAATTCCTCCTCCCTCCATCCAACACTAATGAGACTTTGCTATGAGTGTGAGATTCCTGTCCTCCCCTCTGGGTGAGATGGTTCCATCTGCTGACACCTGTCACTACCAGACCCAGGGAGGAACCATCTCCCCACAGGGGGGGGGGCACAGGAATAGGACAGCCGTGTGGAGTGGTGGTGATACTGACAGGAATGGAAAGGTCAGAGGAGACAGGAGAAGTGAGACTACCCCCCTTCTATTATAGGGGAGCCCACAGACAGGGTCTCTTCGTTATCACCCTGCACTCCTCTGAGAAGTTCTATCCACAATAAAGAGGACAGGACGGTATCCGGGTAACAATGTCCCCCTATAACACCCGGAGGAGGACGCCCCTCATACCTCTCATTCTGCGCCCCTTCTGCCCTCTCACTTCATGGACGCCGCCATCTTTTCCCGCTGACGTCACGTCGCTACTTCCGGTCACGTCCGAGCGCAGAGCGAATCACGTGGTGCTGTCTGAGCGAGGGGGCGGGGCGTGGTGGGAGTTCCAGCGCCGCTTCTACACACCGTGCGGTGCGGGGACATGCTGAGCCTTGTAGTCCACATGGAGCTGCCCGGGGAATACAAGGACCAGCATCGCCCTTTATTATGTGGGTGTCTTTATAGGGGGAAGGTGCTGGGACTTGTAGTTCCACACATAGAAGTAAAGCCCTGATCAGTATGATTATCAGGGGGCCACATACTGGTACAGCAAAACCACTTCCCACCCAGGACAAGGCTGACATCTGCATTTTACATGTGAAAAAAATCAGTAAAAATCTACATTTTACATGTGAAAAAAAATCTGCATTTTACATGTGAAAAAAATCATTAAAATGCAGAAAAAAAATTATAAAAACTGCATTTTACATGTGAAAAAAACAATTAAAATGCAGAAAAAAAAAATAATTAAAAATCTGCATTTTACATGTGAAAAAAATCTAAATTTTACATGTAAAAAAAAAACAGTAAAAATCTGCATTTTACATGTAAAATATATCAGTAAAAATCTACATTTTACATGTGAAAAAAAATCTTAAAAGATCTGCATTTTACATGTGAAAAAAATCAGTAAAAATCTACATTTTACATGTGAAAAAAAATCTTAAAAGATCTGCATTTTACATGTGAAAAAAATCAGTAAAAATCTGCATTTTACATGTGAAAAAAAAAACAGTAAAAATCTACATTTTACATGTGAAAAAAAATCTTAAAAGATCTGCATTTTACATGTGAAAAAAATCAGTAAAAATCTACATTTTACATGTGAAAAAAAATCTTAAAAGATCTGCATTTTACATGTGAAAAAAATCAGTAAAAATCTGCATTTTACATGTGAAAAAAAAAAACAGTAAAAATCTAAATTTTACATGTAAAAAAAAAAAACAGTAAAAATCTGCATTTTACATGTGAAAAAAAATCTTAAAAGATCTGCATTTTACATGTGAAAAAAATAATAAAAATCTGCCTTTTACATGTGAAAAAAATAATAACAATGCAGAAAAAAATAATAAAAAATCTGCATTTTACATGTGAAAAAAATAATTAAAATGCAGAAAAAAATAAAAAATCTGCATTTTACATGTGAAAAAAATTAGTAAAAATCTGCATTTTACATGTGAAAAAAATAATTAAAATGCAGAAAAAAATAATGAAAAATCTGCATTTTACATGTGAAAAGAATCAGTAAAAAATCTACATTTTACATGTGAAAAAAATCAGTAAAAATCTGTATTTTACATGTGAAAAGAATCAGTAAAAAATCTGCATTTTACATGTGAAAAAAATCAGTAAAAATCTGTATTTTACATGTGAAAAGAATCAGTAAAAAATCTACATTTTACATGTGAAAAAAATCTGTAAAAATCTGCATTTTACATGTGAAAAAAATCTGTAAAAATCTGCATTTTACATGTGAAAAAAAAACTAGTAAAAATCTAAATTTTACATGTGAAAAAAATCAGTAAAAATCTGCATTTTACATGTGAGAAATATGCACCGATTCGGACAGTGTCATTGCCAATAGTCAAATCACACGCCAAATCGGCCAATGTGAACCAGAGCTTAATGAATTTTAATGCATACAAACGCAAGATAATACTCACTTTTTTGGTACAATATAAAAGATGATGTTATGCTGAGATACCTATATATATTTGATTATTTTGTGTATATATATATATATATATTTTTTAATTACTGTGTGTATGTACAGTACATGTGTATTTATACATATATATATTTTTTTATACATATACACAACAACACAACATATGAGTCGTCCGTGAATCGGGATGGACGTAATTTACGTCCAAGTCAAGACAATGACGTCCTTGCGAAATTTAGGGACGGCGCATGCGCAGTTCGTTCGGCGCGGGGACGCGCTTCATTTAAATGAAACACGCCCCCTACTCGCCGATTTGAATTACGCGCCATTATGCCGCGAGGGATAGACTACGCCGCCGTAACTTACGGCGCAAATTCTTTCTGGATTCGAAGCAAACAAAAGTAAGTTACGGCGGCGTAGCGTATCTCAGATACGCTGCGCCGGGGCAGATCTTTGTGGATCTGCCCCATACTGTACATATACACAATATTTAAAGTACATATACAGTATATATAGTTTTTTATTATTATTGTGTAAATATATATATATATATATATATATATATATATATATATATATATACACAGTATAATATATATTTTTTAATTACTGTGTATATGTACAGAATATGTAGCATATGTTGTGTAAATAATAAATATATATATATATATATAATTTTTTTTTTACTGTGTGTATGTACAGTATATAGTGTGTGTATACAAATATATATATATATATATATATATATATATATATATATATAAAATACAGTACATATACACAATATTTAAAATACATATACAGTATATATAGTGTTTTATTATTATTGTATAAATACATTTATATACAGTATAATGTATTTTTTTAATTACTGTATATATGCACAGAATATGTAGTATATGTTGTGTAAATTATATATATATATATACAGTATTTGAAGGAGAAGAAACTGGTCACATTTTACTTCCTGTTTTATAGTGGAATTTCGTCTTCATGGTGAACGCCTCCGGGGTTTTCCCCGCAGTTGGTCTCCCTAATGAACAAAACCCCATTTCAGATTAGCAATTAAACGTAAATAAGTCACTTTATTTGTTCTACGGTGTAATTTGGAGCTTCATCTCCTCCCTTCCAGCCCCGGCTGAGCCTTGTATCAAAGGAGCGGGCAGACGTGTGTCATCCCTTATTTGCATAACGTAACCATTAAGTGGGCCCTGTTTACCATAGGGTAACGCATTCGTCTCTTTAATGCAAATTTTAATTTAGGTGAAAATGTAAAGAATCTGGCACGTCTCATTAAATCGATGGATGATGATACCAGTCATTAAACAGCCTGTTTTCTGACGTCAGGGGATTTGCACTGAGAAAGCGTAACAAAATAAAAAAAAGGTTTTAATTGAATCTGCTTGACTTGTCAGCCATTGAAAAAAAACAGGAGAATATAGACGGGACCAACAAGAAAATGTAATCCATAATGTATTCATCATAGAAACACACTGGAGGAAGACATCCCATAATCTGAACAATATCATTGACAATGCAATGTATCTGTTCACTAGAGGCCAGTGACATCACCAAAACTTCTTATATTTATGAGAACACAGCCTATCCAATCACTAGAGACCAGTGACATCACTGAGACCCTTCATATTCATGAGAACACAGCCTATCCTCCACTAGAGACCAGTGACATCACCGAGACCCTTCATATTCATGAGAACACAGCCTATCCAATCACTAGAGACCAGTGACATCACAGAGACCCTTCATATTCACGAGAACACAGCCTATCCAATCACTAGAGACCAGTGACATCACCAAGACCCTTCATATTCATGAGAACACAGCCTATCCAATCACTAGAGACCAGTGACATCACTGAGACCCTTCATATTCATGAGAACACAGCCTATCCAATCACTAGAGACCAGTGACATCACGAGACCCTTCATATTCATGAGAACACAGCCTATCCAATCACTAGAGACCAGTGACATCACCGAGACTCTTCATATTCATGAGAACACAGCCTATCCAATCACTAGAGACCAGTGACATCACAGAGACTCTTCATATTCATGAGAACACAGCCTATCCAATCACTAGAGACCAGTGACATCACCGAGACCCTTCATATTCATGAGAACACAGCCTATCCGATCACTAGAGACCAGTGACATCACCGAGACCCTTCATATTCATGAAAACACAGCCTATCCAATCACTAGAGACCAGTGACATCACAGAGACCCTTCATATTCATGAGAACACAGCCTATCCATCACTAGAGACCAGTGACATCACCAAGACCCTTCATATTCATGAGAACACAGCCTATCCGATCACTAGAGACCAGTGACATCACCGAGACCCTTCATATTCATGAGAACACAGCCTATCCAATCACTAGAGACCAGTGACATCACCGAGACCCTTCATATTCATGAGAACACAGCCTATCCAATCACTAGAGACCAGTGACATCACCGAGACCCTTCATATTCATGAGAACACAGCCTATCCAATCACTAGAGACCAGTGACATCACCAAGACCCTTCATATTCATGAGAACACAGCCTATCCGATCACTAGAGACCAGTGACATCACCGAGACCCTTCATATTCATGAGAACACAGCCTATCCAATCACTAGAGACCAGTGACATCACCGAGACCCTTCATATTCATGAGAACACAGCCTATCCCATCACTAGAGACCAGTGACATCACAGAGACCCTTCATATTCATGAGAACACAGCCTATCCAATCACTAGAGACCAGTGACATCACCGAGACCCTTCATATTCATGAGAACACAGCCTATCCGATCACTAGAGACCAGTGACATCACCGAGACCCTTCATATTCATGAGAACACAGCCTATCCAATCACTAGAGACCAGTGACATCACCGAGACCCTTCATATTCATGAGAACACAGCCTATCCGATCACTAGAGACCAGTGACATCACCGAGACCCTTCATATTCATGAGAACACAGCCTATCCAATCACTAGAGACCAGTGACATCACAGAGACCCTGCATATTCATGAGAACACAGCCTATCCAATCACTAGAGACCAGTGACATCACCGAGACCCTTCATATTCATGAGAACACAGCCTATCCAATCACTAGAGACCAGTGACATCACCGAGACCCTTCATATTCATGAGAACACAGCCTATCCAATCACTAGAGACCAGTGACATCACCGAGACCCTTCATATTCATGAGAACACAGCCTATCCGATCACTAGAGACCAGTGACATCACCGAGACCCTTCATATTCATGAAAACACAGCCTATCCAATCACTAGAGACCAGTGACATCACAGAGACCCTTCATATTCATGAGAACACAGCCTATCCATCACTAGAGACCAGTGACATCACCAAGACCCTTCATATTCATGAGAACACAGCCTATCCGATCACTAGAGACCAGTGACATCACCGAGACCCTTCATATTCATGAGAACACAGCCTATCCAATCACTAGAGACCAGTGACATCACCAAGACCCTTCATATTCATGAGAACACAGCCTATCCGATCACTAGAGACCAGTGACATCACCGAGACCCTTCATATTCATGAGAACACAGCCTATCCAATCACTAGAGACCAGTGACATCACCGAGACCCTTCATATTCATGAGAACACAGCCTATCCAATCACTAGAGACCAGTGACATCACCGAGACTCTTCATATTCATGAGAACACAGCCTATCCAATCACTAGAGACCAGTGACATCACCGAGACCCTTCATATTCATGAGAACACAGCCTATCCAATCACTAGAGACCAGTGACATCACCGAGACCCTTCATATTCATGAGAACACAGCCTATCCATTACTAGAGACCAGTGACATCACCGAGACCCTTCATATTCATGAGAACACAGCCTATCCAATCACTAGAGACCAGTGACATCACCGAGACTCTTCATATTCATGAGAACACAGCCTATCCAATCACTAGAGACCAGTGACATCACTGAGACCCTTCATATTCATGAGAACACAGCCTATCCAATCACTAGAGACCACTGACATCACAGAGACTCTTCATATTCATGAGAACACAGTGATGTCACTGATCTCTAATGAACAGATTGGCTGAGACTCTTCATATGCATTAGAATTCATTGGAGATAAGTGCGAGGCGGAGAAACCCTTTAAGTGTAATTTAAAACCTTCCTTGGTGCCGGCGGCGGCGGCGAGGCCCTCGGTACAGATTATCACTTAGCTACATTAGAATATATAATCAGGCTGTGATCCGATGTCACGGTGACCGCAGTTCATACTGACAGAGGCTGTAAAGCGACCTTTAAAAGTCAGGGTCTCCTTAGTAAAGCAGTTATGCTTTTTTGGATTTAAATTGGATCGCCTGCACTATAAAATTCCACCCAGACTAATGGCTGCATGGCAATTGGATGCAGAATCATTTGACATTTCAGGGGAATTTTTTGTCTTCCAAAAAAGTCCGCCAATGTTAATTTGAAGATGTTATTCGAGAGGCAAGATTTTATCAGAGGTAAAAATGTCCAATTCTTTTCCACCCTGTGATAACGTCAGTGAGCAGCATTTTAGGCCATCACATCTGAGAAGACACCCCGAGCCAGTCCCAGATAATGCTGCCGACAGCCATTGACACATACACTATATTGTCAAAAGTATTGGGACGCCTGCCTTTACACGCACATGAACTTTAATGACATCCCAGTCTTAGTCTGTAGGGTTCAATATTGAGTTGGCCTCGCCCTTTGCCGCTATACCAGCTTCAACTCTTCTGGGAAGGCCGTCCACAAGGTTTAGGAGGGTGTCTATGGCAAGAGAAGAACAGGAGAGAAGAGCATTTGTGAGGTCAGGCACTGATGTTGGATGAGAAGTCCTGGTTTGCAGTCTCCGCTCCAATTTATCCCAAAGGTGTTCTATCGGGTTGAGGTCAGTCAAGTTTCTCCGCCCCAAACTCGTTCCTCCATGTCTATATGGACCTTGCTTTGTGCACTGGTGGGCAGTCATGTTAAAACAGGAAGGGGCCGTCCCCAAACTTTTCCCACAAAGTTGGGAGCATGAAATTGTCCAAAATGTCTTGTTATGCTGACGCCTTAAGAGTTCCTTTCACTGGAACTAAGGGGCCGAACCCAACCCCTGAAAAACAACCTCCACTCCATAATCCCCCCTCCACCAAATGGTTTGGACCAGTACACAAAGCAAGGTCCATAAAGACATGGGTGAGCGAGTTTGGGGTGGAGGAACTTGACTGGTTCCACTGAAGGGAACTCTTAAGGCGTCGGCATACCAATACATTTTTGGTCAATTTCATGCTTCCAACTTTGTGGAAACAGTTTGGGGACGGCCCCTTTCTGTTCCAACATGACTGCACACCAGTGCCCAAAGCAAGGGGTGGAGGAACTTGACTGGCCTACACATATAGCTAGATTCAGGTAGGCAGGCTTATCCTTGCGGCGGCGTAGTGTATCGTGTTTACACTACGCCGTAAGTTAGCGAGGCAAGTACATGATTCACAAAGTACTTGCCTGCTAAGTTACGGCGGCGTAGCGTAAATGCGGCGGGCGAAAGCGCGCCTAATTCAAAATAGGCTGAGGGGGCGTGTTTTATGTTAATTTGGGTTGACCTGACGTGATTGATGTTTTTTTGGAACGGCGCATGCGCTGTCCGTGTACATATCCCAGTGTGCATTGCAGCTAAGTACGCCACACGGTCCTATTGGTTTCGACGTGGACGTAAATTATGTAAATCCCTATTCACGGACGACTTACGCAAACGACGTAAAATTTTGGAATTTCGACGCGGGAACGACGGCCATACTTAACATTACTATTCCAGCTATTTGATGGAATAACTTTAGGCCTGATAATGCGTTACGCAAACGGCATATCTGTACTGCGTCAGCCGGGCGTACGTTCGTGAATAGGCGTATCTAGTGATTCACATATTCTACGTCGACCGCAATGGAAGCGCCACCTAGCGGTCAGCCTGAAAATTACACTTTAGGATACGACGGTGTAAGACACTTACCCCGCTCGTATCTGAGCCTAATTTAAGCGTATCTGGTTACCAGAATACGCTTAAATTAGCGTTGGCGCAGATTCAGACTTAGGCTGGCGTATCTACTGATACGCCAGCCTAAGTCTTTCTGAATCTAGCTAATAGTCCTGACCTTAACTCGATAGAACACATTTGGGATGAATTTGAGCCGAGACTGTGAGCCAGGCCTTCTCGTCAAACATCAGTGCCTGACCTCACAAATGCTCTTCTGGAAGAATGGTCAAACCTTCCCATAGACACACTCCTAAACCTTGTGGACGGCCTTCCCAGAAGAGGTGAAGCTGTTATCGCTGCAAAGGGCGGGGCCAACTCAATATTGAACCCTCCGGACTAAGACTGGGATGTCATTAAAGTTTGTGTAAAGGCAGGCGTCCCAATACTTTTGGTAATTTAGTGTAAGTAAGTTGGAGACGTGGAAATGTTAAGTTGGCTACCAGTAGAATTACATTCAATAATTGATGTTTTCAGGAACATTCTTTTGATTTTCTAAAAGTAAAGGAGTCAAAACCATGATTGCTTTTGACCCGAGTTTAAAAAAAAATAAAATGGAAAGAGCAGGATGGAATATTGGAAAATCCATTCTTTCCAAAATTGAATGTTAACTGGAAATGAAAAATTTTCATTACTTTTGAATGACATTTGTCAAGTTCTTTAAAAAAAAAAAAAAATCCAAAATGTCCTGGAAGCTGTTAGGAAAACGAGGAAATGCGGAGGTCACGTGTGCGCCCCCCCCGGCTCCGCGCTCCTTCCCCTATCAGTAACACAGTGTTTAATTAGAGGTTTCCATTGGCGGAGCGGGGAGAGGCGCTGGCTCTGTTTGTACTCACAGGACGCCTTTTTTTTTTTTGTGAGGTTAAAGAGCCCCTCTCACAGCGCCAAGCCTCTCAGATGGTTTTATGGGGCACATTCTGGCACCAGACAGCTGAACAGTGAGCTCACTATGCCACTGACACTACCTGCTCTGTTATACAAGGCGGCTCGCAGTACCCGCAGCAGAGGACTGTTTATGTTCCAGCTTCTTCTGCAGCCAGCCAATCACACGCTTATTCTAAAAGACATCAAGAGCAGGGCTATGAAGATGGCAGATAAGCCACCCCGATGCCCACCCAGGTGCTGGAAAGATTTCGCTGCCAATGGGGTCAACTTAAGACTTCTAAATAAAACTATAATATTGCATCTTAGGCTGAACTCCGGCCTTTCCTTCAGTCTTGTACAATTGTACCGGCCTCCATCCTGGACGGAAACGGCTTCTCTCTGATTTCATCGCACACTGTGAGCTTCTCAGAACGTGCATTAGATGCTGCAGCAAGCCAGATGAAGCCCACCTAAATTCCTGGCTGGAGGATGTCCAGCATCATCTAGATCATGGGTGACAAACTCAATTTCAGCAATATGGTTCCTCTTAAAGGCCCGGTTGTATTTACGTTGCGTTACGTAAATAGTGCTGGGTTCAGGAGTGCATTATGTACAGAGTGCAGAGTTCAGGAGTGTGTTACATACAGAATTCAGAGGTGCGCTATGTACAGAGTGCAGAGTTCAGGGGTGCGCTATGTACAGAATGCAGGGTTCAGGGGTGCGCTATGTACAGAATGCAGGGTTCAGGAGTGCCCTATGCACAGAGTGCAGAGTTCAGGGGTGCGCTATGTACAGAATGCAGGGTTCAGGGGTGCGCTATGTACAGAATGCAGGGTTCAGGAGTGTCCTATGCACAGAGTGCAGGGTTCAGGAGTGTCCTATGCACAGAGTGCAGGGTTCAGGAGTGCGTACAGAGTTCATGGGTGCGTTATGTAGAGAGTGCAGGGCTCAGGAGTGCATTACATACAGAGTTCAGAGGTGCACTATGTACAGAGTGCAGGGTTCAGGAGTGCCCTATGTACAGAGTGCAGGGTTCAGGAGTAGGGTGACCAGACATCCCCAGTTTCAGGGGACAGTCCCCAGATTGAGGACACTGTCCCCAGACCAAGTCTGTCCCCGGTTTTGTCCCCGGATTGGATTTGAACAGGGGCTGGGGCAATTTCAAAGACAGTCAGTGCAGAATTAAAAAAAAAGAAAATCTGAATTACACACCCCCGCTCCGTGGAATCAGGGGTGTGCTGTGTACAGAGTGCAGGGTTCAGGAGTGCACTATGCACAGAGTACAGGAATCAAGGGTTGTGCTGTGTACAGAGTGCAGGGTTCAGGAGTGCACTATGCACAGATTGCAAAGTTCAGTAGTGTGTCACGTACAGAGTTTAGGGGTGTGTTAGAGTGCAGGGTTCAGGAGTGCACTATGCGCAGAGTACAGGAATCAGGGGTGTGTTGTGTACAGAATGCAGGGTTCAGGAGTGCCCTATGCACAGAGTGCAGGTATCAGTGGTGTGCTGTGTACAGAGTGCAGAGTTCAGGAGTGCACTGTGCACAGATTGCAGAGTTCAGTAGTGTGTCACGTACAGAGTTTAGGGGTGTGCTGTGCTTGGAGTGCAGGGTTCAGGAGTGCCCTATGCACAGAGTACAGGAATCAAGGGTTGTGCTGTGTACAGAGTGCAGGGTTCAGGAGTGCCCTATGCACAGAGTACAGGAATCAAGGGTTGTGCTGTGTACAGAGTGCAGGGTTCAGGAGTGCCTTATGCACAGAGTGCAGGAATCAGGGGTGTGCTGTGTACAGAGCGCAGGGTTCAGGAGTGTACTATGCGCAGAGTACAGGGTTCAGGTTATCTTCAGCTTTATGGTCTAAACTGAAAAGGCGTCCATTGCATGGAATATATTCCATTTAATATTTCCTGAGTAGTGTTACCAGCTTACTGGCATGATAGTCTTCTTTCTTGAAGCTGCTATAATGATAGGATTATGATTTGTGTATTTTTTTTTTTTTATTGTAATTAATTATACTGAATTATTTTCAAATGTTTCCATTATAACCCCCCTCCAGCACCTACCCCTCCAGATTCGGATGTGCTGTTTACTAATTACCGTTTCTTGATACTCATTACACAAGTCATTAAGTAAAGACAAGAAGGGGGGGTGATTTTGGGTGACCTCTGACCTGAGTTGTGTTACTCATTAAGGGTGTTGGGTCATAACCGTTATTTATCTTTGTGACATACTTTGAAAGCCCCGATAATGGCCGATATGTGTCGTTCTCTCTTCCCCTTATGTTGAGGGACTGCTTACAGCTAAATTCATTTGGCATCAGAGGTTAGGCTCCATTCACACCTAGACGTTTTAACGCCTGAAGCCCGACGCTATTGCAGCCTAAAATACGCTGGAGGGGTGATTTAACATTGTTCTCTATGGAGATGGTTCACATCTCCACGCCGAACGCCGAAACGACGTACGCCTGAAGCTCAAAACAAGTCCCTGACCCTTTTTTTCAGGCTTCTTCGGCGTTCGGCATAGCCGACAATGTGTAAATCACCCCTCCAGCGAAAACAAGGTTAAAAAACGACGCGTTTTGTCGCGGCAAATCGCGGTACAAAACGCTGCAATTTGTCGCGGCAAATCGCGGTACAAAACGCCGCGCTAGGGTGTGAATGCAGCCTTAGGGCCCTTTCACACTGGTGCGTTTTTCCCGCGTAAAAATAGCGCTATTAAAACGCTCATAAAACACTCCCCATGCCCCTCTCCATTGAAATTAATTAAAAAACGCTGTAAAAACGCGGTAAAAACGGAGCGTTTTACCACGTTTTTACAGTGTTTTTACTGCGTTTTTAATTCATTTCAATGGAGAGGGGCATGGGGGGCGTTTTAATAGCGCTATTTTTACTGCGAAAACGTGGGAAAAATGCACCAGTGTGAAAGGGCCCTTAGGCTGCATTCACACCTGAGCGTTTTGTCGCCTGAAGCGCAACGCTCAAAGACGCTAGAGGGGAAAAATAACATTATGGAGATGGTTCACATCTCCAACGCAAAACGCTGAACGCCGAAAGAACGCCGAACGCCTGAATTTCAAACAAGTCCCGGACCCTTTTTTGACGCGCAAATCGGGCGTTTTACATTGATGCCAATGACCTGTACAAAACCGCAGGGAAAAACATAAAATGTACAGTACACCATCCGTGAGTTCTTCAGTGCTGGTACACAAAAGACATAACAAGTGACTCAGCGGGTGCGATAAACCTTCACCAATAGAAAAAATGGCCTCACCACAAGGACCCTTTAACTATGGAGAGTCAAACACACCCAAACCCTTGCGAGCACTATAAAACAAATCCAAAATCGGTCAGGAACCAGGAGAGAGTGTAAGCCACCATGATGATCCCAGGTCTCATGTGAATACAAAAGAGCAAGGACATAGTGCTCTCCGTTTCAACAATGAATATATTAAAAAAAACAAGAGTAAAACTTACATACAAGGCACCAAGTCCGGTGCCAGATGATACAGCGTTGTAAACAAAAGTATCGAGATGGCCGCGGGTGACGTCACAACGCTTCCGTACGCGTTACGTCCCTTACAAGGTGGGGACTTCTTCAGCGATCAGGCTTTAATGATCGTTGGGAGAGAAGATCTGAAACATCTACAGGTCACCAGAATGGTCTAGTGAGGTGATTTTATCAAATGTAGGGAGAATATATATATATATTTAATACGTTCTTTAAGGGGTTGTAAACATCCAATGTCATACTTACCTTCACTGTGCAGTTTGTTTTGCACAGAGTGGCCCCAATCCTCCTCTTCTGGGGTCCCTCAGCGGCTCTCGCGGCTCCTCCCCGCTTCAGATTACCCCATCTGGGAAGCTCTCTCCCAAGGGGGTTACCTTGCGGGCGCACTCCCGAGTCCTGCATTCGGCGTCCATGTGCCTGCATAGGATGCATTAAGGTGAAAAAACATGAATCTTTACAACCCCTTTAAATGTTCAGTTGCCTATCATTTTAAACAACAGAGAGGAAGCGTGAACCTAAGATCGCCCAGGGCGTGGAGTCTAAGACCCAGCTTTGTGTTCACCAGAGCCTCTAGTGGTGAGGATGGCCTTCGCCGCAGCTGGATCCAGGTCGCGACCCCTGGGATCCCCTAGGTCACGCTCCGCAGGGAGAAAGGGGAAGCAGAAAGCAGGACAAGCGATAGTGATGGGTAAGCCGAGGTCCAGGCAACAGGCAGACAAGGGTAACCGAGGGACAGGCAAAAGGTCAGGATCACAGGCAAACAGGAGAAGTGAGGGACGAGCCAAAAACGGTACACAGGAAGATAATCGTAGCACACGGCAGACAGGAACTTAAGCTAACAACACGGTTGAACAGCAAAAGCAGACTAGCAGTGCAGTGGTTAATATAGGATGGCCTGGGGTGGAGCAATACAGGGAGGAAGGTGATAAAAGACAGTCAGAAGGAGGGACAGGCCTCTAATGAACACATGGGGATCAGGTAAGCTGCCAGACTTTATTGCATATCCATGACACTGGCCGGGTTCTTGACGTCATTTTCACGAGTCTGGTTTAAAAATCGGAATTCAAAAGACTGACTGAAATATATATGGCTGCTCCTTGGCCCCCCCCCCCCCCACCATGCATAATGCCGTCGTTTTCCACAACACAATAAAGATATTTCTATGATATCATGTCACTCAGCACCGGAGGGGAAATACCGTGCCACTAGTAAGACAGCTGCCCCAGGACTGACCCCCCAGGGGGGTAGCTGGGCTCATAAAAAAATATCCATCTGTGCTAAAAGACAAACAAAGCATTAATACAGCAAGCCAGGGCTTAGAGCATATTATAGGCCGATTTAATGATAGGACACATCTGTTGGGACTGGGTGTCTTTGCATTAAGGAATGTGATGGGCTTTTAATAAGCTGCAGAGGCCTCGGCCGGTAGCTCAGACCTAAGAGCTGTGTGCCTCGGCGTGAAGTCATTTCCATCCGCCTTGAGGAACAACTGTGGATAATTTGGCTGGGTCTCGACATAAAGCGCCCTTTACCTTCATGGGTTGCTGGAAATTATGAATTTCAGGGGGGAAAAAAGAAGGTTTCTGCACATTATCGTTATTACAATATTGAGAAAAACAAAAATGTGTGTGCCTGCACCTTTAAATTTCCATAGCAGGGCCATTTTTTATCAAAGCTCTTGCAATCTACAAAAGGTTGCCTGGTGATCCTGCCCATCGTTCCAATAGCAAAATAGAACCTCCTGTTTCAGAGTGACAACGCTCAGCCGCTGCATTCCAATGTAGCTGTGGTGTTGTCACCCTTCTGCACATGCTCCCCACTGGAGGAGTGACTAGGGTTGCCACCTTGTCTTCAAGTCAAACCTGAACACTTCAGCGTTACACAGCAATTTTTTTCATAGTATGCATACATAAACTATGCATGGATGTTGCTATTTAAAGCGGAGGTTCCGTGGCCATTCATTTTTTTTTTCTCATTCAATTGCAGATAAATACTTAGGCCCAGATTCACAGAGAGCAGGCGCACATTACGCCGCCGTAGCGCAAACCAATGTACGACACGCTGACACAGCGCAGAGAGGCAAGCATGGAATTCAGGAAGCCAGTGCTCCCCACGCTGCGTCGGCGTGGCGTAGGTTTCGAAGGCGCAGGCCGGCGTAGGTGGAAGTGCAAACCCATGCAAATGAGGCGTGACCCCATGCAAATGATGGTCTGAGTGCCAGACAAGTACGTTTAACGAACTGCGAATGCTCCGTGACGTGGACGCATCCCCGTGCGAAGGCTCACAACCACGTCGGAACAACTGCCTAATATACGCCGGATAACTGCGTACGCCATGAACGTAACCTACGCCCAGCCAGACACACGTCCAACGTAAAATACGCCAGCTTGGCCGGCTTGTGTTCCCTGGTGCAGACCTTTGCATGTCTGCTGCTGAGTTACACCTCCTTTATGGGGCTTAACTTTAAGCCGGACGTACAACTTAGGCGCACCTCTCGTAGCCTGCGTCGGGTGCACGCAGGTTCATGAATCGCCGTATTTCCCTCATTTACATATTTGAATGGCTAATCAATGGGAGCGGCACCATGCTCCCAGCCTAAATGTGCGCCCACCCTACGCCTGCGTAAGCAAGATACGTCGGCGGGGTGTAGCCTGGTTTTAGGCGCATCTCTGTTTGTGGGTCTTGCGCACAGATACGACGGCGCACATTTGCACTTACGTCGGCGTAACTTGATATACGTTGGCGTAAGTGCTTTGTGAATCCGGGCCTTACTGTTTTGATTTTCAAAATCATCCGCTGTCTGTTTTCTTTAGAAAGAATAACTTATATAATTGGCGTAAGGGCAGTTTCCATTTTGCTTGTGGGCGTGTGAAGCCCACAAGCACTAATTTCCTGGATGTGGTGAATTGTGTCATCAGTGTTTACTCTGAGCAGCGCTGTGAACTTCTGGGTTTGCCATCACAACGTGCGGCGTCATCGAAAGTCCCCGCCCCGTTGTGATGGCAACCACAACGGTGTGTGCGTTCCCCTTGTCTCAATGTGCAAATACACCTGCATGCCCTTATCCACCTCAATACCGGGCACCTTCACCCCCTTCCTGCCCAAGCCATTTTTCTGCTTTCAGCGCTGTCACAATTTGAATGACAATTGCGCGGTCATGCAACACTTTACCCAAATGAAATTTTAATAATTTTTTCTCACAAATAGAGCTTTCTTTTGGTGGTATTTGATCACCTCTGCGGTTTATATTTTTAGCCATCCTAGGCTATGGTGTGGTATGGTAATTACATAGACTCCAGTTGCAGAGAACATAACTTGTATTAAAGAAGATTACAGTAATTTACAACAGGAAGGCATCCGACTGGGAACACTTACGGCACTTACCAGCAACGTATAGCAGAGCAGGCCTCAGAGGTGCCGACAGTGTTTGTCTTGAGGATCGAAATGTGGCCTGGCCGGTACGAGCAAAATGGGGAGGCCTCCAGAGGGTTGGCGTTTCCCTATCCTCTCCCTACCGGTTTGTAAATTCTCCCTAACCACTGTCCCTGTCAGACGGGTGACCTGTACCTACACTACCCACAAGTGAAATGCTTCCAAACCTGGGAGTCAGGTTCTTAAATAGGCTCTGCTTGACCCAAGATGGCTGCTAGTCACACAGTGCGGCAGCATCCGATTGGTTAGCTTCCCCAGGAAACCATAAAGGAACTTCCTCTTGACTTCCTCTCCACTGCAACGCCACTGCAGTTGAGCACCACTGGCAGTGGAGAAAGTAGACTGCAGCTGCCAGGGCCGATCCTAGGGTCACAGACGCATGGGTGCAGAAATATTTCTGGCGCCCCCACATGGGCGTGGTCATATTACCAACTCCTCCCCTTTACAAATGTTTCTATGGCAACGACTCAGACACAGAGATGCTCCCCTAACACAGGCAAGGAGAACACGTCAGGCGCGGACCGCCCCCCCAGCAACGTCACTGCACGGCTGGTCTCTCAACACACAGAGACAGTCGCTTCTTCGCTCTCCTCCTCTGACCGGGGCTTGGGCAGGAAACACAGTGGTGGCGGCGGTGAACGGTGGAGAGAGCCGCCTCTGGACACGGACAAGGAGAGGAGGAGGGAGGGGAGCACTCTGGCTCTTCGGTGCCCCCACCTCTGTGGCGCCTGGGTGCACTGCACCCCACACACCTGCCTAGGATCAGCCCTGGCACCTGACAAGCCATTCACCTCTGCAGCCAGGGGTTCGGATCCCGGTCTCGGCTACATGTGAATTGAGTTTGGTGGTCTCAGCCCGGCTCCCGGTGGGTGTGCTATGCGAGGTAAGCCTGCGCTTAGTACGCCCACCCCCCTCCCACAAAAACCACCACACCTACACACGCACTCGAAATTGGGTTAACATGCACGCACTTTGACCACGCGGTCTCTAAAAAGAGAGGCGAAGCACTAACGGGGCTGGTTAAGCAGGCTAGATCCTCTCACTCCCTTGTAGGGAGTCCCTCTGCCCCGTTGGGCTTCAAAGCGGAGCAGGTAGGGCGGGCTGTGTGGGAGGACCCCCTCACACACCCGCCATTGCCACCCGGGGCATGGAGAAAGGTGGCAGATTGCCTCTGGGGGAGGCCTGCCTACTCCCAACTCCTGCAGTCCGGCTCCTCTCTCGAGTACACTCACAAAATACACTTTAAAAAAAAAAAAAAAAAAAGGATCAGCCCTGGCACCTGCCTACAATGGGGCTGTGTGTTTTTATTGATGCAGGGAGACAACTCTAGTCACTGCATTCAAGGGTGGCTCCATAGGATGCTGCAAGTGAAAGAGAAAAAGAGAAATGAAAATATGATTATTACAGTTCCCACAATTTTCTCGAAAGAGAGCATTCCTCAGGTTTACCAACGGAGCTGCCAGGGAACCTCATGTCCATGGTATGTCTGCAACCTGTGTCCTAGATGAGGGTCATTTGGAAGCACGGTCGCTTGACCCCTAGCAGATGAAGTTGACACAAAGCTTAGATCACAGAAGCCAGAATTGAGGCGGGGGGGGGGTTTTGTACTACTTCTTGCGACCCCTCGTGTCCTTCAAATCCTTACTAAATTAAACCCCCGGCTTGCGGAGGACTCCTCTAAGTTGATAAGTGAACGACGGGCACCGGTGTTGGCGATGAGCTCATTATAAATCTTAATTTGTTACTTTAGGGACGCTCCCATTCAGTCATTAGCATGTTGCGCTGTCACATATTAATTAACGGGAGGGCCGGGCGCGCTCGTGCCTTCTTTTCTTTTTTCACATTCCGATAAGAAAAAGGAAATTGTCCGTAAGCTCTCCCGTTACTTGCAGCTAATTTGCTGGAGACAACAAGGGAAGCTCATTAAGTTTACAATCTCATCACGCAGGCATTAGCAATATTGTAACGGAGTGTTACGTGTGATTAATTGGTCGGCCCTTTTCCAGGGGAGGAAAAAATAAATAAAAAAATCAGAGAGAGACATTTATCATAGTCCTTCAGCTAAAAAAAAACAAAAAATGTACAAATGTGTAAAAAAAAAAAAAAACGTCAATTTGCCATTCACCAGATCGAGGAGAAGAAAGGCTTGAAAAAATGAATAAAAATTGGTTGAAGTGTAACCAAATGGCTGCAAGGGACGCGGCGTGAAGAAGATGGAAGTGATACGTGGAGGCACACCATTAGAACTTTCATCTGAGAATGAACATTAACATCATTTCAGGACTGAATAAGGACTATAGGGAACCCCGAGCAGGAAAACAATTGTGGTGGCCTTCTAACACACCGCGGGGGGTAATAAAAAGTGTCTGAGACAAGCTGATTGGCTGCTATGGGCACCATTTGAGACAAAACCAAGACAAAGGTTATCTCAGACACAGTGGCGGTCCGTCTATAGAGGCCGCTGGAGCGGCGCCCCCTCTGGCTCTCTCCCGCCACTGAGTCTAATAACATACATTCATGCATTGCATGAATGTATGTTATTGTTGCCGGCTGCCGCTGGTCTATTCAGAGATAGCCGGAACTTGAGCGCCGACCACCTGAATAACGGCAGCTGGTTGGCTGTGCGGAAGTGCCTATCAGAGCCAGCGGCTCTGATAGGCTTTCCGAGTACAGCCCTCAGCTCCTGGATGTCTTATCCTCGGAACGTATGGGGGGTGCGTTCCTTGGATAAGACTGACGGCCGTCTCAGACAATCAGGTTCCCCGATTCTGGTTATCGGTAACCTGATTGGCTGACGCGTCAGACGTGGCTGACGCGGGAGAAGACATTGAAGAACGTGGAAGGAGTAAGGTAAGTGCATTTTACAGGGCACAGCAGTGACAATGGGCACAGAGGCAACAAAGGGCACAGTGGCATCAATGGGCACAGTGGTGACAAAGGGCATAGTGGCATCAATGGGCACAGTGGTTACAAAGGGCACAGTGGTGACAATGGGCACAGAGGCGACAAAGGGCACAGTGGCATCAATGGGCACAGTGGTGACAAAGGGCACAGTGGCATCAATGGGCACAGTGGTGACAAAGGGCACAGTGGTGACAATGGGCACAGTGGCAACAATTAAAGGGCACAGTGACATGCACAGTGGCAACAATGGGCACAGTGGCGACAATTAAAGGGCACAGTGGTGACAATTGGCACAGTGGCGACAATTGAGGGGCACGGTGGCTGCGTTTGATGGCATGGCACAGTGGTGACAATTGATGGCACAGTGGCTGTGTTTGATGGCATGGCACAGTGGCTGCGTTTGATGGCATGGCACAGTGACTGCGTTTGATGGCATGGCACAGTGGTGCAAATTGATGGCACAGTGGCTGTGTTTGATGG
This sequence comes from Rana temporaria, assembly GCF_905171775.1. Classification (NCBI taxonomy): domain Eukaryota; kingdom Metazoa; phylum Chordata; class Amphibia; order Anura; family Ranidae; genus Rana; species Rana temporaria. The sequence goes on along the minus strand of NC_053500.1, from coordinate 144,587,734 downwards.
CATGGCACAGTGGCTGCGTTTGATGGCATGGCACAGTGACTGCATTTGATGGCATGGCACAGTGGTGACAATTGATGGCACAGTGGCTGCGTTTGATGGCATGGCACAGTGGTGCGAATTGATGGCACAGTGGCTGCGTTTGATGGCATGGCACAGTGACTGCATTTGATGGCATGGCACAGTGGTGACAATTGATGGCACAGTGGCTGCGTTTGATGGCATGGCACAGTGAGGCTGCAATTTTTTTTTTTATATAATAACACTGATCGCTGTAAAAATGACAATGGTCCCAAAATAGCGTCAAAAGTGTCCGATGTGTCCGCCATAATGTCACAGTCACGATAAAAAAAAACGCAGATCCCCGCCATTTCTAATTAAAAAAAAAAGATTAATAAAAATGCCATAAATATATCCTCTATTTTGTAGACGTTATAAATCTTGCGCAAACCAATCAATAGACGCTTATTGTGATTTTTTTTTTTTTTTTTACCAAAAATATGTAGAAGAATACGTATCGGTCTAAACTGAGGGGAAAAAATAGTATTTTATTTATTTTTTGGGGGATATTTATTATAGCAAAAGGTAAAAAATAAGGCCCGGATTCACAAAGCACTTACGCTGACGTATATCGAGATACGCCGCGTAAGTGTAACTATGCGCCGTTGTATCTGTGCGCCGTGCCCACAATCTGAGATACGCCGGAAAATAGGCTTCCTGCGACCGACGTAACTTGCCTACGCCGTCGTATCGTGGGCGCATATTTACGCCGGGCGCATTTGCCGCTCCCATATGCAAATGAGGGAGATAGGCCGATTCACAAATGTAGTTGCGCCCGGCGCATCATATACGCGGTTTGCGTAAGTCGTACGTCCGGCGTAAAGTTATTCCCCATATAGAAGGCGCAACTCATGCAAAGGTATGGACCAGGGAACACAAGCCGTCGTATCTTTTGTCTTTTACGTTGTACGTGAATATGACTGGGCGTAGGTTACGTTCACGTCGTAGGCAGTGATCCGGCGTATCTTAGGCAGTTGTCTCGACGTGATTCTGAGCATGCGCACTGGGATGCGGCCATGGGACGGCGCATGCGCCGTTAATTTTAAGTACTTCTATGGCGCTTGACCCATCATTTGCTTACGCCGAGGAAACCCAGCGTATCTTTAACAGCGAGTGGGAGCGAGTGCTTTGTGAATCCAGTGCTTGCCTCTGTGCGCGGCGTAGCGTATATTAGATACGCTACGCCCGCCTAAATATGCGCCGATGTCTGTGAATCTGGGCCTAAATCTAAGTGTTATCTGACGCATGCTGTACTATGATAGCCTCTTGTTTGTACAAATTATCCAGAAAACAATAACAATTATGGAGAGAGAAAAAAAAAAAAAGAAGTGCTGCAGGGGGCAGCCCCATATTCGAGGCCAGTATTGCAGCAAAAGCATTTTTTTTTCATGGACTATTTATATGTTTTTTTTTTCTTTTACTAGAGGTCTGTCACGCCCGCACAGTGCGTCCGATCTAAGCCGCGGTATAGAATACAGATTTATGGTGATGAGAATGCCTAAACTGACAAATGATTCTTTTGGAAAGGATAGATAAATAAATAAAAGGGATGTTTTTCTATATCTGTCGGGGCTTTTTTTTTTTTTTCAGGATGTTGCACTACAAGCAATTTCATATCCTACATTAGCATTATCTTGATAGATGAATTGTGCGATTTCTCATGGATTTTCCGGGGAGGGTGACAGAGATTCGGCCTCTTGTAGCTGAAGATTTATAGCCCTCCCTGACCCCTCCGAGCCGCATGCCTAAAACTTTGATGCTAACCAGAATGCTTTAACAAGTGCTTAGCGCTCTAATTAAATGCTTTCTGTTTAAAGATTTTTTTTTTTTTTTCCTGACCAGTGGCTGGAAGAAAAAAGAAGGTTGACTCTTCTGTCTGGGTTGTTATTCTGTCAGCCCAAAGACAACTCTCTATTCTTGTCCTCTGTCTGATGTGCGCTCATTATTTTGGCTAATGGGATCCTTCAGATATCTGTGCGATGGAATTCTCTTCTTCTTTTTTTTTTTTATTCAGGAGCCGCGCGCAAATCTAAAAATGTCATTTATTAAAGGAGTTCTCTGACCTAAAACTTTTAACCCCCGCTGTGCCCGGGCTGTAAAAAAATAGAAAATAAACTGTCACTTACCTGCCTACGATCCCCCGTTGTTCCGATATCGCCGTCCCGTTCTCCGGTCCCGGGCCCCTTCCGCTTCCTGTGTGTCGGTGACTCATAGTGCGCTCAGCCTATCAGCGGCCGCAGCAATGTCCCGTCGCGGCCACTGATAGGCTGAGCGCACTATGAGTCACCGACACACAGGAAGCGGAAGAGACCGGGACCGGAGAACGGGACGGCGATATCGGAACAACGGGGGATCGTAGGCAGGTAAGTGACAGTTTATTTTCTATTTTTTTACAGCCCGGGCACAGCGGGGGTTAAAAGTTTTAGGTCAGAGAACTCCTTTAATAATTATTAGAGTGTTAGAAAGATGTAAATATCTCCGAAATTCAACAAAACACGGATTTCAATAAACTTGGTTGACAGTTCACCTCTTCTGGAGGACTCTGCTCCTTCCTCCATAACTCTCCTCTCCTGATATACTCTGCTGGAGGACTCTGCTCCTTCCTCTATAACTCTCCTCTCCTGAAATACTCTGCTGGAGGACTCTGCTCCTTCCTCTATAACTCTCCTCTCCTGATATACTCTGCTGGAGGACTCTGCTCCTTCCTCTATAACTCTCCTCTACTGATATACTCTGCTGGAGGACTCTGCTCCTTCCTCTATAACTCTCCTCTCCTGATATACTCCGCTCTGCTGGAGGACTCTGCTCCTTCCTCTATAACTCTCCTCTCCTGAAATACTCTGCTGGAGGACTCTGCTCCTTCCTCTATAACTCTCCTCTCCTGATATACTCTGCTGGAGGACTCTGCTCCTTCCTCTATAACTCTCCTCTCCTGATATACTCTGCTGGAGGACTCTGCTCCTTCCTCTATAACTCTCCTCTCCTGATATACTCTGCTGGAGGACTCTGCTCCTTCCTCTATAACTCTCCTCTCCTGATATACTCTGCTGGAGGACTCTGCTCCTTCCTCTATAACTCTCCTCTCCTGATATGCTCTGCTGGAGGACTCTGCTCCTTCCTCTATAACTCTCCTCTCCTGAGATACTCTGCACTGCTGGAGGACTCTGCTCCTTCCTCTATAACTCTCCTCTCCTGATATACTCTGCTGGAGGACTCTGCTCCTTCCTCTATAACTCTCCTCTCCTGAGATACTCTGCTGGAGGACTCTGCCCCTTCTTCCATAACTCTCCTCTCCTGAAATACTCTGCTGGAGGACTCTGCTCCTTCCTCTATAACTCTCCTCTCCTGATATACTCTGCACTGCTGGAGGACTCTGCTCCTTCCTCTATAACTCTCCTCTCCTGATATACTTTGCTGGAGGACTCTGCTCCTTCTTCCATAACTCTCCTCTCCTGAAATACTCTGGAGGACTATGCTCCTTCCTCTGCTTATCGGGTGTCCAATCATAGCAGAGGATGGGAAGAGAGGGCGGGAAAAGAGATCGAGGAGCGTGGAGGACATCGCGGCCGTGACCCGTTGCCCCACCGAGACAAGGTAAGTGCCGGGCTAGGAGGGGGATTCACGCTGGCAGCAATTTATTGGTACAGTAGCTGCATTTGATGGCACAGTGGCAGCATTTGATGGCACAGTGGCAGCATTTGATGGCACAGTGGCAGCATTTGATGAGCACAGTGGCTGCGTTTGATGGGCACAGTGGCTGTGTTTGATGGGCACAGTGGATGCGTTTGATGGCACAGTGGCTGCATTTGATGGCACAGTGGCTGCATTTGATGGCACAGTGGATGCATTTGATGGCAGAGTGGCAGCATTTGATGGCACAGTGGCTGCATTTGATGGCACAGTGGATGCATTTGATGGCAGAGTGGCAGCATTTGATGGCACAGTGGCAGCATTTGATGGCACAGTGGCTGCATTTGATGGCAGAGTGGCAGCATTTGATGGCACAGTGGCAGCATTTGATGGCACAGTGGCTGCATTTGATGGCACAGTGGCTGCATTTGATGGCACAGTGGCAGCATTTGATGGCACAGTGGCAGCATTTGATGAGCACAGTGGCTGCGTTTGATGGGCACAGTGGCTGTGTTTGATGGGCACAGTGGATGCATTTGATGGCACAGTAGTAGCATTTGATGAGCACAGTGGCTGCGTTTGATGGGCACAGTGGCTGTGTTTGATGGGCACAGTGGCTGCTTTTGATGGGCACAGTGGCTGTGTTTGATGGGCACAGTGGCTGCTTTTGATGGGCACAGTGGCTGCAACTGATGTTTTTTTTTTTCAGTTTGTCTAAGCCCCAAAAAAAAAAGCACCAGCTGCCACTGAGGCTGAACCTTCAGTTTGCAGGTTTCCCTTTAACTTGCAATGAACAATAATTTTTTGCGCGTTTGTTAGAGATTTTAGAGCTCATTGCACACGGCCAATTACTACAAGATGTGTGACTCAGGAATGCCGTTCCTCTGTCTGCACTCTCTCAGTAAATCCTGTATGGCGGGAACATTGCTGGACGTTGCCTCTGAACCAGACAGCGTAAAGCCGACCGAACATCTGTAATTGCGAGGCAATTGAGACAGACAGATCACGGCCGCCTAGATGAATCCAATAGAGGGAAATTAGGCATTCAGCGCACTGATGAGTCCAGACGTATCAAACGCATCCATGTGATCTGGAGGACTTCAAGCGCGTTTCGTCTCGGGATGAGCTGGCACTGCATTAAAGACAACCTGCCTTCTAATTAGGGAAGGACTCGGCCCGTAATGAACCCAAGTCTAACCTCTGCTGAGCGCCATCTTGGACACGAGCCTTATAGGGAAGACACATGTATAGAACATGCGGGGCTGTTAAAGGGGAACTCCATTTGGGGCATTTGCTTCCAAATTGACAAAACAACAAAAAAATTCAATCCCCTATACATACAGGCCCAGATTCACAAAGGAATTACGACGGCGCAGCACCATGTACGCCGTCGTAAGTCCTAATCTGGGTTGTCGTATCTATGCGACTGATTCTTAGAATCAGTTACGCATAGATATCCATTCGATCCGACAGGCGTAAGGCCTCGTACAGACGACCGGATCTATCCGCTGGGATTGATCCGCGGATCAGTTCCAGCGGACAAATCCGGTCGTCTGTACGGCCTGGCGGATATTTTTCCGCGGAGATTCGTCCAGCCGATCGATTTCAAGCGGATAGAAATTTCTTAGCATGCTAAGAAATATATCCGCTTGAATCGTGTCCAGCGGATTGATCCGGTCGTCTGTACGGTCGTCAATCATGTTCCCCTCTGCATAGGAACGCCCATTCCCCGCGGGGAGTCTGAAACTTAACTACGGGATTAAACTGTGAGTACCGCGCAAAAAAATAAAAATAAAGGCATACTGTAGCTCACGCTAGTATGCTGCATTTCATGGTAGAAACTTGTTTTTAAGGGTGAACCACCGCTTTAATTCTGCACTGACTGTCTTTGAAATTGCCCCTGCCCCCTATTAAATCCAATCTGGGGACAAAACCAGGGACAGACTTGGTCCAGGGACAGTGTCCTCAATCAGGGGACTGTCCCCTGAAACTGGGGATGTCTGGTCACCCTATGGTACAGATCCGCCGCTCCTGATTCCATTGGTTGGCACCATGCAGGAGCCTCTCACTCAGCTTGCCTTGGTTGGTAGTAACTGGGTTAGTGACCCTGGAGCAGGAGGCAACCAACCCCCCAACTTCACCATCAGGATCTCTGGAGAAGACCACCCGTTCCTTAAAACTCTGCTCCTTGGTGCCAACCACGGTCAGGGTAGGCCCTTTCCAGCTGTCCATAGGTATTTAGTGATTAAAAAAGAAAAGAAAAAGAAGATCATTTAATTTTCTCTATACTTTTGGAATCCTTTCGACCCTACGCAAAAAAAAAAAAAAAAAACAGCCCCACAAAAAAATGGCTGTTCTGTGGACAATGTACTTTGTTTTCAACCCAGAGCCAATTTTCTGACTCTTGGGAGCAGAAGGAAATGATTAGCCATGATCAATTGCTACCACATTTATTTTTTTCACCGTTTCTGCACCCCCGACTGCCTCCGCACACAGAAGGCAAGGTGTTTTCAGGATCCGTAGGTCTGACCCAAGGCAAACATTCTCGTCCTGCAATACGGGAACTCACTGATCCCGAAAATGGCGGCTGGGTCATTGAATGTGTGGATGCGAGAGATTTAGCAGGAAGGAGCCATGACTCCCAGACCCCCCACCCCCACCCTTACCAAATTATTAGCAGGCTTCACAGTTTATTTATGGAAATCTCAGATCCTTGTCTTATGTAATTTGTGTTATTTTTAACACAATGAGGCACTCAGGAGTGGGGTTTTCGGTAGATACTATCCCTCTATCTTGAGTGCTCCGTGTCTCCTGTGAAATTTATTTATTTAAAAACGTGTCTCTCATAGTGCTTGTTTGAAAAGCCATAAAGTTAGATGAATGTCATAATTCGTTAGGACTTTTTCATTTTTAAAGGCCTTGTGTTCTTTGAGTGGGTTAGGATGTGGAACATGGAGGCCTTTCTCCTCTCTCGTTCCCTTTCCTTTCTTTACAAAAGTCGTCTTATTTTCCATACCTTCCAAGATGGGATAAAAAAAATGATATTTTATAAATATATAAAAAAAAAATAGAAAAAGTTACACCTATTTCTGCCTTCATTGATTCAGGGGGTATAAAATGAACATTGAAGTCATTTGCAATGAAAAGTCAAATTTCTCATCCATTTACAGGCGACTACATTGGACAGCATCAGGGGAGGGCTGGCAGCCTTAGGCCTGAGGGGCAAGTCCAGTCAAGTGGCCCATTGAACCACCAAATCAGCTCACCATCCATGGCCCACCTGGTTTGTCAATGCAGCCTCACCAGTGCCCATCAGTGCAGCTGGGGCAGGTTACATGGGGTGTGTGGGGGGGGGAGATGGGGGTCAGCTAGGGGTGTCAGGGTATCTCACCTCAGTGATCTCAGCTCAGCAGGTCCTTGCACCCTCCTGGGGGGGTAATGCTCCTGGTCCTGGGGTCAAGTTGCAGCCAGCACCCAGCCCTGCAGCCCTGCGTTCTGACTCCCTGGCACACCCTGCCTCTGCCTGCTTCCAACAATCCGGTCCCAGGGAGTTGTAGTTTCCTCTGCGCTGCTCTGTTTTCCACCCACCAGGAGCTTCAGCGTGGACTACAACTCCCGGAATGCAACAGCTAGTGGTCGGCCGCTGTGGCCATGCCCCTGGCCCGACTTCCTAGACCAGAATAAAAAAAGAAAATGGTAGCGGGCAGCAGCTGCTGGCCATTTTGAACATAAGTTAGGGCAGCCTGGGAGGAAATTGCCCCCCAGCCCAGCCCTCCATAGCATCACATAAAAAAATAATAATACTGCAAATTTCTTAATGGCAGTCATCAGGAACAGTGGAAGTTAAAGCAAGATCTGGAAGACCAAGAAAAATATCAGACAGAACAGCTCGCAGGATTGTGAGAAAAGCAATTCAAAACCCACGTTTGACGGCACGATCCCTCCAGAAAGATCTGGCAGACACTGGAGTTGTGGTACACTATTCCACTATAAAGAGATACTTGTACGAATATGGTCTTCATGGAAGAGTCATCAGAAGAAAACCTCTTCTACGTCCTCACCACAAAAATCAGCATTTGAACTTTGCAAATGAACATATAGACAAGCCTGATGAATTTTGGAAACAAGTTCTGTGGACCGATGAGGTTAAAATAGAACTTTTTGGCCTGAATGAGCAAAGGTACGTTTGGAGAAGAAAGGGCACAGAATTTCATGAAAAGAACCTCTGTCCAACTGTGAAGCATGGGGGTGGATCAATCATGCTTTGGGGTTGTATTGCAGCCAGTGGCACAGGGAACATTTCACGAGTAGAAGGAAAAATGGATATAATAAAATTTCAGCAAATTTTGGATGGTAACTTGATGCCACCTGTGAAAAAGCTGAAGTTAAAGAGAGGATGGCTTCTACAAATGGGTAATGATCCTAAACACACCACAAAATCCATGGGGGGTTACATCAAGAGGTTGTGCCATGGCCTTCACAATCTCCTGACCTCAACATAATTGAAAACCTATAGATAGACCTTAAAAGAGCCGTGAGTGACAGACAGCCCAGAAATCTCAAAGAACTGGAAGACTTTTGTAAGGAAGAATGGGCAAAGATCCCTCAAACAACAATTGGAAGACTCTTGGCCGGCTACAAAAAGCGTTTATAAGCTGTGATACTTGCCAAAGGGGGCAGTACAAGATATTAACTCTGCAGGGTGCCCAAACTTTTGCAGACGCCATGTTTTTGTTTTCTGTAATTTTGAAAATGTAAATGATGGAAATAAAATGTAACTTTTTTTGACATATTATTAGAATGTCTAATCTGTAATTTGATGCCTTTTGGAGATTTTTCCATCTTTCCTTGGCTTCGTTATGCACATTAATACAAATTTTTACTTGGGGTGCCCAAACTTTAGATCCCCACTGTAGATCTACATGGAATGTTTATGGTGTTTTTATGGGGTGAATTGGTGTATTTTTAATATTCGGTACCTTTAATTAAACTCTTTTCTTTGTGAACTCTCTTGATGAATCAGGAGATTATATTTAGAGACAATGGTCGCAGGCAGCTGTTGTAGTGATGTTTTGTGTTAGTGACGAGATCTTCAAGGACAGCGCGTTCTTTAAACTCATCTTTCAATTACCTTCATTAGGCTGTTTTTAATGTCACGTAATGAGTTTATAGTGTCTCAGATTTGCTTAATAACGGGTTTATGAAACATAAACTCAAGTGGATATCCCTGTCAATTTGTTTTGGTATGCTCCAATATCCCGTCTATTTAGTCCGGTATGTTCCTGGAGCGATGTCACCAGACTCCAGCATTTCATAAAAAGGTCACAGATGGGGATGAATGTCTTAAAGCGGGGGTCTCAAACTGGCGGCCCTCCAGCTGTTGCAAAACTACAAGTCCCATCATGCCTCTGCCTGTGGGAGTCACGCTTGTAACTAGGGTTGTCCCGATACCACTTTTTTAGGACTGAGTACAAGTACCGATACTTTTTTTCAAGTAGTCGCCGATACCGAATACCGATACTTTTTTTTAAATGTGTCCCCAAATGCAGCCATTGTCCCCCCCATATACAGCCATTGTCCCCCCACATATATGCAGCCATTGTCTCCCCCATATCCAGCCATTGTCTCCCATATACAGCCATTGTCCCCCCCATATACAGCCATTGTCCCCCCCATATACAGCCATTGTCCCCCATATGCAGCCATCGTCTCCCCCATATACAGCCATTGTCTCCCATATGCAGCCATTGTCTCCCCCATATCCAGCCATTGTCTCCCATATACAGCCATTGTCTCCCATATGCAGACATTGTCCCCCATATACAGCCATCGTCTCCCCCATATGCAGACATTGTCCCCCATATGCAGACATTGTCCCCCATATGCAGCCATTGTCCCCCCCATATACAGCCATTGTCTCCCATATGCAGCCACCGTCTCCCCCATATACAGCCATTGTCCCCCATATGCAGACAGTGTCCCCCCCATATACAGCCATTGTCTCCCATATGCAGCCACCGTCTCCCCCATATACAGCCATTGTCCCCCATATACAGCCATTGTCTCCCATATACAGCCATTGTCCCCCATATACAGCCATTGTCTCCCATATACAGCCATTGTCCCCCATATGCAGACATTGTCCCCCATATACAGCCATTGTCCCCCATATGCAGACAGTGTCCCCCCCATATACAGCCATTGTCTCCCATATGCAGCCACCGTCTCCCCCATATACAGCCATTGTCCCCCATATACAGCCATTGTCTCCCATATACAGCCATTGTCCCCCATATGCAGACATTGTCCCCCATATACAGCCATTGTCCCCCATATGCAGACAGTGTCCCCCCCATATACAGCCATTGTCTCCCATATGCAGCCATCGTCTCCCCCATATACAGCCATTGTCCCCCATATGCAGACATTGTCCCCCATATACAGCCATTGTCCCCCATATGCAGACAGTGTCCCCCCCATATACAGCCATTGTCTCCCATATGCAGCCATCGTCTCCCATATGCAGCCATCGTCCCCCATATGCAGCCATCGTCTCCCCCATATCCAGCGATGTCCCCCTTACCTGTGTCTCGCTGCCGCCGAGCGCCGACTGGTAATACGCGCGGGAACATAACAGCTAAAGCTGTAATGATTCGCGCTATGTATAGACACTCCCCCTTGCTCGGGATTGGACAGTTCACCCGAGCAAGGGGGAGTGTCTATGCGCGATGCGAATCATTACAGCTATTCAAAGCTGTAATGTTCCCGCGCGTATTACACAGTCGGCGGCAGCGGGGATGGCGGCGGATCGCGGCGGATTGCGGCTTCGGTGGCGGCGGTCGGCGGCGGTCGGCGGCGGCGGCGGCGGGAGGCGACCGGGGTGGCAAGTATTCTATTTGTGTATCGGGGCGGGGTATCGGCGTCTGAGTACCGCCGAAAAAACTCGGAATCGGTCCCGATACCGATACTAGTATCGGTATCGGGACAACCCTACTTGTAACTGTCAGCCTTGCAATGCCTCATGGGACTTGTAGTTTCACAACAGCTGGAGGGCAGCCAGTTTGAGACCCCTGTAAAACAACTCCTAAACCAGGGGTCCCTAAACTATGGCCCACTATGACATTTTGTTTGGCCCACTATAGATTTTACCTGCCCCACAGCTAGGGGGCAGCGGTCTATTTTTTTTTTTGTCGTTTTTCAGAACCCGAAAAATGCTCTGAAGCCCACACACGATCGTTTTAAATGACATTTTTAAAAAACTTTGGCCAAGATTCAGGTAGAATTTGCCCCTTTCTTACGGAGGCACAGGGCAGCGTTCTTGCCCTGCGCCCCCGCAAATTTACTGCGCTACCCGCGATTCACGGAGCAGTAACTCCGTAAATTGCGGGGGAGCTGTGTAAACTTGCCCTGCGTAAGGGCGCCTAATGTAAATGATCCCGTAGGGGGCGGGAATCATTTAAATTAGGCGCGCTCCCGCGCCGAGCGTAGAGCGCATGCTCCGTCGGGAAACTTTCCAGACGTGCATTGCGGCAAATGACGTCGCAAGGACGTCAGTTGCTTCAAAGTGAACGTGAATGGCGTCCAGCGCCATTCACGAATCACTTACGCAAACGACGTGAAATTCAAATTTCACGACGCGGGAACGGCGGGTATACTTTAGCATTGGCTGCCCCTACTATTAGAAGGGGCAGCCTTACGCTAAAGATGCCGTACGGAAACTCCGTAACTTGCGTACGCAGGGCCCGCGCAACATTGTGAATCGGTGTTAGTATGCAATTTGCATACTATACACTGAGCACAATGGGAGCGCCCCCTAGCGGTCATCGCAAGAATGCAGCCTAAAATCTGTGTGGCATAAGAGCCTTATGCCACGCAGATTTTAGGCTACAGTCGGCGTTACGATGTTCCTGAATCAGGAGCATTCGTAACGCCGGAGCAAGTCAGCAATTGCGCTGCGTAACTATGGTTACGCAGGCGCAATTGCTCTCTGAATCCGGACCTTTGTTTTTTTCATGCCGAAAAATGATCATGTGTACGTGGCATGACAAATAGCTAAATCTATGATGGATCAATGGTATCAGTGGGAACTTCTCTGAAAAGCATAAATTTCTCATTGCTCAAGGAACCCCTAGCAACCTCTGGAGGAACCCCTAGAAACCCCTGGAGGAACCCCTAGCAACCTCTGGAGGAACCCCTAAAAACCCCTGGAGGAACCCCTAGCAACCTCTGGAGGAACCCCTAGAAACCTCTGGAGGAACCCCTAGCAACCTCTGGGGGAACCCCTAGAAACCCCTGGAGGAACCCCTAGCAACCTCTGGAGGAACCCATATCAACCTCTGGAGGAACCCCTAGCAACCTCTGGAGGAACCCCTAGCAACCTCTGGAGGAACCCCTAGAAACCTATGGAGGAACCCCTAGCAACCTCTGGAGGAACCCCTAGAAACCTCTGGAGGAACCCCTAGCAACCTCTGGAGGAACCCCTAGCAACCTATGGAGGAACCCCTAGAAACCTCTGGAGGAACCCTTAGCAACCTCTGGAGGAACCCTGGGGTTTCAAGGAACTCTGGTTAAGAACCCCTGATGAAAGGGGACCCTTTGAACCTCCTAAACCTTTTGATTTTTTATGATACCAGAGTCTGAATGAAAGTGAATCTGGACTTTTTACGTTCTACTTTTGACACTTTTCTCCTTGAACTTCCAGCAATAAAACCACAACAGTGGTTCCCTTCCCTACTTCATCCAAAGCCTCCGAAAAAATTTTTTAGACCCCCTTCACCTTGCCCAATTTCGAGGTTGTCCTACTAGATATTGGGGATTGGGCTGCATATTGGTGACCATGTTCTGTGGGACCGTCATGAGCACTCTCTCTCCGTCCTCTCCCATAATTCTCGGAGGCTCCTGCTCTGTGTAGCCCAGTTTCTGTGCCTGTGATCCCCTTTCTGTGCCTGTGACCCCCTTTCTGTGCCTGTGATCCCCTTTCTGTGATCCCCTTTCTGTGCCTGTGATCCCCTTTCTGTGCCTGTGATCCCCTTTCTGTGCCTGTGATCCCCTTTCTCTGCCTGTGATCTCCTTTCTCTGCCTGTGATCTCCTTTCTCTGCCCGTGATCCCCTTTCTGTGCCTGTGATCCCCTTTCTGTGCCTGTGATCCCCTTTCTGTGCCTGTGATCCCCTTTCTCTGCCTGTGATCTCCTTTCTCTGCCCGTGATCCCCTTTCTGTGCCTGTGATCCCCTTTCTGTGCCTGTGATCCCCTTTCTGTGATCCCCTTTCTGTGCCTGTGACCCCGTTTCTGTGCCTGTGACCCCCTTTCTGTGCCTGTGATCCCCTTTCTGTGCCTGTGACCCCCTTTCTGTGCCTGTGAGTGACCCCGTTTCTGTGCCTGTGACCCCGTTTCTGTGCCTGTGATCCACTTTCTGTGCCTTTGGTCCCCTTTCTGTGCCTGTGATCACCTTTCTGTGCCTGTGATCCCCTTTCTGTGCCTGTGACCCACTTTCTGTGCCTGTGATCCCCTTTCTGTGACTGTGATCCCCTTTCTGCACCTGTGACCCCCTTTCTGTGCCTGTGACCCCCTTTCTGTGCCTGTGATCCCCTTTCTGTGCCTGTGACCCCCTTTCTGTGCCTGTGATCCCCTTTCTGCACCTGTGACCCCCTTTCTGTGACCCCCTTTCTGTGCCTGTGATCCCCCTTCTGTGCCTGTGACCCCCTTTCTGTGCCTGTGATCCCCTTTCTGCGCCTGTGATCCCCTTTCTGCACCTGTGACCCCCTTTCTGTGACCCCCTTTCTGTGCCTGTGACCCCCTTTCTGTGCCTGTGATCCCCTTTCTGTGCCTGTGACCCCCTTTCTGTGCCTGTGATCCCCTTTCTGTGCTTGTGATCCCCTTTCTGTGCCTGTGATCCCCCTTCTGTGCCTGTGACCCCCTTTCTGTGCCTGTGATCCCCTTTCTGTGCCTGTGACCCCCTTTCTGTGATCCCCTTTCTGTGCCTGTGATCCCCTTTCTGTGACCCCCTTTCTCTGCCTGTGACCCCCTTTCTGTGCCTGTGATCCCCTTTCTGTGCTTGTGATCCCCTTTCTGTGCCTGTGACCCCCTTTCTGTGCCCGTGATCCCCTTTCTGTGCCTGTGATCCCCTTTCTGTGCCTGTGATCCCCTTTCTGTGACCCCCTTTCTGTGCCTGTGACCCCCTTTCTGTGCCTGTGATCCCCTTTCTGTGCCTGTGATCCCCTTTCTGTGCCTGTGATCCCCTTTCTGTGCCTGTGATCCCCTTTCTGTGACCCCCTTTCTGTGCCTGTGATCCCCTTTCTGTGCCTGTGACCCCCTTTCTGTGCCTGTGATCCCCTTTCTGTGCCTGTGACCCCCTTTCTGTGCCTGTGATCCCCTTTCTGTGATCCCCTTTCTGTGCCTGTGACCCCCTTTCTGTGCCTGTGATCCCCTTTCTGTGTCTGTGATCCCCTTTCTGTGCCTGTGATCCCCTTTCTGTGCCTGTGATCCCCTTTCTGTGATCCCCTGTCTGTGCCTGTGACCCCCTTTATGTGCCTGTGATCCCCTTTATGTGCCTGTGATCCCCTTTCTGTGCCTGTGACCCCCTTTCTGTGATCCCCTGTCTGTGCCTGTGATCCCCTTTCTGTGCCTGTGACCCCCTTTCTGTGCCTGTGATCCCCTTTCTGTGCCTGTGATCCCCTTTCTGTGATCCCCTGTCTGTGCCTGTGACCCCCTTTATGTGCCTGTGACCCCCTTTATGTGCCTGTGATCCCCTTTCTGTGCCTGTGACCCCCTTTCTGTGCCTGTGACCCCCCTTTCTGTGACCCCCTTTCTGTGCCTGTGACCCCCTTTCTGTGCCTGTGATCCCCTTTCTGTGCCTGTGACCCCCTTTCTGTGCCTGTGACCCCCTTTCTGTGATCTCCTTTCTGTGCCTGTGACCCCCTTTCTGTGCCTGTGATCCCCTTTCTGTGCTTGTGATCCCCTTTCTGTGCCTGTGACCCCCTTTCTGTGCCTGTGATCCCCTTTCTGTCATCTCCTTTCTGTGCCTGTGATCCCCTTTCTGTGCCTGTGATCCCCGTACCCTTCCTTGGTCATAGTGTTGTTCTGTGACCTGACACTGGAAGCTACGGAGAAGAGATATTTCTGTGTAAACGGAGAGATGTTTTCATAGCTCAGGAGTAATTGAATTAGTTGGCGTGGAGTCAGGTCAGCCTCAGAGAGACCTAAAGATCACCTGTCATTGTGACGGTTGTCTGACAGGTGAGGTGTAAATGTTTTGGCCTCCGTCACATCGAGAGGTTATTGCCTAGAAATGACAGATTATGAAGATTATTATTTTATTGCGATGATACTTGGACTAATGAGCTTTTATGGCTTACAATAACACTATGTGCAACAAGCTGTTGAAACCTTATCTTCCGGCGCCGGGGTCTGGACATGCAGCCCTAGTTGTGTGGCCCTGTGACATTTTGGTGCACAGGATCCTGCAGCAGCAGTACGCTTCATAGTAGGTGAGGTTGAATAAAGACAATGGTCCGTTCAGTTCAACCTGTGTAGGTGTGTCAGTGTCTATAATTGTTTCCCATATCCCTGTATGTTGTGTTCTTTAAGATGCACATCCAAGAGTCTCTTTAAAATATTCATACTTCCCGCATCTACCACCAATTGTGGAAGTGATTTCCACATCCGTATTGCTCTGACAGTGAGAAACCCCCTTCACAGTTTAAGGTTATCCCTGATCCTGCTGCCAAAGCCCGATCCCAGATCCCGCTGCCGATATCCGATACGAGATCCTGCTGCCGATCCCGGATCCCAGATGCCGATGCCCGATCCTGTTGTCGATGCCCGACCCCAGATCCCGCTGCCGATGCCCGACCCCAGATCCCGCTGCCGATGCCCGACCCCAGATCCTGCTGCCGATATCCGATACGAGATCCTGCTGCCGATCCCGGATCCCAGATGCCGATCCCAGATCCTGCTTTAGATGCCCGACCTCAGATCCCGCTGCCGATGCCCGATCCCAGATTCTGCTGCCGATGCCAATCCCAGATCCCACTGCCCGATACTAGATACTGCTGCCGATGCTCGATACCAGATCCTGCTGCTGATGCCCAATCCCAGATGCCGCTGCCCGATCCCAGATCTTGCTGCCGATGCCCGATCCCAGATCCTGCTGCTGAAGCCCGATCTCAGATCCTGCTGCTGATGCCCGATCCCAGATCCCACTGCTGATGCTCGATCCCTCTGCCAAAGCCCACTGGCCGATGCTTGCCACCTGTAGGGGAGACCAAATTGCACATGGGAGACCAAATGGCACAGGGGAGACCAAATGGCTCAGGGGAGACCAAATGGCTCAGGGGAGACCAAATGGCTCAGGGGAGACCAAATGGGACAGGGAAGTTCAAATGGCACAGGAGAGACAAAATGGCTCAGGGGAGACCAAGTGGCACAGGAGAGACCAAGTGGCACAGGAGAGACCAAGTGGCACAGGAGAGAACAAATGGCACAGAGGAGATCAAATGGCCCAGGGGAGACCAAATGGCACAGGGGAGACAAAATGGGTCAGGGGAGACCAAAATGCACAGGGGAGACCAAATAGCACAGGGGAGACCAAATGGCTCAGGGGAGACCAAATGGCACAGGGGAGACCAAATGGCTCAGGGGAGACCAAGTGGCACAGGAGAGACCAAGTGGCTCAGGAGAGAACAAATGGCACAGAGGAGATCAAATGGCTCAGGGGAGACCAAATGGCACAGGGGAGACCAAATGGCTCAGGGGAGACCAAATGGCACAGACCAAATGGCACAGGGGAGACCAAATGGCTCAGGGGAGACCAAATGGCTCAGAGGAGACCAAATGGCACAGGGAAAACCAAATGGCACAGGGAAAACCAAATAGCACAGGGGAAACCAAATGGCACAGGGGAGACCAAATGGCTCAGGAGAGACCAAGTGGCACAGGAGAAACCAAATGGCACAGGGAAAACCAAATGGCACAGGGGAAACCAAATGGCACAGGGGAGACCAAATGGCTCAGGAGAGACCAAATGGGTCAGAGGAGACCAAATTGCACAGGGGAGACCAACTGGCACAGGGGAGACCAAATGGCACAGGGGGACCAAATGGCACAGGGGAGACCAAATGGCACAGGGGAGACCAAATGGCACAGGGGAGACCAAATGGCACAGGAGAAAACAAATGGCACATGGGAGTGTTACGCTGTTGAGAGATCACACAAACAATTCTCTCAAACATGATGAATAAGTAAGTACATCCCCATAACCCAATCAGCAGACTTCATTGCCTATTTCTACATATGCAGCTGCTGCAGAATAGCAGTTCCCTGTAGAGGAATGTAGAGATGTCAGAGGACTGTATCTGGACCACAGTTGCCACATCACTCGAGTTCTAAACTATTGGAGGTCTCATTACAGAAAGCCACTTACTCTATACTCAGGCCTGTTTCTGTCATTATTACTCCCGGCTTACATTTCCCAGCACTTGCAGCGTCAGCAGGTGGGATGCGGCTTGTGGCCGGATTACATTAAGACCCTTTGAAACATCGTTTTCTTTCTTAAAAAGCTGTGTGGAATTTTTAGGGTCTTGGGAAGTGAATTAATCATGTGTGTTATTGACTGGGAAGAAAAAACAGTTTACATCTCGGGAGACGGAGCGCTGAGCCTTCTGTGGAGGAAGATGAATGGGGGGAAGGACAGGGATGGGGCAGAAAACATGATGAAGATTGTCCAGATGAGAGAAGCGGGATCAGCGGACTGACTCTGGTTTATAAAACGCTGAGGTGTGAATGTGGTATGCATTCCAGTATTTTCTTGCTGATCGCTAATGAAATGGCCAGCAACTCAATGAGGTGGATTTACTAAAGGCAAACAGACTGTGAAGGGCCAGTGACTGCCAGAAGTTTTTTCACCTCAATGCATAAGATACATTAAGGCCCCTTTCAGACGTCCGGACCGTATGTCCGCTTTTCCATCCATCCATTTGCGGATGAAAACGGTACATACTGTACATTGGGAAGAATGTCCCTTACATTGGTGATCAGTGAGAAGAATGTCCCTTACATTGGTGATCAGTGAGAAGAATGTTCCTTACATTGGTGATCAGTGGGAAGAATGTCCCTTACATTGGTGATCAGTGGGAAGAATGTCCCTTACATTGGTGATCAGTGAGAAGAATGTTCCTTACATTGGTGATCAGTGGGAAGAATGTCCCTTACATTGGTGATCAGTGAGAAGAATGTTCCTTACATTGGTGATCAGTGAGAAGAATGTTCCTTACATTGGTGATCAGTGAGAAGAATGTTCCTTACATTGGTGATCAGTGAGAAGAATGTCCCTTACATTGGTGATCAGTGAGAAGAATGTTCCTTACATTGGTGATCAGTAGGAAGAATGTTCCTTACATTGGTGATCAGTGAGAAGAATGTCCCTTACATTGGTGATCAGTGGGAAGAATGTTTCTTACATTGGTGATCAGTGGGAAGAATGTTCCTTACATTGGTGATCAGTGGGAAGAATGTCCCTTACATTGGTGATCAGTGAGAAGAATATCCCTTACATTGGTGATCAGTGAGAAGAATGTCCCTTACATTGGTGATCAGTGGGAAGAATGTCCCTTACATTGGTGATCAGTGGGAAGAATGTTCCTTACATTGGTGATCAGTGAGAAGAATGTCCCTTACATTGGTGATCAGTGAGAAGAATGTCCCTTACATTGGTGATCAGTGAGAAGAATGTCCCGTACATTGGTGATCAGTGAGAAGAATGTCCCTTACATTGGTGATCAGTGAGAAGAATGTCCCTTACATTGGTGATCAGTGAGAAGAATGTCCCTTACATTGGTGATCAGTGAGAAGAATGTCCCTTACATTGGTGATCAGTGAGAAGAATGTCCCTTACATTGGTGATCAGTGAGAAGAATGTTCCTTACATTGGTGATCAGTGGGAAGAATGTCCCTTACATTGGTGATCAGTGAGAAGAATGTCCCTTACATTGGTGATCAGTGGGAAGAATGTCCCTTACATTGGTGATCAGTGGGAAGAATGTTCCTTACATTGGTGATCAGTGGGAAGAATGTCCCTTACATTGGTGATCAGTGAGAAGAATGTCCCTTACATTGGTGATCAGTGGGAAGAATGTTCCTTACATTGGTGATCAGTGAGAAGAATGTTCCTTACATTGGTGATCAGTGAGAAGAATGTCCCTTACATTGGTGATCAGTGAGAAGAATGTTCCTTACATTGGTGATCAGTGGGAAGAATGTCCCTTACATTGGTGATCAGTGAGAAGAATGTCCCTTACATTGGTGACCAGTGGGAAGAATGTTCCTTACATTGGTGATCAGTGAGAAGAATGTCCCTTACATTGGTGATCAGTGAGAAGAATGTCCCTTACATTGGTGATCAGTGAGAAGAATGTCCCTTACATTGGTGATCAGTGAGAAGAATGTCCCTTACATTGGTGACCAGTGAGAAGAATGTCCCTTACATTGGTGATCAGTGAGAAGAATGTTCCTTACATTGGTGATCAGTGAGAAGAATGTCCCTTACATTGGTGATCAGTGAGAAGAATGTCCCTTACATTGGTGATCAGTGAGAAGAATGTTCCTTACATTGGTGATCAGTGGGAAGAATGTCCCTTACATTGGTGATCAGTGGGAAGAATGTCCCTTACATTGATGATCAGTGAGAAGAATGTCCCTTACATTGGTGATCAGTGAGAAGAATGTTCCTTACATTGGTGATCAGTGAGAAGAATGTCCCTTACATTGGTGATCAGTGGGAAGAATGTCCCTTACATTGGTGATCAGTGGGAAGAATGTCCCTTACATTGGTGATCAGTGGGAAGAATGTCCCTTACATTGGTGATCAGTGAGAAGAATGTTCCTTACATTGGTGATCAGTGGGAAGAATGTCCCTTACATTGGTGATCAGTGGGAAGAATGTCCCTTACATTGGTGATCAGTGAGAAGAATGTCCCTTACATTGGTGATCAGTGAGAAGAATGTCCCTTACATTGGTGATCAGTGAGAAGAATGCTCCTTACATTGGTGATCAGTGAGAAGAATGTCCCTTACATTGGTGATCAGTGGGAAGAATGTTCCTTACATTGGTGATCAGTGGGAAGAAGGAGGAGGACACACCCAAGGAGCTCTCTGAGAGATCCAACCTTTTCCAAGCCTGGGCCTTGCCTGCTAGCTTGGCCCAGGAATAATGCCTGATCCTGGGGGAGGCCCCGGGACGGATCCCCCTGATGATACGGGGCCTAGTGAGGAGGAGGTGGAGGATCTGTCTGTAGGTCCAGGCCCTGCTGTGGATGCAAATGTCTTCAGTCAGAAGAGCATTGATCGTTTTAGGGCGATTGGAAGAGCTGAAGAAAAACTTAAAATTTTGAAGGCTGAACACAAATCTTTCAAAATCAAATATTTCCAGGCCTGGAGTAAAAATCGTTTGGCCATGAAGCCTGAGTTGCAGGAATTGGAGGAAAAGGTAAAGGAACAATCTTTATTATTGGAAAAGCTGAAAGATAAAAGTGGAGAAAAGTTTGATAATGAGAGGAGATTTGCCAGCCAGACAGCAGTTTCCAGGGACCAGCGAGAGCCTCAGATAATGGATGACGCGGGCCCATCTGCCTCTGCACCTCTTCCTCCATGTCAGGGCTTGGAATCGCCGATGGCAACCTGCCAGGGGGTTGAGAGTGAGCATGGCACCCTGAAATGTATCCAGGAGATGGAGTCACCCCTGAGAGCACACAAGCCTGCTTTTATAGAAGTCCCTGAAGCCAAGCCAGTACAGGTGGAGAAATGTCAGCACACCTCACTGTCTTCCAACATGTCTGCCCAACCTGCTGTGGTGGACGGTGTCCTGACTAAGGAGCAGAAAGTGAAGGCCTTGTGCAGAGCGCTGCCTGGAGTTTCTGCTGGGACCTGTAGTTCCTCTGTACAAGGTATGCCTGTTACCAGCAATGAGATTGCCTCACCTGAGCCTCCCTGTGGTGGGGGAGGGGATCAGCATATTGCACCATGTGCAGTGGAAGAAGCAATGGAGGTTTCACCTGTTGCAGTGTCAGACCAGCCTGCACTATCCCCTGATGACAACCCTGTCCTGACAGAAGAGAACCGACCAGCTGAAGCTTCTACAAGCACAGCAGTGGGAACTGACACTGCTGGGAAGACTGCAGGAACTGTGAATATTCCAGCAAGTTCTAAGAATGACAGTAATGATAAAACAATGGATGTGGTGGGTGGTGAAGGGGTTAATACTGCTGGGAAAAATCAAAATGACATTCCTCCCCCTGCTCAGCAGAGGAAAGACTCACCGATTGTTCAGACCAAATCTGTGCAATCGATATCTGCTGCAAATGTGTCAGATGGTTCAAAACAAACCAATGGTTTATCTGCTGGGAGTTACGCGTCGGTTTTGGGGAATCGCACCAGGGAGGGTGGGGGGAATGGTGCAAATGTTGGTGGTCACAATTTGGGGGGGGTTTAGTGGTGGGATGGTTGGTGGGTATAAGCGGAGAAATGTGGTCCAGTTGAAGTGGGAGGGGGAGGGGACCCCACCAGTAAGGGGGAGGGTGGCAGAGTTGATCCTGGAAATGGGGTTCAAAGTCGCAGACATTTTTGCTTTGATTTGTCCCGTTGGGAGTTGGGAATTTGATTTGTCCTTTGTAAAGCCTGAGGGTCTGGATTTATTTTGGGAACGTTTTAGGGGGCGCAGGGACCTTCCGCAGTGGAATGGTTGGATGCCAAAGGTGGTTTCCAGGCAGCCTCTAATAAAATCAGTGACGATCCTTGTGCGTAACGAATCCATCCCAGAGGCTGATTTGGTAGTATGGTTACGCCGCTATGGTGAAGTCCTCGCTCCACTGCGGAAGGTCCTTGATCAGCATGGGATATGGACAGGGGCCTGGACAGTGTCACTAAAATTGGGGGTGCAGGGAAATGTTGTTCAACATCTGCCCTGTTCAGCCTTTCTGGGGAGGGACAGGCTGACCATTTTTTACCAGGGTCAGCCTAAGGTGTGCAATAAATGTGGTGACAAGGGCCATTTTGCCTCCACCTGCACCCGCAAGAAATGTTCTTTGTGCCAGGAGCTTGGCCATTTGGCTAAAGACTGTACTGACATTCGGTGCAATTTGTGCCAAAAACTTGGTCACCCGTACAGTCAATGCCCGGAGGCATTACATAACCTGCCAGGGTTGGAGGCTGAGCTGCAGAGGCTGGATAAGGAGGATGAGGCCACTGAAACTCTTGTTGTCCCTCCTGTATCTGTGACATCTGTTTCTGTTCCCCCTAGTGATGTGGTCCCTGAGTCTGTCCCTCCTGTGTCTGTGACATCTGTTTCTGTTCCCCTTAGTGGTGTGGTCCCTGAGTCTGTCCCTTCTGTGTCTGTGACATCTGTTTCTGTTCCCCCTAGAGATGTGGTCCCTAAATCTGTCCCTCCTGTCCCTAGTCCATCTATTCGTAGATCCTCCAGACTGGCGGAGGCTGCTGGGGGGGCAGGTTTAGCGGATCTTCCCACTCAGCCTCCAGTCCCTGCCCCTCGGCAGCGCAAGCGTGGTCAGGGGAATGTGGGGGTGCTGGATGAGGGTGGGGCTGATGGAAGGGTGTCCGTACCCCATGTTTCACATTCCATTGATGGGGATTCGGATGAGGAGGGGTGGGAGAAGATTAGGAGGAGGAAAAAAATGAAAAGAAAGACAAGAAAACCGGTCGTCTCTTCCTCAGAGTCGGATCCAGGAGGGGTTCCCCTTGGTAACACCTTTAATGTGTTGTCAGGTGAAAAGATGTCTTTGTCTTCTTCTTTTTCATCTATGGATGAGTCACGTTGTTTGAAGAGAGCGGTTTCTGGTGATGAGAGTGTGGTGAAGGTCAAGAAACGACTACCCCAATCATCCTGATGGCAGTTCCCCCTCCGATAAAGGTGGCGACCATTAATGTCGCCAGCATTAAATCTGCAAGAGCTCGTGATATGGCCTTATTTTTGCTCAGCGAGTTTGATGCCGAGATTTTATTTTTGCAAGAGACCTGGCTCCATACTTTGGCCGATGTCCACCTGGCAAAAAGGGAGTGGAGAGGCGGTCCCTCCTTTTGGTCTCTTGCGGCTGAGCCCTGCAGCGGAGTTGCGGTACTTTTTGAAACCGATATGGTAACGCGCCGGCGGGTAATTGAGGTAGAAATAGGTGGATGCATGGTGTTGGACGTTTCTTAGAAGGGCTGCATGCATAATGGGTGCGGGTTTGTTTCTTGACCTTGCAGGTTTGTCTGGTGTAGTGGTGTGAGTTTGTATTAAGATTTACTTTCCTGGTGATTACGTGATTTTTGCTTTGCTGTAAAGTCTTTTGTTTGAGAGCAGATTTGCTATATTTATTTTCATTTATGTAAATATGTGTATATTTATGTATATCTTATAGTGATTTTATGCTTTTTGTTTGCAAGACTTTTAATAAACAAAATTGGGAAGAATGCTCCTTACATTGGTGATCAGTGAGAAGAATGTCCCTTACATTGGTGATCAGTGAGAAGAATGTCCCTTACATTGGTGATCAGTGAGAAGAATGTCCCTTACATTGGTGATCAGTGAGAAGAATGTCCCTTACATTGGTGATCAGTGAGAAGAATGTCCCTTACATTGGTGATCAGTGAGAAGAATGTCCCTTACATTGGTGATCAGTGAGAAGAATGTCCCTTACATTGGTGATCAGTGGGAAGAATGTTCCTTACATTGGTGATCAGTGGGAAGAATGTCCCTTACATTGGTGATCAGTGGGAAGAATGTTCCTTACATTGGTGATCAGTGAGAAGAATGTCCCTTACATTGGTGATCAGTGGGAAGAATGTTCCTTACATTGGTGATCAGTGGGAAGAATGTTCCTTACATTGGTGATCAGTGAGAAGAATGTCCCTTACATTGGTGATCAGTGAGAAGAATGTCCCTTACATTGGTGATCAGTGAGAAGAATGTCCCTTACATTGGTGATCAGTGGGAAGAATGTCCCTTACATTGGTGATCAGTGGGAAGAATGTTCCTTACATTGGTGATCAGTGAGAAGAATGTTCCTTACATTGGTGATCAGTGAGAAGAATGTTCCTTACTTGAGGGGTGTCACAATAGTCGCCATGTGCATTGGCTCTAGCAGTCCTCGGAATTGGCTGTTTATCTTTTGCTACATTCTATACATTTTATATATATTAGGAATTCTGGGACTGCACAGAAGTTTGTACATCCGTCACGCTCTCGATCAGCCGGGTTTGATGTTGGTGACCCCGTCCTCCGGTGAGGTCGCACATACTGGCCCCCATAATCGCGTGCTTGGTCTATAAAGTGACCAGTGTTTAGTAAATATCGGAATCTCTCCTCGCGTCTCCCATGGCGGACGCGGTGAGTGTGAGACGGGTGGATGATGTGTTGTGTTAATAAGACATTACACAGCTGTTTGTCCTCTAAACACAAATTCACTCTTCGGAAAGCTTCCATCGGAGCTCGGTGATTCATGAGCTCTCTGTATATAAACTCCCACGAAAAAGCATGGCGGTGGAATAATTGTTATTGTTATCTGTGGTAGAAAAGGGGTTGTGTCATTAGGCCGTGGCTCTTTGTGTAATTCCAGAAGAAATACTGGGATGGGGACATTGAAGAGATCCTGTACTTCATACGCAGTGCGGGGAGCCTTCTTTTGAACTCGCCAAGTCAATTAGATGTTGGATTTGCCACAATTTAGAAGCAAATTCATCCAGACTGCAGGGGTCAGGAGCAATGCTGTATCTTGGCCTAGGCCAACAAGGCCCAGGCCTAGGGCAGCACTTTGCAGGGGGGCAGCACGGACAGTGTCTCCGCCGGCTTGCGCTACACTGTTAGGCAAATTAGTTTAGCGCCCCCATAAATCGTCCGCACTGCTTCCAGTATGTGGGCGGTTGGCATTCCGTCGCTTTGCAGAGATTTTCCTTCACTTCCTGTCCCATAGCCAAACAGGAAGTGAGAGGAAATCTATGCAAATTAAGGGAATCCATTGCCCCCCCCCCAGGCCATCAGTGTCCCCCAACTAGTGTCCCCACTTCAAAATTTCAGGGTGGGTCTTAAACCGCAAGGGATGTGGCCTTGGCAGGAAGGGGTGGGTCATATTTAAATTAGGGAGTGCATGAGTTTAGTCAGGCCTAGGGCAGCACAAAACCTAAATACACCCCTGGTCAGGATTGCCTATCACCCAGAGTGCAGGGATCAGGAGCGCCTATCACACAGTGTGCAGGGATCAGGAGCGCCTATCACACAGAGTGCAGGGATCAAAACTTCCCTGAGATAAGCTATGGCAAGAGGAATGCAGAGGGACTGGAGGCTGACACGCCCCCTTTCCCTCTGCATTCCTCTTGCCACTGCTTGTCTCGGGAGAGTGGTCGGACTGGCTGCAGGGTGAAGGGAAGGAGGGGGCACCCTATCTGAATCCATAGCTACACCTAGAAAGTAACATATTGTTGGCCCATAGAGTACAGAAGAGTAAAAATGATGATACTTCTTCTTTAGGACTGAGCTCTCATCCATCAGAAATATTCAGTGATGGAGAGCGGAGCGCAGAGTTTTGTTCCTATTGAAGCATAGTGCGCAGGATATCGGTTATTGACTATTGATGATGGCGCGCTGGCGGTATAAGACCGCGCATAACACTCATAATTCTAATGACACATCCAATGCTCTAAACTCTCCCGTCTCTCTGCATCTGGATCGCAGCCGGTGATGATATTGTTCTGCTTGGGTGGTCTGCGCTTGAAAGCAATTTTTCACGAAAGGCTCACAGCTGCTCCAGGTCTTAGTTAAGTGGCATCTGGGGGATGCAGGAGATATAAAGGTGTCATGTTTAATGTCTCGCACATATCAATAAGTAACAGCCTGCTTGCTGCCGTACAGAGAGGTGTTAAATCCAGCGCCGGATCCGTGTAGCGTGGCACATAACAAATTAGTGGCATTTGCCAGCGCTGCAAATCTTCCGCGCCTTGGGACCTCCCACGTCTCCGGAATCCGTTCATTTACATATTTCGTCACAGCAATCGACTTTGGTACTTGGCGGCCTCCGATCATTGTATCGTTTTCTTAAACAGGACTTGCCTACGATATTGACAAGACTTCAAATGACCAATCCAGTGGGCAGAGAGGATGTCATGGATATGCAATAAAGTCTGGCAGCTTACCTGTCTCCATCTGCTCATTAGAGGCCTGACTCTGTTCTGGTTCCCTTCTTATCACTTCTTCTTCCTGTATGGCCCCACCCAGGCCATCCCAGGAAGTCTATATTACCGGTTGCACTACAGGTCTGCAGTGCTGTTCAACAGTGTTGTTTGCTTAAGTTCCTGTCTGCAGTTTGCTACGATTACCTTCCTGTGTACCGTTTTTGGCTCGTCCCTGACTTCTCCTGTTTGTCTGTGCCCTTGACCTTTTGCCTGTCCCTCGGTTACCCTAGTCTGCCTGTTGCCCTGACCTCGGGCTTACCCATCACTACCGCTTGCTGCTTCCCCTCTCTCCCTGCGGAGCGTGACCTAGGGGATCCCAGGGGTTGCGACCTGGATCCAGCTGCGGCGAAGGCCATCCTCACCACTAGAGGCTCTGGTGAACACAAAGCTGGGTCTCAGGCCTCGTACACACGACAGAGTTTCTCGGCAGAATTCACCGAGAAACTCGGTCAAACCCGGATTCTGCCGAGAAACTCTGTCGTCTGTACACTTTTGGCCCGATGGAGCCGCCGAGGAACTCGTCGAGAAAATAGAGAACATGTTCTCTATTTTCTCGTTGTTCTATGGGAGAAGGCGGCCCGCCGAGCTCCTCGGCGGCTTCATCCCTGAACTCGACGAGGAACTCGACGTGTTTGGCACGTCGAGTTCCTCGGCCGTGTGTACGGGGCCTTAGACTCCACGCCCTGGGCGAACTTGGGTTCACGCTTCCTCTCTGATTGCAACAGTCGGCTATAGGGTTCACTACCCTGTGGTGCATCCCTGACCCCAACGGGGTGCACTTTTCACCTGGCCACAGGTGACCTGACAGAGGACCTATGAGTATATTCTGAAAATTTCCTTATCACCTGACCCTTAAACCTGATACACACTATTATTTTTTTCCCGGTCAGTGCCGCTGTAATAACGATCCGAAATTAGTGCCGTGATTTCCCCCGCTGAGCTATTGTGTTTTGACACCCCCCCCCCCTCCGCCACTGGCTGAGAGCGCTGATCGGGGGCTGCTGGTTTTCCCGCATGTTTGAAGTTTTAACCCCGACAGGCTGGCCAGTGTCGGGACAAGGTCATCTAGAGCCCCGGACAAACAGGCCTAACTGAGACCCCCCCTAAGATGTAAGAGCATTATGTAACAGCAAAATTCCCCCCACAAAAACACTGAGCACTAATAGGCATACATTTCCCCTCCTCCCAGTACAAATTCAGGCAGAGGGCATCCGGCAGCAGGCATTGGGTATCAGGCAGCGGGCAGCAGGCATAGTGCGGTGGCTCCTGTGTCCTTTTCTCCATCGGCCGTGTGTCTTCTCCCCTCCCCCTAGGCATTCAATAGGATCACCTGTCCAGCCAATTGGGTGATGGGTCTCAGACCCTCTTCATGATTGGCCAGGAGGAGGATCAGTGTTACAATAGTGAATATTCATTTGCTATTGTAACACAGCTGGGCTGAGATCACTTAGATTTTTCATTTCTCTACATGCATCTGGGGTCGAGTTGGTGTCCAGGAACTAGGGTGGCCACATTTCCAAAGTGCCATTCAGGGACACACCCCCTCTCTCACCTTCCCCCAAAAGAAGATGGGGGGGCAGGGGGAAATGTAGTCTGGGGGTTGATGGGGAATTTGGCAGCGGGTTATTTGTCAAGTGAATGTGCCACTTGCCACCAGATGCAATGCCGCTTGCCACCCATAGCCTACCACCAGATGCAGTGCTGCTGTCACTCCCTTTGCATGAGCCGTGTGCAAAGAACGAAAGGAGTGGCGTCACTATCTGGAGAGTATCACACCAGTCCCTGCTGCTTACTGCTGGGCGCCGTAGAAGGAGGTTCCGAGGTGGGTAGGGACAGCAGTGCTGCACTAGGCACAGGCCTCGCTCCCAGCCTCACTGTCTGAGAGTAAATTGTCACTGGCTGCAAGATGCCAGGCAGAGCCGGCCCTAGCAACCAGTTCCGGAAATGTAGTTAGTAGGGGGTGGCTGTGTCCTCTATTTCATTCCGGGACACTGTATTGTCCTGGAATGAAGGTGGCCATGACCCAGGACAGACATGTCAATTGCGGGACAGTCCCGGGCAATCCGGGACATGTGGGCACCCTACCGGGAACCCCTGCTGCTTTACACATTATTTCCCTGTATGGGACAAGCATTATGACCTTCTGGTAACACAAGGGTCATTCAACCGAGGTGAGCACGGTGTTTGTGGTTGACGGGACCAACCACCTGGAGTGAAATGTGCTTCTGATCTTTCTTCACAAATATATGGACTTTCTTTAGCTCATTGCGGGTCTTTTGGGCTTTATCATGAACTTTTATATGAATTAATGTGGAGACCTTTACATGTTTATTGTATATTTTAATTGATTATTATCCATTTTTTGTGCTGCACTATTTTTAGTTTTTATATGGTGCGTAAAGAAGGAGAGGGCACCCATCAGATGGTGCCTGCTGCCGCCACACAGGGGTCCAGGTTTTTGTGATAGGGGCTTTGCACAGATGGTATTGTCCACCTTCTTCAGAAGCCAGCGTCCTCCTAACCCGGAGATTACGGCTTGTATAAACTGTATATCTTCCAGTGAATTAAACTACATGGCAGACCAGACCTGTTGACAAGAAGATGACAAATGACTCGGAAGCTCGGGACAAGATGCCTACAGAAGCTAATACTGATTTGCTAAAAAGCCCGATGTTAACACATTCTAAATGAAAATGTAATCCCGCTGCAATCCCCTATAATATCCTTAATGTAAATAATTTACTCTCTACGTTGTTATTGGACAAGATTAATGGATGGAAGTCAAAAAGCATGACTCCTCCACAGAGACTTTCTACACCCTCGCCGTTTTTTTTTATTGTGGTCGGTCAAGGAATACATACAAGAAGGTTGCCAGGTGGGTCTATCTTCCCCTAGGACACCTCAGCTGTGTCACTTACCCCCATGGCGCGATATATGAAATTAAATCACATTTTATGAGGATGGCAAAGTTTCCATACTGGTGGTCAAGGGTGGGCAGGAAGATGACTATTTCTGTGGTTCTCTTCTAGTGCCGCGACTCCTTGGTAAAATTTGTGGCGACCCTTAACAGTAAAATTATTTTTGTAGCGTGGGTTGTCGGCACCCAAGGCAAGACAAGTAATTTGCGCCCCTAACCCACGGAAATGTACCACTCCCTGGGTCCCTTCCACTCGTACAGTATTGAAACTCCCTTAGGGTACATTTTAGGATGTACCACGCTTTCTCTTTGTTCTCCTTTCTTTCCCCTTTCACCTTTCTCTATCCTAATTTCTTGTTTTATTTTCCCCCTTCCCTCTCTCTAGCCATCTTTCTTGTTCTTTCTCTCCCCTTTTCTTTGTTCCTCACCCTCTTTTCCTCTTTCATGTATTCTCTATTTTCATTTCTTCTCTTACTCCTTGGTGGGGAGGTGGGGGGAATGGGATGAGTGGGAGTGCTGGCGGGGGGATTCGGGATGAGTGGCAGTGCTGGTGGGGGGTTTGGGATGAGTGGCAGTGCTGGCGGGGGGTTCAGGATGAGTGGCAGTGCTGGCGGGGGGTTTGGGATGAGTGGCAGTGCTGGTGGGGGGAATGGGATGAGTGGCAGTGCTGGCGGGGGGTTTAGGATGAGTGGCAGTGCTGGCGGGGGGTTCAGGATGAGTGGCAGCGCTGGCGGGGGGTTCAGGATGAGTGGCAGCGCTGGCGGGGGGTTCAGGATGAGTGGCAGCGCTGGCGTGGGGTTTGGGATGAGTGGCAGTGCTGGCGGGGGGATTCGGGATGAGTGGCAGTGCTGGTGGGGGGTTTGGGATGAGTGGCAGTGCTGGCGGGGGGTTCAGGATGAGTGGCAGTGCTGGCGGGGGGTTTGGGATGAGTGGCAGTGCTGGCGGGGGGTTCGGGATGAGTGGCAGTGCTGGCGGGGGGTTTAGGATGAGTGGCAGCGCTGGCGGGGGGTTCAGGATGAGTGGCAGCGCTGGCGGGGGGTTCAGGATGAGTGGCAGCGCTGGCGGGGGGTTCAGGATGAGTGGCAGCGCTGGCGCGGGGTTTGGGATGAGTGGCAGTGCTGGCGGGGGGGTTTGGGATGAGTGGCAGTGCTGGCGGGGGGGTTCGGGATGAGTGGCAGTGCTGGCGGGGGGGTTTGAAATGAGTGGCAGTGCTGGTGGGGGGTTTGAGATGAGTGGCAGTGCTGGCGGGGGGTTTAGGATGAGTGGCAGTGCTGGCGGGGGGGTTCGGGAGGAGTGGCAGTGCTGGTGGGGGCTTTGGGATGAGTGGCAGTGCTGGCAGGGGGTTCTGATCGGCCAACTTAGGTGACACCTATGCCGAAATTAGGAGATAGGGTCTCCTCCAGCCCCTCCCACTTCACATTCCACACCAGTCAGCTGACCTCTAGTCTCTGCCCCCCTGCCATGCCATGCAGTGCCATCTTAATTGCATTATAGACCCCCGGCAATACAGTACACTGGGGCCCTGTCTACACAATCACGCAGTCGCTGACTGATATCGGGACTGATCGCGCGGCACTCTGTCTCTGTGAGGGATCCGCACCGCACAGCATTGGCACAATGCGCAGCAAACTTTCTGACATCCGAATGATGCTTGGCTGGGGTCGCTGGGCAGGTGTGGCCCCCGAGCAACTGCCCAGCGTGCCCATGCGGAAAGACGGCCCTGATGCAATGAACTGAATGGGTGGCTGCGAAGAGGGTGAGTGGACAGCCGCAGGCTCCAGGAACAGCCCTGACCCCCAGGTTGAGAACCACTGCTGTTTTTTCCCCCCTAAATTTCTTCCTTTCCCTTAGTGCAGTCCTCCTTCACTTACCTCATCCTTCCATTTTGCTTTTAAATGTCCTTATTTCTTCTGAGAAATCCTCACTTCCTGTTCTTCTGTCTGTAACTCCACACCGTAATTCGAGGCTTTCTCCCTGGTGTGGAGTGTCGTGCTCGCTTCCTCCTCCCTTGGATTACAGGAGAGTCAGGTCGCCCACTAACACAGCTCCTTTCTCTATCTGCAACGTATAGAGCGTCCTGACTCTCCCGTAGTCCAAGGGAGGGGGCGAGCACGACACTCCACACCAGGGAGAAAGCCTTGCATTACTGTGTGGAGTTACAGACAGAAGAACAGGAAGTGAGGATTTCTCAGAAGAAATAAGGACATCTAAAAGCAAAATGGAAGTTGAGGTAAGTGAAGGAGGACGGCACTAAGGTAAAGGAAGCTATTTAGGAAAAAAAAATTGTACCTTTACAACCCCTTTAAGTGGTTAACCACTTAAGGACCCCTTCACGCCGATATACGTCGGCAAAATGGCACGGCTGGGCACATCCACGTACATGTACGTGGCTCTTTAAGCCCAGCCGTGGGGTCGCGGGCGGGTGCACGCGACCCGGTCCGAAGCTCCGTGGCTGCGGGACTCGCGGACCCGATCGCCGCTGGAGTCCCGCGATCGGTCCCCGGAGCTGAAGAACGGGGAGAGCTGTGTGTAAACACAGCTTCCCCGTTCTTCACTGTGGCGCCGTCATCGATCGTGTGTTCCCTTTTATAGGGAAACACAATCGATGACGTCACACCTACAGCCACACCCCCCTACAGTTAGAAACAGACATGAGGTCACACATAACCCCTTCAGCGCCCCCTTGTGGTTAACTCCCAAACTGCAATTGTCATTTTCACAATAAACAATGCACTTTTGTAGCATTTTTTGCTGTGAAAATGACAATGGTCCCAAAAATGTGTCAAAATTGTCCGAAGTGTCCGCCATAATGTCGCAGTCACGAAAAAAATCGCTGATCGCCGCCATTAGTAGTAAAAAAAAAAAAAAAAATTAATAATAATGCAATAAAACTATCCCCTTTTTTGTAAACGCTATAAATTTTGCGCAAACCAATCGATAAACGCTTATCTAGATTTTTTTACCAAAAATATGTAGAAGAATACGTATCGGCCTAAACTGAGGAAAAAAAAATGTTTTATATATTTTTGGGGGATATTTATTATAGAAAAAAGTAAAAAATATTGCATTTTTTTCAAAAAATTGTCGCTCTATTTTTGTTTATAGCGCAAAGAATAAAAACCGCGGAGGTGATCAAATACCACCAAAAGAAAGATCTATTTGTGGGGAAAAAAGGACGTCAATTTTGTTTGGGAGCCACGTCGCACAACCGCGCAATTGTCAGTTAAAGCGACGCAGTGCCGAATCGCAAAAACTGGCCGGGTCCTTTAGCTGCATTTTGGTCCGGGTCTTAAGTGGTTAAAGAACAGTCATCTGTGGTAGGCCTTTTGCTTCATATCTGGGATTGGCCTCTCTCTCTTAGCATATTCGGAAACCCCACAAATCACACCATGGAGGTGAAGGTTGGATAAATAACTAATTGTGCAATCTAGTTCTCATTTTAAGTTGAGAAAAGCATTTTTGGGTGAAGGTAAAGACAGATGGTAATTGGTTGCTCTCTCACAGAAGCATAATGCATTATTGGGAGGACTCAAGTGCCGTGCTGACAAATTTCCCCCCATTGCCTCCAATGATTTACGGTTCCCAGGCTCAGCTTGGTTAAAGCTCTCCTTTCAGCCGTTGGGGTTCTGTGTTCCCCGGCGGGCTCGGGGGTAGTCGGGGGATCGCGCCGCCTCTCCTGGTTTTTAGTACTGGCCAGAGAGCCATCTAAAGTTTCCATAATGAACAATTAGACTTTCATCCCGCTAACGTCATTTGTCCTACGATCGCTGGGGTCCTCGGAGAGCGATCAGGCTGATGGAGGCCTGGGTGGCATATGGTGCGTCTCACCTCTGCAAGCTGCTTGAATTTTCCAGATCTGGGGGCGATCGGGGCGGCGACGGTTTTCATTGCGTTTTCTATGATAAACGCCGAAAAGGTTAAAGGCGCGTTTTTTTCTCATTACGATTACAAATTGCTAAAATGGAGCTGCTCTGTTCAGTTTCTGCGCAAAGGTCGCGGCTAAAATCCTGGGGGGGTGACTTATCTAATCTTAGGCTAATGTACGCTTTTCATTTCTGAGAAGAGAGACATTTTGAAGAAAAAATGTTCAAATTAAAATGCGTATTTTTTTTTTCCAATGTCAGAAAGAGAAAAAATAAACGCTGAATCGCTGGCTGAAAAAAAATAAGTCGCTTCTTCTTCATCTTCTTCTTCTTCTTCTTCTTCGTCTTCTTCTTCTTCTTCTTCGTCTTCTTCTTCTTCTTCGTCTTCTTCGTCTTCTTCTTCTTCGTCTTCTTCTTCGTCTTCTTCTTCTTCGTCTTCGTCTTCTTCTTCGTCTTCTTCGTCTTCTTCTTCTTCGTCTTCTTCTTCTTCGTCTTCTTCGTCTTCTTCGTCTTCTTCGTCTTCGTCTTCTTCGTCTTCTTCTTCTTCTTCTTCTTCTTCTTCTTCTTCTTCTTCGTCTTCTTCGTCTTCTTCTTCTTCGTCTTCTTCTTCTTCGTCTTCTTCGTCTTCTTCGTCTTCTTCGTCTTCGTCTTCTTCGTCTTCTTCTTCTTCTTCTTCTTCTTCGTCTTCTTCTTCTTCTTCTTCTTCTTCTAGGTGATGTACATCGCTTACAGATCTCCGTTCACCCACCTTCTAGTATTTAACCCCTTCAATACCGGGGGCCACTTTCACCCCCCTTCCTGCCCAGGCCAATTTTCAGCTTTCAGCGCTGTCACACTTTGAGTGACAATTGCGCGGTCATGCAACACTGTACCCAAACTAAAATGTTATAATTTTTTTTAAAACAGATAGAGCTTTCTTTTGGTGGTATTTAATCACCATTTAGTGTTTTTGCAAAAAAAAAAAAAAAAAAAGACCTAGGCCCAGATTCTCATACAATTACGTTGCTCCTGGGCAGCGTAACGTATGTGATTTACGTTACACCGCCGCAGGTTTACAGCGTTAGTGCCTGATTCTCAGAACACTTACCTGTAAACTTGCGGCGATGTATCGTAAAAGCGCTCGGCGCAAGCCCGTCCAATTCATATGGGGCGGGCACCATTTAAATTAGGCGCGCTCCAGCACCGAGCGTACTGCGCATCCTCCGTCGGGTAAATTACCCGACGTGCATTGCGCTAAATGACGTCGCCCCGACGTCATTTGCTTGGACGTTAACGTAAATGGCGTCCAGCGCCATTCACGGACGTCTTACGCAAACAACGCAATTTTTTTAAATTTTGACGCGGGAACGACGGCCATACTTAACATTGGTTGCCCCTCATAATAGCAGGGGCAACTTTACACGTCGCTTAAACTACGGAAACGTCGTAAATTCTCTGCGTCGACCGCGCGTATGTTCGGGAATCTCGCGTAATTACCTAATTTACATAAGCGACGGGGAAAACGACGATGCGACACCTAGCGGCGGGAAAAAAAAATTGCATTTAAGATCTGACAGCGTAAGAGCCTTACGCCTGTCAGATCTAATGGGTATCTATGCGTAACTGATTCTAAGAAACAGTCGCATAGATACCCGGGGCCAGATTAGGACTTACGACGGCGCAAATGGTGTTGCGCCGTCGTAACGCCATTGAGAATCTGGGCCCAAAAGTTTTTCTTAGTTTATGTTATATCATTTTGTAAATATATTTTTTTCTCTTTCACTGACTTGCACTGATAGGTGGCACTGATATGCAGCACTGATGGGCACTGATATGCAGCACAGATAGGTGGCACTGATATGCAGCACTGATAGGCGGTACTGATGGGTACTGATAGGCGGCACTGATATGCAGCACTGATGGGCACTGATAGGCGGCACAGATAGGCAGCACTTATAGGCATTGATAGGCGGCACTGATATGCGGGACTGATGGGTACTGATAGGTGGCACTGATATGCAGAATGGATGGGCATTGATAGGCAGTACTGATAGGCGGCATTTATGGGCACTGATAGGCGGCACTGATATGCAGTACTGATGGGCACTGATAGGCGGCACTGATAGGGATTGATGGGCACTGATAGGTGGCACTGATATGCAGCACTAATGGGCACTGATAGGCTGCATTGATGAGCAGCATTTATGGGCACTGAGAGGCGGCAATGATGAGGAGGCACTGATGGGCACTGACAGGCATCACTGATAGGCACTGATAGGCATCACTGATAGGCACTGAAAGGCAGCACTAATGTGCACTGATTGCCATCACTGATAATCAAAGTGCCAGTGCTTAATAAAGAAAAACAAAGGGCCAGATTCACGTAGATGGGCGTATTTTTGGGCGGGCGTAACATATTTGATCTATGCTCTGGTCTTTGGGCAGCAATATGGTCCGGGGCTGAAGTGGTTAAGGTGTAAATTCCTAATGTGGCCGGTGAGTGTATATGTAAAGTGACAGCTCTATATAAGTATTTGTAATAAATAAATAAATATCACCACCCACTGCCTCCAATTTCCTGTGAAAATGTTTCAGGTCCACGGCGCGGGACGAGGTTGTCGGTGACGTGATCACGCGGACCTCTCCCAAATAAATGGTAAAATTAGGCCTCCTTTGTTCCATTCCTTGTAAACCCGGAAGATATCATTTACCGCAGGCTGGATAATTATTTTTAAATTGCTTCTGTGCTTTAGTGACAGTGAGAGATGACTTTCGCAGGCGGACAATTTAGCTTGCACCATAAGTGGCACAATACACGCGCTTCCATTAAGATGCGGCAACTCTCGTGAGATCCGCCGCGTACGGTGCTAATTGAGAGTCAAATCCTCGACACACACATCCAAACTATCTCTATTTCACAGCAGATCCTTCCATCCACCCTCTCCAAAAGAGTCCTTCCCCCCGATATATACACAGATATACAAATCTGTCTTATTAGAGTAACAAATAACGAAGAATGGACACTTACTGCATTGTGTGTGATGATGTCAGACCCAGATAGCGAGGATAACTTGCCACAAATTTCTTTCAGTGTTGAATTGTATGTCTTGTTAACTTGCTGCTCAATTTCTCTGGTAAGTTGTACACTTGCAGAGCACTTGCAGCACAAGTTCTAGGTGACAATTTTCCCAATTTGTTGCATATTTGTGCGGCAAGTCTCTAGCAAGAGCAAAGTTGCAGCGGTGAGTCTGCAGCAAGAGCTCTGCAAGTCTACAGCATGGAGATTTTAGCCACAGTGACCCCCTGTGGTGGGATGACTACTGCACAACATAACTGAACCAGAACTATTTGCAAAGAAAGTTGATCTGGAGTCATGCAATGTGGACTTGCTGCAATATAGGGCCAGATTCACGTAGAATCGGGCAAATCTGCGGCGGCGTAACGTATCGCATTTACGTTACGCCGCCACAAGTTTTACGGGCAAGTGCTTGATTCACAAAGCACTTGCCTGTAAAGTTGCAGCGGCGTAGCGTAAATCCCCCGGCGCAAGCCCGCCTAATTCAAATGATCCGAGTAGGGGGCGTGGATCATTTAAATTAGGTGCGTTCCCGCGCCGATCATGCGCCGTTCCTAAAATTTCCCGGCGTGCATTGCGCTAAATGACGTTGCAAGGACGTCATTGTTTTAGACGTTAACGTAAATGGCGTCCGGCGCCATTCACGGACGACTTACGCAAACGACGTAAAAAATTTCAAATTTCGACGCAGGAACGACGGCCATACTTAATATTGGATATGCCACCTAGGGGGCATGTTTATCTTTACGCCGCATATCTCTTACGGAAACGGCGTAAATTTACTGCAACGGGCAAGCGTATGTTCGTAAATCGGCGTAACGACTCATTTGCATATTCTACGCTGACCGCAATGGAAGCGCCACCTAGCGGCCAGCGTAAATATTGCACCCTAAGATACGATGGCGCAGGCCGTCGCATCTTAGGCATGTTTAAGTGTATCTCAGTTTGAGAATACACTTAGACATACGACGGGCTTAGATTCGGAGTTACGTCCGAGTATCTGCTGATACGCCGGCGTAACTCTTTGAGAATCTGGCCCTTAGTGCGTAAAGAGGGATTTTATGCAACAGTTAGTAGTGAGAAGCGGTGACATTCTCGGGGACAAGGCTCGGCAGCCTGCGATCTCATTCCTGGCATTTACTTTATTATTTTACATTTTGGTTACTCCGGCCGATACGGCAATTTCCTAAATCCCCCCCCCCGGGAAGTTTCCGTGTGTTGCCTCGTCTCCCAGGTGCTCTACTTATTGTTGATTTTAACGGAATGATACAGAAACAAACTTTGTTTTATCTTGTAAACAATTTAAGAGCATTTATAAATAATTGCATTCCGACACACATCTTCCATCCCTCCATCTGTGCTGACTGATACTATTGCCGCGTACACACCGTTCGGAATTTCCGAGAACAAATGTTCGATTGGGAGCTTGTTGTCGGAAATTCTGACCGTGTGTATGCAAGACAAGTTTGAGCCCAGGTTCACACTGGGTACGATTTCCTTCGATTTGAGGTGCGATTTCACATGTGAAATCGCATCTGAAATCGGCGGCATTTGCCGGCAATGAAACTGTCCTAATCGGTGCGACGCCGCATCTGCGGCGCTGCACCGATTTCAAAAAGTAGTTCCTGTACTACTTTTTGCGATTTCGGGCCACGATTTACATAGACATCTGTGCAGAAACCTGCACAGATGTCTTTTACTGTAAATCGCGGCCGAAATCGGGACTGCCGGCGGGAGTGAAATCGTGCGAGTTCAGCTGACCCGTACGGCTTCACTCCCGCAGCCCAGTGTGAACCAGGGCTGAGCCAACATCCGTCGGAACGTTAGATAGATAGATAGATAGATAGATAGATAGATAGATAGATAGATAGATAGATAGATAGATAGATAGAAAAATAGATAGAGGCAATATAGATAGAGGTAAAGCTAAATGGGAAGATAGATAAAAGAAAAGATACAGTAGATAGAAGGAAAAATAGATCGGATGATAGATAGATAGATAGATAGATAGATAGATAGATAGATAGATAGATAGATAGATAGATAGATAGATAGATATGGAAAGATAGATGCGAAGATAGATAGAAGGAAAGATAGATGGAAAGATAGATGGAAAGATAGATGGAAAAATAGATAGAGGGAACGATAGATGAAAACATAGGTATAGGGAAGATAGATAGAAGAAAAGTTAAAGTAGATAGAAGGAAAGCTAGATTGGATGATAGATAGATAGATAGATAGATAGATAGATAGATAGATAGATAGATAGATAGATAGATAGATAGATAGATAGATAGATAGATAGATAGATAGAGAGAGAGATATATAAAAGGAAGGATAGATGAAAGAGAGATGTGAAGATATATAAAGGGATAGATAGATAGATAGATAGATAGATAGATAGATAGATAGATAGATAGATAGATAGATAGATGAAAGGAAAAATAGATGGAAGGAAAGAGAGATGGAAGGAAAGAGAGATGTGAAGATAGATAAAAGGATATTTAGAAGGGAAGATAGATAGATAGATAGATAGATAGATAGATAGATAGATAGATAGATAGATAGATAGATAGATAGAGATAGATAGATAGATAGATAGATAGATAGATAGATAGATGGGAAGAAAGATTGATCGAAGGAAAGATAGATGGAAAGATAGACAGAAGGAACGATAGAAAGAAAGATAGATGGGAAGATAGAAGGTAAGATAGATGAAAAAATAGATAGAGGGAAAGATAGATGGAAACATAGGTATAGGGAAGATAGATAGAAGAAAAGTTAAAGTAGATAGAAGGAAAGCTAGATTGGATGATAGATAGATAGATAGATAGATAGATAGATAGATAGATAGATAGATAGATAGATAGATAGATAGATAGAGAGAGAGATATATAAAAGGAAGGATAGATGAAAGAGAGATGTGAAGATATATAAAGGGATAGATAGATAGATAGATAGATAGATAGATAGATAGATAGATAGATAGATAGATAGATAGATAGATGAAAGGAAAAATAGATGGAAGGAAAGAGAGATGGAAGGAAAGAGAGATGTGAAGATAGATAAAAGGATATTTAGAAGGGAAGATAGATAGATAGATAGATAGATAGATAGATAGATAGATAGATAGATAGATAGATAGATAGAGATAGATAGATAGATAGATAGATAGATAGATGGGAAGAAAGATTGATCGAAGGAAAGATAGATGGAAAGATAGACAGAAGGAACGATAGAAAGAAAGATAGATGGGAAGATAGAAGGTAAGATAGATGAAAAAATAGATAGAGGGAAAGATAGATGGAAACATAGGTATAGGGAAGATAGATAGAAGGGAAAATACAGTTGATAGAAGGAAAGCTAGATTGGATGATAGATAGATAGATAGATAGATAGATAGATAGATAGATAGATAGATAGATAGATAGATAGATAGATAGATCACACAGCTCTGTGAATTTGGGGGGTTTCTTGCGGAGTTGGTTCTTCGGGAAGGAGGAGGAATGCTTTGATCTGATGGAGGAAGATATTAGACAGAACACACCCCGGGGGGCACAGCAGCCCTGGACAGGTGTTGATCCCCATTTATAAGAATTATCTGTCACTTGAATAAGTGCTCTGTGAAACGTGTTGGGAAAGACCTTGTTGGAGGCATTTGTTTATTACATAATAAGTAATAATATGTAAAGATGTAATCCTGTATGACTTTTAGCAGAATGTATAATAAACACGACAATCTCTAGCAGGATCTTTGGGACGATACAATTGGGGGAATCATAAGAAATCCCTTTATAGTAATCTTGCTGGTTACATTGATCTTATAGTGCGGATGTATAATGTGGACGGTGGAGGGCGATTCTCACACCTGATCCCCACTTTGCCTCCAGCAAACTCCACACCAGCTGCCCCCCCCCCCAGGCTCTGGAGGGTGTGGCCTGTGGACGGTGGCAGTGGGTTGGGGGTTATTACACAGAAATAGAGATCACAGGAATTATCAGCTCGTTCTGCTATCACACAGAGGTCTGCCTGCACAGTACACAACACATCAGGGTCTCCCAACCTGGGGTGCAAGGAACACTGGGGGTTCCTCCAGGAGGTTGATAGGGGTTCCTCCAGGAGGTTTTTAGGGGTTCCTCCAGGAGGTTGATAGGGGTTCCTCCAGGAGATTGATAGGGGTTCCTCCAGGAGGTTTTTAGGGGTTCCTCCAGAGGTTGATAGGGGTTCCTTCAGGAGATTGATAGGGGTTCCTCCAGGAGGTTTTTAGGGGTTCCTCCAGAGGTTGATAGGGGTTCCTTCAGGAGGTTGATAGGGGTTCCTTCAGGAGGTTGTTAGGGGTTCCTTCAGGAGGTTGATAGGGGTTCCCCAAGGAGGTTGATAGGGGTTCCTTCAGGAGGTTGCTAGGGGTTGCTAGAGGCTGATAGCAGGTCAAATTCAGGTACTTACAGCAAGTGGGCTGTATAAGGAAACAACAAGTGGGATGTATAAGGAAACAGGAAGTGGGCTGTATAAGGAAACAGGAAGTGGGCTGTATAAAGAAACAGTAAGTGGGCTGTATAAGGAAACAGGAAGTGGGCTGTATAAGGAAACAGGAAGTGGGCTGTATAAGGAAACAGGAAGTGAGCTGTATAATGAAACAGGAAGTGGGATGTATAAGGAAACAGGAAGAGGGCTGTATAAGGAAACAGGAAGTAGGTTGTATAAGGAAACAGGAAGTGGGCTGTAAAAGGAAACAGGAAGTGAGATGTATAAGGAAACAGCAAGTGGGCTGTATAAGGAAACAGGAAGTGGGCTGTTTAAGTAAACATGAAGTGGGATGTATAAGGAAACAGGAAGAGGGCTGTATAAGGAAACAGGAAGTAGGTTGTATAAGGAAACAGGAAGTGGGCTGCATAAGGAAACAGGAAGTGAGATGTATAAGGAAACAGGAAGTAGGTTGTATATGGAAACAGGAAGTGGGCTGTATAAGGAAACAGGAAGTGGGATGTATAAGGAAACAGGAAGTGGGCTGTATAAGGAAACAGGAAGTGAGCTGTATAAGGTATGTACTGGTAGAAAATAAATGTTTTACTATCCAAAGATAAAACAACAACAAGGGCAGAAGATTTAATAGATGGAAAGATGAAAAAATGACTGAAGTAAAATAAATATACAGCCACCGACCCCCCGTCATTCACAGTACCCCGGTGCACTATGACCCTAGGAGAAGAATGCCCCATATCACCCGTGTGCCCTGGCCTAATGCCATCCCTGGTTATACTTCTGTAATCTTTACCACCCACCATCAGATTTCAGTACCAATAATCTTGACACCAAAAACACTGATTCATACAAAAAAAAAAGAAACAAAAAAAAAAAAACACCACACAGCTTTCATCGCTTTCATTTCCATTTGGATTAATGACACAAATAATGAGATTTCACTCTGGGTGTGTTCCTCGCTCTATCCCAAAGTCCGGGGATCATTTATCAAAAGGTACTCAACTTCGTATGCACAGAGAAGGGGGGGAGGGGAGGGGGGTGTAATTTTGAGAGGGGTGCTGTGGTGATACGGATGGTGATTAATGATTTATGAGACATTGGGGGGGGGGGGGGATCTAGAGGATTTTGCCTCTTTTAGGCGAAGGGGTCAGGTGCCCTATTCAAATCAACATGAAAATTAAATAAGGAAATCGCACTTTTAAATGGCTGAAGGATGAAGGTTATCCGCGATGCCTCTATTATTAACCTTGTGCTGGTCGAGCGCGGCGTGCCGAGGAGTGACATATACACCCAACATATTATACACTCCGCTTCAGATATTTCCTTTCATCAGTGATACTGGAAGCATTTTTATTAGAGTTTGTTATTTATCAATAAGACTGGAATCATTTGTATCAATTTTTTTTTTCTATTAGTGATACTAGAATCATTTTTTTTTTTTTTTTAAATATTTTGTATTTTATATTATTCTGTACTATTATTTTTTTTTACTAGAAGACTTGTGGTCCAAGTTTCTTTATTATTTATTTTGTCTTTATTATTATGGTTTCTTTATTAATCAGTGGTACTAGAATAGATTTTTATTAAACAACATATTGGTAAATTTACCAAGTATTGGGATTTTTTTTTTTTTTTTTGCTGTGCTGTTGTTGCATTTTCTCTTGTTGTTTGTGTTTAAGAAATATTTTGTATTTTATATTATTCTGTACTATTATTTTTTTTTTACTAGAAGACTCGTGGTCCAAGTGGACAGCATCCCCTGAGGAAGCCCAGATTGAGGGCGAAACATTTTGGGAACGCCGTCAAATTTGCTGTATCCATAAGGATTGTACCCAGTATAGATTTTGGGGCAGATTCACGTAGAGCCGCGTAAAATTGTGTGGGCGTAACGTATCTGATTTACGTTATGCCTCCGCAACTTACACGGGCAAGTGCTGTATTCTCAAAGCTCTGGCTCTGTAAGTTGCGGCGGCGTAGCGTAAATCGGCCGGCGTAACCCCCGCCTAATTCAAATTTGGATCAGGGGGGCGTGTTTTATGCAAAACTACTGTAACCCGACATGATTGATGTTTTTTCGGAACGGCGCATGCGCCGTCCGTGGAATTTCCCAGTGTGCATTGCTCCAAAGTACGCCACAAGGACGTCATTGGTTTCGACGTGAACGTAAATGACGTCCAGCCCCATTCACGGACGACTTACGCAAACGACGTACCTTTTTCAAATTTCCACGCGGGAACGACGGCCATACTTAACATTGGCTGCGCCTCATATAGCAGGGGCAGCTTTCCCCTGGGAAAAGCCTAACGTAAACGTCGTAACTTTACTGCGTCGGCCGCGCGTACGTTCGGAAATTTGCGTATCTAGCTAATTTGAATACTCGACGGGGAAATCGACGGAAGCGCCACCTAGCGGTAAAAAAAAATGCAGTTTAGATCCGACGGCGTAAGAGACTTACGCCTGTCGGATCTAATGGATATCTATGCGTAACTGATTCTAAGAATCAGGCGCATAGATACGACGGCGCAACTCAGAAATACGACGGCGTATCTGGAGATACGTCGTCGTATCTCTGTTGAGAATCTGGGCCTTTTTGTTTACTAGAAGGCTTGTGCGCCAAGTGGAGAGCATCCCCTGGGGAAGCACAGATTGAGGGCGAAACATGTTGGGAACGTCATAAAATTTTCTGTATCAATAAGGATTGTACCCAATGTACTTGCTGTGGAATTGTTTTAAGAAATGTTTTCTTAATCATTGTTTCAAATACAATGTATACTTTTTTAATATACGTCCTTGGGTCAATTTATTAGTATATGCGCCTTAAAAATCCCACATGTATTCCTTTTCTGAATTGGACATGATTGCGTGATTGGTACCGATTGCTTCTGTTTCCATTGATTTTTTTTTTTAATCTTTTTTTTCTTTTCTTCTTTTTTTTTTTT
The DNA here is from genome assembly GCF_905171775.1 of Rana temporaria. Lineage (NCBI taxonomy): Eukaryota > Metazoa > Chordata > Amphibia > Anura > Ranidae > Rana > Rana temporaria. Next base: position 144,544,580 of record NC_053500.1, on the reverse strand, counting down.
TTAAAGTGTATTTTGTGAGTGTACTCGAGAGAGGAGCCGGACTGCAGGAGTTGGGAGTAGGCAGGCCTCCCCCAGAGGCAATCTGCCACCTTTCTCCATGCCCCGGGTGGCAATGGTGGGTGTGTGAGGGGGTCCTCCCACACAGCCCACCCTACCTGCTCCGCTTTGAAGCCCAACGGGGCAGAGGGACTCCCTACAAGGGAGTGAGAAGATCTAGCCCGCTCAACCAGCCCCGTTAGTCCTTAGCCTCTCTTTTTAGAGACCGCGTGGTCAAAGTGCGTGCATGTTAACCCAATTTCGAGTGCGTGTCTTTCATTTTTAATTTAGGAATGGGAGGGAGCTGTCAGGTAGGCTGTATGGGGCCCTGCTATCTCTGTAAAAAAAAAATGTTAAAAATAATTTTTAAACTTGTAAAAAAAAAACATTTTTAAAAATTGAAAAATAATTAACAAACATTGTATTTTTGTAATTCAGGAAGGGGGAGGGAGCTGTCAGGTAGGCTGTGATCTCTGTAAAAAATAAACTGTGAAAAATCATTTTTAAACTTGTAAAAAAAAAGATTTTTTTTGTAATTCGGGAAGGTGGGGGGCTCCTGTCAGGTAGGCTGTATGGGGCCCTGTGATCTCTGTAAAAAAATAAACTGTTAAAAATAATTTTAATAAACTTAAAAAATTTAAAATGGGAAAAATAATAATTTTTTTGTAATTCAGGAAGGGGGAGGGAGTTGTCAGGTAGGCTGTAGGTGGGCTTTTAAAAATCATTTAAAAATTTGTAAAAAAAAAAAAAAAACATTTTTAGAAATTGGAAAAATAATTAACAAAAATACAATGGGGTAGATTCAGGTAACTTTGCCCCTTTTTTTACGGAGGCGCAGCGCACCGTTTTGCCGCTGCGCCTTCGTAAATTTCCTGCGCTACGCGCGATTCACGGAGCAGAAGCTCCGTAAATTGCGTGTGCTCTCCGGAAAACTGCCCGGCGTAAGCGCGCGCAATTTAAATGATCCCGTAGGGGGGCGTGGATCATTTAACTTAGGCGCGTTCCCGCGCCGAACGTAGTGCGCATGCTCCGTCAGGAAACTTTCCCGACGTGCATTGCGGCAAATGACGTCGCAAGGACGTCATTTGCTTCAAAGTGAACGTGAATGGCGTCCAGCGCCATTCACGGTTCACTTACGCAAACGACGTAAAATTTAAACTTCGCGACGCGGGAACGACGGGTGTACGTAACATTGGCTGCCCCTGCTATTAGCAGGAGCAGCCTTACGCGAAACCCGACGTACGCAAACGACGTAAACTGCGTACGCAGGGCTCGCGTAGGGTTGTGAATCGGCGTTAGTATGCAATTTGCATACTATACGCTAACCACAACGGGAACGCCCCCTAGCGGTCAACGTAAGAATGCAGCCTACGATATGACTGGCATAAGAGCCTTATGCTAGTCATATCTTAGGCTGCCGTCGGCGTAACGAGGTTCCTGAATCAGGAGCATTCGTAACGCCGGCGCAAGTAAGCAATTGCGCTGCGTAACTATGGTTACGCAGGCGCAATTGCTCTTTGAATCTACCCCAATGTTATTTTTGTAATTCAGGAAGGGGAGGGAGCTGTCACGTAGGCTGTATGGGGCCCTGTGATCTCTGTAAAAAAAATAAACTGTTAATTTTTTTTTTTAATTTGTAAAAAAATAAATAAAAAAAAATTTAAAATTGGAACTTTTTTTTTTTAATCTAATCTAAATTGGAACCTGTATTACATTTCCTCATGGGGGGGGGGGGGGGGTGACAATGTAACAATTGCTGAGCAGCCAGAATATTGTATAGAACTGAATAATAAAATATAACTTATAATTGAATAAAAATAATGTCTCTTATATTTAATATCTAATGATAACTGATACTGGAGATGACTATTTTCTGTCACATTCAGGATGTAAAATAAAAATAAAACGGCTACATTTTCCAACAAATACTTTGTATTCAAAACCAAACTCCATTGCGTATGTGGAACGCGTCGCACTTTATAAATATGAAAAAACAATTGCATGAACTGGGGACAAAGTTTGCAATAAGCGCAATCCGTCCCGGGTGTCGTAAATAACGGTGTCTGTCCCTCTGCTGCGATGTGAGGGGGGGGCATCAATGAGCGAGGACAGATTAATCTCGTGACCCCCCCTCATCTGAAGAGCACGGGCCGCACACCAGGGAAATGAGGATCTGTAAATGAAATAAAGGCCTGCCTTCTATATGCATAATGGAGAATTAGAGAACGCTCGCAGCGGGGGGAGGCGGACACGGTAACCCAATATTGGCGAGGGGGGGTGGGGGGGGGGGTCCCTCTAGTGTGGTGCATGAGGGACATTGGACTAGATTGCATCTCACTTAATATGGAGGAAGGTTGTTTCCCGAGAAGGGCGTCTATCACACCAGAGTCACCAGATATCAGGGGTAGTCACCAGATTTCTGAGGCTCGTCACCGGGGTTCAGCAGTGAGTGATTATACCATACATTTATTCTACAGTATCTCACAAAAGTAAGTGCACCCCAGTCACATTTTTGTGGATCTTTTCTTGTATCTTTTCATGTGACAACACTGAAGAAATTACACTTTGGGCCAGATTCTCAAAAGAGATACGCCGTCGTATCTCTGAGTCCGCCTGTCGTATCTATGCGCCTGATTTATAGAATCAGTTACGCATAGATAACCATTAGATCCGAAAGGCGTAAGGCTATTACGCTGTTGGATCTCAAATGCATTTTTTTTTTCGCCGCTAGGTGTCGCCGACGTCGTTTTCCCGATCGAGTATGCAAATGAGCAAAATACACGAATTCCCGAACGTACGCCCAACCGACGCAGTGAAGTTACGACGTTTACGTAAGATTTGCAACGCGTAAAGTTGCCCCTGGGTATATGAGGCGCAGTCAATGTTAAGTATGGCCGTTGTTCCCGCGTCGAAATTTGAAAATTTACGTTGTTTGCGTAAGTCATCCGTGAATGGCGCTGGATGCCATTTACGTTAACGTCGAAACCAATGACGTCCTTGCGACATCATTTAGCGCAATGCACATCGGGAAATTTTAGGGACGGCGCATGCGCAGTACGTTCGGCGCGGGAACGCGCCTAATTTAAATGCTCCACGCCCCCTAGCCGGAATAATTTGAATTAGGCGGGCTTGCGCCGGAGGATTTACGTTACGCTGCCACAGCTTTACAGGCAAGTGCTTCGTAAATCAAGCACTTGCCCGTAAAACTTGCGGCGGCGTAACGTAAATGAGATATGTTACGCCGCCGCAAAGATGCGGCGATCTACCTGAATCTGGCCCTCTGTATCTACAATGTTGTGTAGTGAGTGTACAGCTTGTATAACGGTGTAAATTTGCCGTCCCCTCAAAATAACTCAACACACAGCCATTAATGTCTAAACCGCTGGCAACAAAAGTGAGTACCCCCCTAAGTGAAAATCTCCAAATTGGGCTCAAAGTGTCAAAATTTTGTGTGGCCGCCATTATTTTCCAGCACTGCCTTAACCCTCTTGGGCATGGAGGTCACCAGAGCTTCACAGGTTGTCACTGGAGTCCTCTTCCCCTCCTCCATGAAGACATCACGGAGCTGGTGGATGTTGGAGACCTTGCGCTCCTCCACCTTCCTTCTAAAAAGGGTCCTTAAGTTCTCTGTTGCCGGGCGCCGGACGCAGTGCTCTGTTGGAAGCCCCACATCTATGCAATCACGGGATTGCAGACGAGGCGCTTCATTTGCGGGCTTTAAACCCACCCTGTGGCGCATTCGATCGTGCCGATCAACATCCGCCCGCGCCGTAGTATGTATTACTACGGCCAGGTGCTTTGATTGACACTAGAGTTACGTCACTTCCGGTTATCAGTGTGCCAGAGCGCCCAAGCGGAGGAAGCATGAGGAGCGGACTCCTCCAGTCTCACTCTCCAGGCCCCCGGCTACTACTGGGTGGGGTGCGGAGGAAGATCACTCCACCAGGGAAGGCAAGGAGATAAGCAGGCAGGCGGCTGGCCGGGACTTGAGCCAAGGCAGTAGAACATGTGAGCGGAGCTGAATGGGCATGCAACCGAAACTGAAGAAATATTCCCTCCGCTCCGACCAGCACGTGATCATCAGAAAGGGGTACAGATAATGAAAAAAATACACCTCCCTAAGCTAGAAGGAGCAGCGGAGCGGGGGTGTGTAATTCAGAATTGATTTTTTTTTACTCTGCACTAACTGTCTTTGAAATTGCCACAGCCCCTGTTCAAATCCAATCCGGGGCCAAAATAGGGGACAGACTTGGTCCGGGGACAGTGTCCTCAATCTGGGGAAACTTGGGATGTCTGGTCATCCAACTTATAGGGGAGCCATGGTATATAAAGATAGAAGTAGTGGAGGAACGCTGTGAAAGTGGAGAGAAAGGAAAGGGAAGAAAGGGAAGACTGGGTGGGAGGAGGGGGAACCCCTGGTGTCACCAGATGGAACCTAGTGGGGAATATCAATACGCTACTAGGTGATGATAATGTTTATGGGAGTAGAATAGATTCATCAAACTTGGGTGGAAGGAAGTGTATCACCCATGGGGACCAGAGGGCTTCATATTTGGAGGACCACCTGCTCTTTCTAAAAAAAACTCCACTACCTTGGCCTAAGACTCTTTCCTGTACCAAACATTCCTTCAGTGTCACCTACAACTCTATGGTCTTCTCTCCTTATACTATAGCCCCCCCCCCTCAAGGCTCTGTCCTCAGATCCCTTGTATACGCTATGTTCACCTCCTTCCTTGGACAATTGATAACCTATTATGGCTTCCAAAACTATCTATATGCTGATGACATGCAAATCTAACCCTCTACTCACCTCTTCAGTCTTATCGCACATCAACAAATTACTAACTAACATATCAGTATGGATGTCACACCACTCTCTAAAGCATTATATTGTCTCCCCCTGTGCACCCTTCCTGTGACATTTCCATCAAGATCAATAATACTATTATCAGTCCCTCTTCTCGTAATCCTGGACTCTGGCCTCTTCTTTCAGCCCCAGATCCCATCACTGTTCTTCACCTTTCCCAAAATACGCCACTTAACTAATCACACCACCAACTACTTCACTCCTTAATTATCTCTTGCCTCAACTATTTGTTGGCTTACCTCTACACTGACTATCCCCTCTTCAGTTTATCATAAATTCTGCTGCCAGGCTCATCCACCTTCCCAACTGTTTATTGTCCACCACCCCTCTGTGCCAATCTCTCCACTGGCATACAAATACAACTAAAACTCTGCCCCATCTACATCACCAACCTCACCTCAAAATATCACCATCCTATTTGCCCCTCCCTGCTCTCTAGACTCCTTGTCACCTCCTCCAATGTTTGCCGTCAGTACGTCTCCAGAGCCTCTTTGATCCTCTGGAACTCTCTACATGGGCGTAGCATAAGGGGTTGCAGGGGTCACAATCGCAACCCCACCCCTAGCTCCAGGGGGCACTAGCCTCCCTGTCCTATTATCATATCCTCCACAAAGTCCAGCTCCGATCAGCCCAAGGGCCCCACAGCCACGCTCCAGTACTGGGCTTCCACTTTGCCTTCCATGGTCCACACCCCTCTCATAGGCTGGGGACAAGCTGTGAGACATTTCCTGAATGGAAAAGGGTCATGGGGTGAGAACAGCCCAGGGGTCAGGTCAACTTTTGCATCGGGGCCCACAAGCTTCAAGCTACGCCTCTGACTCTCTACCTCAATCTGTCTGTCTATCTCCTTCTGGAGATCCCAGAAAGCAAATCGCTTTAGGGAAGTCTATCTTGCGGTATCTGCAGGACACTCATTGGTACATTTTAAGTATCTGGTATGGCTGTAGTTGACCTTATGATATTATTCAGATCACAGAACATTTGCCCGCCATCAGGTATGGTTGGCTGGTAGAAACACGCGCAGATAAGAAGCGAGAACGGCCACATCAATGCTGACACTCACTTCTCCCTCCGCAAATATTTACGCGGTTTTCCCGGAGAATTTCAAGGCCTAATTGCTATCTAGCACAGTTCCCTGACTAGAAGAGCCGTAATGAAGACATTTCAAAGCTATTAGCCCAGATGGTTGTCATATGTATGCAAATGCGAGGCAAATTGATTTTTTTTTTTGTCCCTTCCCACCACCTGTCCTATCAGGAACGTCTTGCCGTAGAAAGTGGGGGGGGGACTCCGCCACGTCTCTGCTAATCTGTCACTGTGGATTAATTAGGAACCCGGCATTAATCATCATTTACTGCATTGTGCAGAGGATGTGGCCCGTTCCTTCTTACATTAAAGAACGTTGTTTTAATTCAAGGACACACACACAGAATTCTGTAGGTGGCACAACATGCCAGGAATCTTCTGAGGGTGGACGGTGCCCGGGCAGATGGTGGCTATAGAAGAACTGACACAAGGAAAGACTCCATGTTGGTTAGCGGACATTCTCATATTTTCTTGATGAGCTTATAACAGTAAAGACCAGTGATGGAGAACCTCGGCACCCCAGATATTTTGGAACTACATTTCCCATGATGCTCATGCAGAGTACAAATGTCTTAGCAACAACCCAAAGCACTGAAGTCACCGATCTGTGTCCCTATGTACAAGGGACACAGATCGGTCTCCTCTCTCCCTGACAGGATGTGGATCTGTGTGTTTACACCCCATCATTACACACAGAGATCCACGTCCTTGTCTCTGTAACCGCCGATCGCGGGTGCCTGGCGGACATCGCGGCCGCCAGCCACGCGCACCGGCATCTCAGTGATGCGGCGGGCACGTGCGCGCCGTCGGCAGTGGCGCTCGCGCGCCCCCTCCAGTGGCTGGAGGCCGGAGGCCATATATAGACGACCACCCGGCAATTAAGATCCACACTGCGGACGTAGAAAGTCGTACGGCCAGCAGGAAGTGGTTAAAGGGCTCCTTTTAATGTTTTTTTTTTTTTTACAAACTCCATGTTGTCAGAATCTTCCCATTACATTATATTTGGTTAAAAAAGGTTAAAGAAACAAAAAAGTAAAAGCCTTATAAAAAATTGTGTTGATAACGGTCTCCACTTCTACTGATAGTCAATGAAGGGAACGGGCAGCAATACATCACCTTTTACTTCTTTAAATAGTGGATTTATTGCTCCTGCAGGAAGGTCCCGGTGAAGTTAGCGTGTTCCTGTTCATACGGCGCGGTGGTTTTATAGCCCTCAACGGAGATCCTTTGACACACTTTCCTACTTTATTATCTGCTGTCATTCAAATGTAGTACAAATGTCTAAGCAACAACCCAAAGCACTGAAGTCACTGATAGCAAATGCTTCATTGTGTTACTCTATATCAGGGGTCTCAAAACTTTCAGTATGAAGGCCTTGTATACTTTTCAAATATTTGGGGGCCAAAAAAAAAAAACTGTGAGATGAATAAATAAACCACTCCAAAATATAACTTCACATCAGAAGCCCTGTTAACACCAGGGGCCAGATTCACGTAGGAGAGCGTACCTTTAGTTGGGCGTAGCGTATCCTATTTACGCTACGCCTCCGCAACTTAGACGGGCAAGTGCAGTATTCACAAAGCACTTGCTCCGTAAGTTGCGGCGGCGTAGCGTAAATGGGCCGGCGTAAGCCCGCGTAATTCAAATGTGGAAGAGGTGGGCTTGTTTTATTAAAATGAGCCGTGAACCCACGTAAATGACGCGCCGATCGTACGGCGCATGCACGAGCATGATCAGTATTACGTCTAATTTACGCCCTAAGATACGCCAGGCCCAATGCCTGTGACGTGAACGTAACCTACGAACAGCCCCATTCACGTACGACTTACGTAAACGACGTAAAAAGATCCGCTTGCCGACGTCCATACTTTGCATTGGCTGTGCCTCATATAACAGGGGTAACTTTACGCCGGACGTAAGCCTAGCGTAAACGGCGTAGCAGGCGCAAGTACGTTCGTGAATCGGCGTATCTAGCTAATTTACATATTTGACGCGGAAATCTATGGAAGCGCCCCTAGCGGCCAGCGTAAATATGCACCCAAGATACGACGGCGTAGGAGACTTACGCCGCTCGTATCTTGGCCAAATCTATGCGTAACTGATTCTAAAAATCAGGCGCATAGATATGACGGCTCACATTCGGACTTACGACGGCGTACGTGGAGATACGCCGTCGTAAGTCCTTTGAGAATCTGGCCCCTTAAGTCTTCCCTTCACATCAGACGTTCTCCCTTCACATCAGAAGCCCCCTGTCAGGGAAGAAATAGGAACCAACCTTGCCAGTATTGCCGCTTCACTGCGCGCATGCGTGGCGTAATGGCGCTTCGCGCCTTTTGCGGTCCTATGGAACGGCGCGTGCGCATGCGCACTGGTGCGCAGCTTAGCGTCAGCCCCCTTGCTGGCTTATAAATGCTGCTCAACTCCATGATCAAATCGCTGGTTTATCTCTCAGCTTCCTGTGTTCCTTGCCTCTGTATCCTGCTTGCGATTACCCGTTGTGACCCGTTGTGTCTCCTGTGCTTGACCCTCGGCCTGCTTAAGGACTTGTTATCAGTCTCCTGTGTTTGGCCCCCGGTTTGCTTAAAGGACTTTGCTACCAGCCTCCTGCACCAGACCCTCGGCTTGTTTAAAAGACTTTGCTACCAGTCTCCTGTGTTTGACCCTGGGCCTGCTTAAGGACTCTTCTACTCATCTGCCATCTTGGACTCCAAGGGCCTGCCTATCCCTGCACGGTTCCCAGGGCTTCATGCAAGACTTGTCCTGCCTGCTGGTGACCCGTGCCTCTTTGTGCCCTGCACCCTCTGTACCACCACCAGGGGTGGTGCACTTAGTCACAAGAGAAGAACTGCTCTCAGCATCTCGGCCTCGGTGAGTACCTTTCTGACACCCCCATTCATATCAGAGGTCCTCTTTTCACATTAGAAGTTCCCCATCACATCAGAAGTACTCCCTTCATATCAGAATTTCTCGCTTTACATTGGAAGCCTTTATCTCATCATCAGTCCTCCCTTCAAGTCAGAAGCCCCCCATCATATCAGAAGCTCTCCCTTCACATTGAAAGCCCTAATCTCACCAGAAGTCCTCCCTTCACATAGGGTGACCACATTTCCAAACTACCATTCAGGGACACCCCCCCTCCCTTCCCAAAAACCAGCTTGTGCTGTAACGAATCACAGCACAGTGATTGGACACAAGAGGTGGGATTTATGATTTCTCCAATCACAAGCAGGGGGTGGGGATTGTGCTCCTCCAGGCATTCCCGGGCCAGGGCAAGTACTGTCAGAGTAACAAAGTGATGTGGCGGCCTTTTTTTGGGGCCATTAGATTGGCCCGGGAGGTAGCTGTGTCAGTTTCATTCCGGGATACTGTATTGTCCTGGAATTAAGGTGCCCGGGACAGACCTGCAAAATGCGGGACTGTCCCGGGCAATCCGGGACACGTGGTCACCCTACCTTCACATCAGAAGGCCCTCATAATACTGGAAGTTCTATCTTTACATCACAAGCCCCCAATCTCATCAGAAGTCTTCCAAAACATATCACATCACTGGATCATCTTTGGGTTTAGGTAAGTATTGGGGGGGGAGGGGGGGGCAGGTTTTATGCATGACACATTAAAGCGGAGCTCCATGCAAAAGGGGCTTGTTTGCACCCCCCCCCCCCCCTACACTGCCAGATTTGGGAGGGGGAGAGGTACCCGCAGCAATCTGAGCCAGAAGTTCAGAACCTCCTCCTTCCCCTGCAGTCTTCTGGGACACATCACAGCTCCCAAAAGACTATAGGTCCGTTCACAAGGCACAGCGCCGCTCGCACATGCGCAGTAGGAAACCCGGCTTCACTTCCTGTTTCTTTTACCAAAGATGCCAGCGTCTGCACACAAAGCCAATTAAAGAATCAGTTTGGGGGAATCGCTGGATCCCTGGACGGGTAAGTGTCCTATTAAAGTGTTTGTAGCTGCTGACTTCAAATTTTTTAGGGGGAACCTGGAGCTGCTGTTTAATGAGGGAACACCATGACCTCATAGGCAGAGGTGTTTTTTCACCTTGTGGACTTTATATTATGTCTTAGATCTTAGCCTATTGCATTAGGGTGTGCACCCCAAAGCTCCAACACATATGCGTTTGACATATTTATCGGCCTCTTCCCCGCTCTCCATCCTGAAACAATGGGAGGAAGGGGGAGCCAGGGAGCACATGGGGGACTCGGGCAACAGAAGGAAGAGGAACAGGGAAAGGAGGGATGGCATATATTGGTACCGATCCCCTCCTGTATTTTCCTCCTGTGGCAGCTGAATGTTGATGAGAGGGAGAGGAGGAGAAACCTACTTTCAGCTGCTGCAGGAGGAAAATACAGAGATCAGTTCTACTAAACTCCACCGCCGCGGCCGCTTCTCCTGTCCAGGTTCTGAAGGTCAGCAAGGAAGGATTCTCGGTTTACCTGTCACCTGCCCATCAATGGCGGGTTGCCAACCACAGGATTAGGGTGTGCCCAGGCACACTATGGCTTAGATCTTATATTTTATGTCACTAGTCTTGGTTTTTGATCATCCTCATAGATTAAGGTGACCAAATTTTTAAAATTAAATCCGGGGACATATTTTTTTCTTTTTACTAGTAATGGCAGCAATCAGCGACTCTCTGCACGCCGCCCCCCCGCTCACAGCCTCTCAAGTCTCACTCTCCGGACCCCCGGCTACTACCGGGTGGGGAGTGGAGGAAGATCCCTCCGCCAGGGAAGGTAAGGAGATAAGTAGGCAGGCGACTGGCTGGGACTTGAGCCAAGGCAGAAGAACATGCGAGCGGAGCTGAATGGGCATGCGCCCGAAACTGAAAGAATATTCCCTCCGCTCCGACCAACACATTATTATTATTATACATGATTTATATAGCGCCCGCCGCCAACAGTTTACGCAGCACTTTACAATATATGAATGAATGAAAACTTATATAGCGCAGCACATGCAAATTTAATCGCCTCTGGGCGCCTTAAAAGGGAGACAATACAGTTACAATACAATAAAATACAAGAGGATTAAGAGGGCCCTGCTCAGAAGAGCTTACAATCTAATAGGGTGGGGCAGGTGGTACAAAAGGTTGTAATTGTGGGGAATGAGCTGATGGAAGTGGTAAAAGATTAGTTGGAGACGTGATAGGCTTCCCTGAAGAGGTGAGTTTTCAGGGATCGCCTGAAGGTAGCAAGAGTAGGGGATAGCCGGACAGGTTGAGGTAGTGAGTTCCAGAGGATGGGAGAGGCTCTGGAGAAATCCTGGAGACGAGCATGGGAGGAAGAGACAAGAGAGCTTGACAGTAGGAGGCCTTGAGAAGAGCGGAAAGGATGGTTTGGGATATGTTTAGAGAAAAGATTGGTGATGTAGCTTGGGGCAGAGTTGTGGATGGCTTTGTAGGTTGTGGTTAGTATTTTAAATTTAATTTGCTGGGTGATAGGAAGCCAGTGTAGGGATTGGAGATCATCAGAAAGGGGCACAGAAAATGGAAAAAATACACCCCCCTAAGCTAGTAAGAGTGGCGGGGGTGCGTAATTCAGATTTTTGTTTTTTAATTCAGCACTGTCTTAAAAATTGCCCCGGCCCCTGTTCAAATCCAATCCTTGGACAAAACCGGGGATGGTCTACATGTCCAATTGCAACCAAAAATATTAAAAATAATCCCACGATGTCTATCAAAGTTGTATAGTTTTTTAAATAAACACCGGGGGTGGGGGGGTCTTCAGGGGACCGGGATGTGGGTGGCAGATGACAAGAGCAGGTAGAGCTTAATCTTCACTTGAGGGAAGTTAAGTCCGTATATACAGACAGAGCTTGGGATCCGCAGGCCTCCCTAAGGCAAAGACGGATTAAGGCAGAATAGGGCCTTAGGCAAGGTGGCTGCTTTGACCCCCCCCCCCCATCCCTTTGACTGAAATGACTGCAATAGCCACTGTCACCCCAGTTGTATTGTTTGTACTGGCCCCATCAGACACCAGCTGCCTGCCAGTACATCCTCCTTCATAAAGTGACTGGCAGGTGGGCAACTTTGACCAATTGCCCTATCCCCCCCCCCCCGCCCTGGTTTAATACATCAGCATGAAGGTTGTAGCTAGGTCTCCTGGACATCCACCAGGTCCTGAGCTTCTTCTGCCTCAATTGTCTTGTGGATGATCCGGCGATCTGACCATATGGTTCCGGCTATCGAGATGGTTCCTGTGAGGACTGCGCAGGTGCAATCCTTGCCGACGGAAATCTCCGAACCTTGGCCGGCATCCAGGGCGACGTGGAATTTGAGGAAAGTGGCCAGTCGGCCTCGCTTCGCTCGGGCGGCTCGCTCCGGTCGCTCGGCCTCCTGGCTCTTTTTTTTAACATCCTCCAATCCACGGGGATGTTAAGGAATGATCCTGGATGCCGGCCGAGGTTCGGAGATTTCCGACGGCAAGGATTGCGCCTGCGCAGTCCTTACAGGAACCATCTCGATAGGGGAACCATAACGACAAGTCACCGGCTCTGCCACAAGCACAAAGGAACCGATCTATTATTAGAATTTATTTATTTATGATTGACGATATCCATTTTCTGTATGCCTAAAAAAAACGCAAACTATGCAAGTTTCCCATTTTTGGTCGCTGTTCTGTAATTTATCTTAATCCACACCTGAGGAATTTTACCTCACGGTTTTGGGCGCGTGATCACAAAATACATTTTGAGGAGAGAATGCAGAGAAAGGTATTTTAATTAATAAGAGGCGCTCAGCTATGAGAGAAGATTAGCTGAATGTATTCTCCCTGGAGAAGAGGCGATTGAGAGGGGATGTGATCCCCGGGTATAAATAGTCCATATAGATAAATCGGTTCTTTAAGGTTATCGCAAAAAAAAATAAAAAAATTACCATTTGTAGAAAAAGAGTAATAAACTCTGAGGGGCAGATCCTCAAAGAAATTACGCCGGCGTATCTGTTGATACGCCGGCGTAATTTCAAATTTTGCGCGTCGTATCTTTGTTTTGGTATCCACCAAACAAGATACGACGGCATCTGTGTTAGATCCGACAGGCGTAAGCCTTAGTACGCCGTCGGATCTAAGATGCAATTTTCCGGCGGCCGCTGGGTGGCGTTCACATCGTAATCCGCCGTCGAGTATGCAAATGAGCTTTTTTTCCGACGATCCACGAACGTACGAGCGGCCGTTGCATTCTTTTACGTCGCTTCCGTTCGGCTTTTTCCGGCGTATAGTTAAAGCTGCTATCTGGTGGCGTACTCAATGTTAGGTATGGCCGTCGTTCCCACGTATAATTTTGAAAATTTTACGTCGTTTGCGTGAGTCGTCTGTGAATGGGGCTGGACACCATTTACGTTCACGACGAAAACAATGAACGCCGTCGTATCTCTGAGTCCGGCCGTCGTATCTATGCGCCTGATTCATAGAATCAGGTTACGCATAGATATCCCTAAGATCTGCCAGGTGGAAGTGACTTACACCGTCGGATCTTAGGCTGCAATCTCACGCTGGCCGCTAGGTAGCGCTTCCGTTTGTATACGCGAGGAATATGCAAATGAGGAGTTACGCCGATTCAGAAACGAGCGACCGCCCGGCGCTTTTTTTTTACGTCGTTTGCGTTCGGCTTTTTCCGGCGTATAGTTACCCCTGCTATATGCGGCGTATCCTATGTTAAGTATGGCCGTCCTTCCCGGGTCAAATTTAGAATTTTTTACGTCGTTTGCGTAAGTCGTTCGCGAATACGGATGGATGTAATTTACCTTTACGTCGAAACCAATGACGTCCTAGTGACGTCATTTAGAGCAATGCACGCTGGGAAATATGACGGACGCCGCATTGCAGCCTAAGATCCGACGGTGTAAATCACTTACACCTGTCGGATCTTAGGGATATCTATGCGTAACCTGATTCTATGAATCAGGCGCATAGATACGACGGCCGGACTCAGAGATACGACGGCGTTCATTGTTTTCGTCGTGAACGTAAATGGTGTCCAGCTCCATTCACAGACGACTTACGCAAACGGCGTAAAATGTTCAAAATTATACGCGGGAACGACGGCCATACCTAACATTGAGTACGCCACCAGATAGCAGCTTTAACTAAACGCCGAAAAAAGCCGAACGGAAGCGACTTAAAAGAATGCGACGGCCGCTCGTACGTTCGTGGATCGTCGGAAAAAGCTAATTTGCATACTCGACGCGGATTACGACGTGAACGCCACCCAGCGGCCACCGGAAAATTGCATCTTAGATCCGACGGCGTACTAAGGCGTACGCCTGTCGGATCTAACACAGATGCTGTCTGAACACAGATGCCACTGATGAATAAAGCACTTGCCTCAAAAACTTGCGGCGGCGTATCGTAAATGAGATCTAAAGATCCGCGTAACCTATCTGAATCTAGCCCAGTAAGTTTAGTGTTCTGATGATGTAGGTTTTTTAATTTATTTATTTTTTGCCTTTTGGTTGAACTCAATGGACATGGGTTTTTTTTTTTTTTTGTAACTATGACTAACGTAAGCTCAGCTATTTTGTTGGAAGCCATCGGACCATTTTGCGCTCCATTGTGAAATCACGGATCTGTAGTTTTCTTTCTCTATGTACGATCGGCTGTCTTCTGGGAAATGCTGTGATTCCGGATGAGCAGAAAACATGTTAAATCCGCAGGAGGGTTAGAGACGGTTCAGTGACAGACACCGGCCACCTCAGAGGCACCCCCCCCCCCCCACCCCCACTTAAACAAAACACGAACGTCCCTTTTTAACATTTAAGGTTCCTCTGAGCGCAGAGTGAACAACACGGCGTAATAAAGGAGAAATATCCCTTTGGTTTTTATTTTGTCTTTAAGTCGGAACCCTCCAGAGATATGAAGTCACATCTGCCTTGGAAAACGGTGACCTTCTGTGTCAGTCCAAAACAAAAGAATGGGCTTTAATTGGCCAAAATTCATAAGCCCCGTTGACTTCATTTCCAAATCTCATGGGGGGGAAGCTGGGGGGAGGAGGAGAGGGGCCGCCGCAGATAAGATTCCAAGCCAGTGATGACATGCGATCTCTGGGATGACATTATTTGGTTAAGTCCCTAGAAATAATATTTCTTTTTTTTTCTCCGGCTTGCGACACGTTGTCCGTATCAAAGTGAAAATAATGCGCCGGTTGGATAATCTCAGCGACTTCCAGGAGGACGGAAGGAGCTCGGCTCTGTTTTCCTCCAGCTGCTGCCACACAAGAACGGGGTGTGGTGTAGGCCGCGGGCCTTTATGTCTGGAGTTGGGTTTTTAAGTGTTGCTGGGGCTGCCATGAAGCGGGGGGGGGGGGGGGGGGGTTGTGTTCTGATGATCTGTCCGGCTATCCTCTTCATCTCCTCTCTTTCCCTGCACACAGTGAGGCTGCATTGATGGACACAGTGAGGCTGCATTGATGGACACAGGTAGGCTGCATTGATGGACACAGGTAGGGTGCATTGTTGGGCGCATGTGAAGCGGCATTGATGGACACAGGTAGGGTGCATTGTTGGGCACATGTGAAGCGGCATTGATGGACACAGGTAGGGTGCATTGTTGGGCACATGTGAAGCGGCATTGATGGACACAGGTAGGGTGCATTGTTGGGCGCATGTGAAGCGGCATTGATCGACACAGGTAGGGTGCATTGTTGGGCACATGTGAAGCGGCATTGATGGACACAGGTAGGTTGCATTGTTGGGCACATGTGAAGCGGCATTGATGGACACAGGTAGGGTGCATTGTTGGGCACATGTAAAGCGCCATTGATGGACACAGGTAGGCTGCATTGATGGACACAGGTAGGGTGCATTGTTGGGCACATGTTAAGCGACATTGATCGACACAGGTAGGTTGCATTGTTGGGCACATGTGAAGCGGCATTGATGGACACAGGTAGGCTGCATTGATGGACACAGGTAGGGTGCATTGTTGGGCACATGTTAAGCGGCATTGATCGACACAAGTAGGGTGCATTGTTGGGCACATGTGAAGCGGCATTGATGGACACAGGTAGGGTGCATTGTTGGGCACATGTAAAGCGCCATTGATGGACACAGGTAGGTTGCATTGTTGGGCGCATTTGAAGCAGCATTGATGGACACAGGTAGGGTGCATTGTTGGGCACATGTAAAGCGCCATTGATGGACACAGGTAGGGTGCATTGTTGGGCGCATTTGAAGCAGCATTGATGGACACAGGTAGGGTGCATTGTTGGGCGCATGTGAAGCGGCATTGATGGACACAGGTAGGGTGCATTGTTGGGCGCATGTGAAGCGGCATTGATGGACACAGGTAGGGTGCATTGTTGGGCGCATGTGAAGCGGCATTGATGGACACAGGTAGGGTGCATTGTTGGGCACATGTGAAGCAGCATTGATGGACACAGGTAGGGTGCATTGTTGGGCGCATGTGAAGCGGCATTGATGGACACAGGTAGGTTGCATTGTTGGGCGCATGTGAAGCGGCATTGATGGACACAGGTAGGGTGCATTGTTGGGCGCATGTGAAGCGGCATTGATGGACACAGGTAGGGTGCATTGTTGGGCGCATGTGAAGCGGCATTGATGGACACAGGTAGGGTGCATTGTTGGGCGCATGTGAAGCGGCATTGATGGACACAGGTAGGGTGCATTGTTGGGCACATGTGAAGCGGCATTGATGGACACAGGTAGGTTGCATTGTTGGGCGCATGTGAAGCAGCATTGATGGACACAGGTAGGGTGCATTGTTGGGCACATGTGAAGCAGCATTGATGGACACAGGTAGGGTGCATTGTTGGGCACATGTGACGCAGCATTGATGGACACAGGTAGGTTGCATTGTTGGGCACATGTGACGCAGCATTGATGGACACAGGTAGGTTGCATTGTTGGGCACGTGTGACGCAGCATTGATGGACACAGGTAGGTTGCATTGTTGGGCACATGTGAAGCAGCATTGATGGACACAGGTAGGGTGCATTGTTGGGCACATGTAAAGCGCCATTGATGGACACAGGTAGGTTGCATTGTTGGGCGCATTTGAAGCAGCATTGATGGACACAGGTAGGGTGCATTGTTGGGCACATGTAAAGCGCCATTGATGGACACAGGTAGGGTGCATTGTTGGGCGCATTTGAAGCAGCATTGATGGACACAGGTAGGGTGCATTGTTGGGCGCATGTGAAGCGGCATTGATGGACACAGGTAGGGTGCATTGTTGGGCGCATGTGAAGCGGCATTGATGGACACAGGTAGGGTGCATTGTTGGGCACATGTGAAGCAGCATTGATGGACACAGGTAGGGTGCATTGTTGGGCGCATGTGAAGCGGCATTGATGGACACAGGTAGGTTGCATCGTTGGGCGCATGTGAAGCGGCATTGATGGACACAGGTAGGGTGCATTGTTGGGCGCATGTGAAGCGGCATTGATGGACACAGGTAGGGTGCATTGTTGGGCGCATGTGAAGCGGCATTGATGGACACAGGTAGGGTGCATTGTTGGGCGCATGTGAAGCGGCATTGATGGACACAGGTAGGGTGCATTGTTGGGCACATGTGAAGCGGCATTGATGGACACAGGTAGGTTGCATTGTTGGGCGCATGTGAAGCAGCATTGATGGACACAGGTAGGGTGCATTGTTGGGCACATGTGAAGCAGCATTGATGGACACAGGTAGGGTGCATTGTTGGGCACATGTGACGCAGCATTGATGGACACAGGTAGGTTGCATTGTTGGGCACATGTGACGCAGCATTGATGGACACAGGTAGGTTGCATTGTTGGGCACGTGTGACGCAGCATTGATGGACACAGGTAGGTTGCATTGTTGGGCACATGTGAAGCGGCATTGATGGACACAGGTAGGCTGCATTGTTGGGCGCATGTGAAGCGGCATTGATGGACACAGGTAGGGTGCATTGTTGGGCACATGTGAAGCGGCATTGATGGACACAGGTAGGGTGCATTGTTGGGCACATGTGACGCAGCATTGATGGACACGGGTAGGGTGCATTGTTGGGCACATATGAAGCGGCATTGATGGACACAGGTAGGGTGCATTGTTGGGCACATGTGAAGCGGCATTGATGGACACAGGTAGGGTGCATTGTTGGGCACATGTGAAGCGGCATTGATGGACACAGATAGGGTGCATTGTTGGGCGCATGTGAAGCGGCATTGATAGACACAGGTAGGGTGCATTGTTGGGCACAGGTGAAGCAGCATTGATAAATACAAGTAGGCTGCTATTTTGGGCACATGTGAGGCTGCACTGATGGGCACTGATAAAATTGTTGTTAATATTTATTTTTGTAACTTAATAGGGGTGTACTCACTTTTGTTGCCTGTGGTTTAGACATTAATGGCTGTGTGTTGAGTTATTTTGAGGGGACGGCAAATTGACACCGTTATACAAGCTGTACACTCACTACACAACATTGGAGATACAAAGTGTCATTTCCTCAGTGTTGTCACATGAAAAGATTTACAAAAATGTCAGGGGTGTACTGACTTTTGTGAGATACTGTATACCGGAGTGAAGGTCCGCTTTAAAATCTCCCTTATTCGTTTGCAAATATATGTGCTTACAATATGAAAACAAATGGTATATAGCAAAAAAATTCTAATTACAGACCGCAAGAATGGAGGGTTTTGTTGGAACTTAATAAGAGAAATCACTCGCCGCACTGCAAGGAGTTAATTGAAGTCTGCGTTCCGTGTATCCGGGAAATTTATGTTTTTAGCCCTGGATTAATATATCTTGGGGGAACCTGAAATCATGAAGAAGTGACAGTATAGAAGACGGGGGCCCGAGGTATAAAAAAACACAATACAGAAAACTGCAGCAGTCTCTCATAGCAACCAATCAACTTTCACGCTCGGTTTTCCCAATGTGGAAGGCTGACGCCGTGATTGGTTGCCTTGAGTAACGCCACTCTCTTCTCCTTTTTTGCTGCAGTTTATTGCCTGTGAATAATTCCTTCTTCTTCTTCTTCTTCTTCACCATCAGACATTTCCATATCCCAGAGTTTGCAAACAGCTGGGTCTCCACGCCGCGCACCACCAGCGCCGCCTCTGGCACCCCCCCCTCCTCCTCACTCAGCCGATATCCTGTGTTACTGCGTTGGGAGGAAAAATACCAAATTAATGAAACCGTGTAAACGCGAGAGTCCGAGGACAGATCGAGAGTCTGTCAGGTCCTGGATCTCACCCAAGTCCCATCTAATTGGTCCCTCGGGGTGCCCAGATTTTCCGCACCCGTCTTTCAGGGAGGAAGCAGGCAAGATGTTCTCGGGATTGAAGTGCTGTAGGATGCGGGGACTGCGCAGCACATCAATCAGCGAGGAGGGAAGGTGGGAAGGGGAGCAGGTGGTGGGAATCAGAGATTTTGTTCCGTGCGATTTTGTCACGGCGTATGAAAAAAAAAAACAGAGTTCACATCTTGAAGGGCCTAATGCAGCGCGCCGCTGTTTTCGCCCTCGGGCTGGACGACCCACGAGGCGTGCCCGACGAGACCCATCCAGGGCCCGATGATAAATATACTTAATATACGCCGACTCTCTGGGTGCAGCTGAATCACATCATGCGATATTTTGCCCGGAAAGGATTCACACGCAGGGCCTGATAACAACAATATCAATACTGATTATTCGCCTGTGTCAAACGAGGCAATTGTTTTCATGTCGTTACGGAGAATGTCCTCAGTAATGTCTTCTTGTGAAGTTAAACGGCCGGAAGGATCTAGGTGAAATATGCAATTTAGATAAGCGGCTTTGCTTAAATCCACAAGATGCGACATTAAAGGTCATGCGGGAATGTGGAAGAAAAATCAGACCGCCTCGTTTTTTACTTTGCGGCTTTGCAATCTACTTTCTTTTTCTTTTTGGTATGGGGTTTTAGGTTGGCTTCACAATGGAGCTACCGTATATACTCGTGTATAAGCCGAGTTTTTCAGCACATTTTTTTTATTCTGAAAAAGCCCCCCTAGGCTTATACTTGAGTGCAGGGGAGGGCTGGCACCCTTAAGCCTGGGGGGCAAGTCCAGTCAAGTGGCCCATTGAACCGTTGAATGAGCTTACCATCCATGGCCCACCTGGTTTTTCAATGCAGCCTCACCAGTGCCCATCAATGAAGCCAACTCCAGTGACCATCAATGCAGCCTGATCACTGGGGCAGGTTACATGGGGTGTATGGTGGGGGGGAGATGGGGGGCCAGCTAGGCATGTCAGCGTCTCTCACCCCAGTGATCTCAGCTCAGCAGGTCCTTGCACGCCATGGCCTCCTGGGGGGTAATGCTCCTGCTCCTGGGGTCCAGTTGCAGCCAGCGCCCAGCTCTGCAGCCCTGCGTCCCGACTCCCTGGCACGCACTGCCTCTTCCAAGAATCCGGTCCAAGGGAGTTGTTGTTTCCTCTGCGCTACTCTGTTTTCCACCCACCGGGAGCTTGATCGTGGATTACAACTCCCGGAATACAACAGCTAGTGGCGAGACGCTGTGGCCGTGCCCCCGGCCCGACTTCCTAGTGCAGAATAAAAAAAGATGGTAAAGGGCAAAGGCTGCCGACCATTTTGAACATAAGTTAGAGCGGCCTGGGAGGCAATTGCTTCAGGGGCGCCGCCATTTTGTTTTAGCCGCACCCCACAGCAGACACGAACATGGGAGGTCGTCATATGACAGCCTCCCAGAACTAGCCATCTACCCTGTAGCCGTCATTCGACTATAGCGCGGCCGGCAAATGGTTACAGCCCAACTCCAGGCAAAAAAACGTTTTCCCATGCAGTGGAGTTGTGGACAGCACAGGTCAACTGCTCATTTTGTCCAAGGCAGGGATCCTCAAACTACGGCCCTCCAGGACCCCTGCTGAACCAGCCGAATTTTCATCCATGGCTGGCTTTAGGCTTAACGTGTTTGGTATTTATTTACTCAATGCAACTTCACGGGGGCTACAGGGGGGAAACCTGCCAAGATAGGTGATTGGGTGGGTTAGTAAGGAGAGAAAAAGGGTTGCGAAACTTGAAACAGCCCTGGAATCTCAGGGGTCTTGAAGAGGCTACCGATCGCTATGAAGATTCGGGTAGGGTTGTGGTCTCTTCCACTGGTCTTCCCTTCCCTTGTGAAAAGCCCTGGTTGGGAATGAGAGCCGCCTTATGGATCAACCATAAGACAACCTGGACAGGAACCTAGGGCCGGTTGGGTGTCCAAGGAGCCCAGCTGCATTATACTTCTTCAGTAAATCAGGGGATAGCATAATTGGTTAAAAAGTTGTGCACTTCACTAAGGGAGATGGACTTGGTCTTCCCTTTCCCTTGTGAAAAGTCCTGGTTGGGAATGGGAGTGGGAACAGGAAGACTGTCAATTGGTGTTCAGGTCCTACAGAAAGAGAATTTGGAAAGTAACCAACTATTTCTACATGGCCGGTGTAACAGTTGCTTTATTTGACAGTAAACCATTTTCTAGGGAACTTAGATCAGCATAAACATCAGCAGTACAATGACGGAATGTCAGGTTATGTGCACATACCGCCTCTTGTACGCGGCTCTGCAGCACTACCAGCACATGAATAGATTACGGTTATCGGATTAGCTGTATATGGAGAGAGCTAATTACTCACTAGAGGTGCATCGTGTGTAATGGTCTGTCTGAAATCCACTATTCTCATTTCCTCCTGCAGCTTAACATTTAGGAAACATTTTGTTTTTCTTCCTTTAACTGTAGGGCAAATGTCTTAATGATGCCCCCGCCTGCCTGGATAAAGTGTTGGCTGATATTCCTTAATGTGATTTATTTTTTATTTTTTTATCTTTGCTGTTTTTATAATTGCTTTGCCCATTTATCTTGCCAAAATGAAGAGGTTACACATCCTCTGTACGAGGTTAGAATAGGCAGTGATGTAGTACTGTGCCCTAAATAATGACTACACACCAAGCTGGAGCTGCCAGCAATGGATCAGGAAGAGTGTGTGCGCCCACGGGGCTCACAATATGGCCGTGTTATGGCGGTCACAGCAGGACGTGAGATGCAGTTAGAGAACTGAGCTGTGGGCAAGAACGGCTTCCCCAGATCTGATACAGATGTGACTGGGAGGATGTGAGTGATTTTATGCAGGCAGAGCTGGATCAACCATGGGACAACCTGCCGAGAAGACCGGGCGGAGATCAAGCGCGTTCTCGACGCGGGACTTTCGAGGGCTCAGGTAAGTAAACCAGGGGGCTGGTGGGCCGGAAAATACCAGAAGTTTTTTCATCCTATGCATTAAGGTAAAACAACATGAACTTTTACCCCTTTAAGGGCAGGAAGTGCTGCCCAGTCAGGTGACTATGATGGTTGGCTAAAGCAATATTCCCATCGTACACATTCCTGAAAGTGATTGCTGTAGCCAGGCCCGTTGCTACAGGACAGGCAAAACAAACAATTGCTTGGGGCCCTGAGTTGGCCTGGGGCCCCCAACTTCCCCTTCCCAGGCTGTAGCGTGGCCGAGTGTAACGGCTACCCACTGGTGTGAGGGTCTCAGCCGTTGGAGACGTCCTTTTCCCTGGCAAGCTGCGATATGCAGGTACCGCCGGTATATCCCATCGAACGCCCTTCCAAGAAACGAGACGTGCTACGTTTGTAGGGTCAAGCAGACTCACTTTATTTTCCACACTTTTCCTCCTTATATCTGGTTACAACTGTACAGAAACAAATGACACTCCCCCCCTCATCACACACTAAGGCTAATTACTAAACATTCTAATTAATAACAACAAAACCTTCACCCACTCCGTCTCCTAGGCAGACGTTTCGTCTCCGCATACAGAGACAGTGTTATCACACATAAACAGTTTTTAGCATGCATAATTATAGTTCTGAGAGCAGACCTGGGATTAACACCTGTCCATTACAACACCTTTATACAAGGACAATGGACTGTCTCCCAGGCCCTGACGCAATTAGCATGTCACTAGACTGAGTCATAGAATATTGACTGGTTGGGGTCA
This sequence comes from Rana temporaria, assembly GCF_905171775.1. Taxonomy (NCBI): domain Eukaryota; kingdom Metazoa; phylum Chordata; class Amphibia; order Anura; family Ranidae; genus Rana; species Rana temporaria. Next base: position 144,521,644 of record NC_053500.1, on the reverse strand, counting down.
CAATTAACCAACATCGTGTAGTCTCTCAAGATCCTGCAATTATTATCAATGTCCAGGCAGAATAGTCCATAATCCGTTACACTGCCCCCCTTTTGTGGAACACTCCGGCAGACCCGGATTGATCCTTTTCGGATCAACTTGGGGATGTCCGGTCTGCTGTTAGGGTAAAAGTTCCGTTTGCCTGGACAGTCCGTCGGCCTTCCCATTGGCTTACCAGGTCGGTAGCTGATGGTGACGGTGAATAATAGAATTCAGTTCTGGAACAGTCACTTGCTTTGCTCTCTCAATGGCTCCCAAAACCTGTTGCTGATGCTCTTGGGACAGATACGGCACCACCTGGATGCAAATCCCATTTAATCTTTTGACAATTTCCGCCTGTTTGTGCATTTCAATGTTCAAGCCACGGGACATCTCATAATACGTGACATAGTGTCGTTGCATCTCTGATTTCTCACTGGCCAACTTGTCACATTCCCATTTTAGACTGTGATATTGTGCCGGATCTACAGTACATGTCGGGGAAGGTAGTCTTACCCGGTTCTCAGCAGCAAGTGGGTTGATTCCAGCAACGCGGGTGGTCACGGCACAAGCAGCAGCAGGTGTAGGTAAATAAGCCGAAGTCAGAGGGCCAATGTCGTTGCCCAGCACCACCTCGGCAGGTAGGTTGTCCATGATACCAACTGTGGTCTTTCCTGACCCGGCTCCCCAGTCTAAGTGCACCCGGATGGTGGGTACGCGAAATACAGCACCCCCTGCGACCCGGACGGCAACTGTGCGAGTGGACACGTTCTCTGGCTTTACCAGATGTTTTTGAATCAGAGTGATAGTAGTCCCGGAATCTCTTAGGCCTTGTGCTACTTGTCCATTCACTCGTACCTCCTGACGGTGATGCTGACGGTTATCCGGAGAGGCCGCTTGTATTGGGTCTGCCTCATACCAAATTCCCAGACATTCCTCAGGGACCCCCTCGGTCTCCAGGCAGTGGGCCGCAGAGGGACGTGATGGAGTGACCTCTGTGTTGGGTGTTGTGCGTCTCCAATTGTTATTTGTAGCTCTCAAAGGGCAATAACGAGCAATATGTCCAGTGTCGCTGCAGTGATGGCACGTCACCCTAGGCGAATCCCGGGGGTAGTTGCTAGGCCCCTGAGGACGTGGTGGGACTGGAGCCCAAAACTCTGGGCGTGGGGTGACGGTTGGAGTACGCGGTTCTACCTTCTGAGCCAGCCGTGTAGTACCCTGGCTTACTTTCCTCGTCTCCGCGTACTCATCTGCTAGCCGAGCCGCCTCGTTTAAGTTAGCGGGACGGCGATCTCGTACCCAGTCTTGTATGTCTGCGGCCAGGTCTTGGAAGAAATGTTCCATTAGGAACAGCTGCAATACTTCCTCCCCGGTGTTGGCCTTGCACCCTTGGACCCAAAGGGATGCCACCCTTTGTAACTGGTTTGCCCATTCCATGTGGGAGTCCACAGCCATCTTCTTGGACTCCCGGAAGCGCCGGCGGTAGGCTTCTGGAGTTACGGCGTATCGGGTTAGCAGCGCCTTTTTAACTTGCTGGTATTGTAAAATATCCTCTGGAGCAAGAGCCCGAAAGGCTTCATTGGCTTTGCCCGACAATTTCCCCGACAAAATAGTGACCCATTGGTCTGGTGGTACCTGGTGTAGTGAGCATTGCCTCTCAAAGTCCGCCAAATATCCATCGATTTCCTCCTCACTTTCTACAAAAGCTTTAAATGCAGTGAACGGTATTTTCTTTCCTGTAGCAGCAGGTGGGGGGGTAGGAACTGCAGGTGTAATGGGCTGTCTCGCTCTTACCAGTTCCAGTTCTTGTCCCCTCTTCGTTTGTATCTCTTCCCTTGCTTCCCGGAACAGCTGGTTGATTAGTTCCACGGACGTTTCTGGATACAAGGATAATCTCCGCTGTACAATTCCAGTAATTACATCTTCTTTGCTGACCGGTGCAAGGGGCTCTGTTCCTTCCATGGATCCATCCATTTCGTCCAGCTCCAGCAGGTCAGCTATCAGCTTCCTCCGTGGTCTGTTGCTGGCGCTCCTACCACGACTCTCCAATAGATCTTTTAGTGTGGATCTTTTCAGCCTAGCGTACTGCGACTCCATTCAGCACTTGCTCTTTGGATAAAAGGACCATCCCACTGCTGCCACCAATGTAACGGCTACCCACTGGTGTGAGGGTCTCAGCCGTTGGAGACGTCCTTTTCCCTGGCAAGCTGCGATATGCAGGTACCGCCGGTATATCCCATCGAACGCCCTTCCAAGAAACGAGACGTGCTACGTTTGTAGGGTCAAGCAGACTCACTTTATTTTCCACACTTTTCCTCCTTATATCTGGTTACAACTGTACAGAAACAAATGACACTCCCCCCCTCATCACACACTAAGGCTAATTACTAAACATTCTAATTAATAACAACAAAACCTTCACCCACTCCGTCTCCTAGGCAGACGTTTCGTCTCCGCATACAGAGACAGTGTTATCACACATAAACAGTTTTTAGCATGCATAATTATAGTTCTGAGAGCAGACCTGGGATTAACACCTGTTCATTACAACACCTTTATACAAGGACAATGGACTGTCTCCCAGGCCCTGACGCAATTAGCATGTCACTAGACTGAGTCATAGAATATTGACTGGTTGGGGTCACAATTAACCAACATCGTGTAGTCTCTCAAGATCCTGCAATTATTATCAATGTCCAGGCAGAATAGTCCATAATCCGTTACACTGAGCTCCTCTTTCTCCCTCCTGGAGACCTGTAAGTCCGGCCAGGTACCGCACGTGGTACAGGAGATTTAGTTTCCTGTTCCTGGCCGGACTGACAGGAAGTGCACACTGAATGCTCAATTCCTTTCAGTCCCGGGCACTATCTGATAGGGGACTGGGGACCCATGATGATAGAACACCGGACTGACAGGAGGAAGAGGAGCTCGGCCAAGCTACAGCGGCAGCCTACAGGGAAGAAGGGGAGGTGAGAATAGAAAAACATAGGGACTAGGGAGGGGGGGGAGGAGTAAGAACATGGGTGTAAAAAATTAGTGCAGCGATAACTTAAGCTTTGCGTGGGGGGGGGGGGGCTTGGGGGCCCCCATTTTGCTTGGGGCCCGAAATTTCTTCAAATGGCCCTGGCTGTAGCGACTGCTGGCTGAAGACCAGAAAGCCTTCAAGGCAAGAGATATGTCACCAGCACACCAGGGAACTCCATAAAAGGGTCCAAAGCTTAATTGAATGAGCACATCACAGCAGAAGATAGAGATGTTTCGAAGCCACGCAGGACCCCTGCGGAACCAGACGAATTTCCATCCATGGCTGGCTTTAGGCTTGACGTGTTTGGTATTTATTTACTCAATGCAACTTTAAGGGGGCTACAGGGGGGCCTGAAAACGGGTCGGAGAAGTGCAGAACAAACTACACTTCTGTGATCCACAGGAGAAGTACAGCCAAACCAGCTATGGCTGTACAATTCAATGGCAGATAAACCACCTAACAGAAAAACAGGATTTTAAGGGTGGATGGTCTCACAGAAAAAAACATAGAGGAGCACTTTTCTTAAAAAATGGCCCCTTCCTGTCCAACATCACTGCGCACCAGTGCAAAAACCAAGGTACATAAAGACGCGAATGAGCCAGTTTTGGGGTGGAGGACTTGACTGACTTGCACAGAGTCTTGACCTCAATCCGATAGAAGACCTTTGGGATGAATTAGAGCGGAGCGGAGACTGCGAGCCAGGCCTTGTCGTCCAACATCAGTTCCTGACCTCAGAAATGCGCTTCTGCAAGAATGGTCAAACATTCCCATATAGACACCCTCCTAAACCTTGTAGACGGCCTTCCCAGAAGAGTTGAAGTTGTTATAGCTGCAAAGGGTGGGCCAACTCTATATTGAACCCTACGGACTAAGACTGGGATGCCATTGAATTTCATGTGCGTGTAAAGACAGACGTCCCAATACTTTTGGTAATATAGTGTATGTTTTTTTTTTCTGTGAGGCCATTCATCTTTGAAATTCTGTTTTTGTTTTTAGGCGGTTTGTCCGCCAATAAATGGTAAATCGGTGTCAGTAGAACATCTAAGTGCAATGGTAAAACCTGTGGCCAAGTTTTAAGTCATTTTGAGGAGCTTTTCTAATAAACCTTCTTAGGTCCATTGAAGGTAGCATCGCATTGTGAAGAATCTCCACGCCAGGCTCCATATCCACCTAAACAAATGTATACGCATGCAGGTCAGACAGACAAATGAGCGGCCGCAGGGAGTGGGCGGAAACCCCCAAATCGGTCCCTGAAATTTGTCATCTTCTCATTAAATATGCTTGGCTGTAGGTGAGGCACCGGAGAGCCGGTCCAAGTCATCGCTCACTCTAAACGAGTGTGAATGATGGCCATTGATTAGCACAAGCTGTGCGCTGCTCCCATACAGAGCCCTGGACACATCTGTGCGGTGGGCCGTGGGCCCCCATGTTCAGAAATCGCTTATGAGACGCTCCCCTCCCTTTAATTAACTCAGAGCAGGACATTTGCATTCGCGATGAAAGGCGAACAAGAACGGAGGTCTCATTTGCTTGACGACGTCCCAATTAAAAATGAATGGGATGAGACATTTGTGTGACGTCTCTATCACAGTGATTCACCCCAATGGGGGAGGGGGGAAGGTTGGGGGAGAGCTGGGCGTGAAGGTTAATTATTAATATTAGTTGGTGGCCATAATCCCTCATCAAGGTCTTTGGGTGGTGGGTGACTTGCTTGGGCTGTGAGCAGCCAGGACCTGCAATGACCTGTGCCCCTCACCATGCCGGTGTGCAGGAACAATGAGCCCAATGAACGGTGGCGCAAAGTAAAAAATTGTAACAGTGAAAGTAAAATTGTAGCAAAATAAAAAAAAGCCACAAATTGTAACTACAGTAAAATCTTGGTTTGTGAGCATAATTCGTTACAGAAACATGCTTGTAATCCAAAGCACTTGTATATCAAAGCATTTTTTTTACAGGGTATACAAGAGAAGAGAGGGCCCCGGATGGCAACCCCCCTTTTTTTTTATAACATTTTTTTTATATTATTTTATTTCTTTTTTTCTTTTTCTTTTATATATATATATTTATTTTTTTATTAAGGGGCTCAAAGGTCCCCAGGGCCCCATGTGGCAAACCCCCTTTTTTTATAAATGTTTATTTTTGTTTATCTATTTTTTTTATTTTTATTAAAGGGCCCAGAGGTCCCCAGGGCCCTGGATAGCAACCCCCCTTTTTTTATTTTTTTTATATTTTTTTTATTAAAGGGCCCAGAGGTTTCTTTTTTTTATTTTTAATAAAGGGCCCAGAGGTCCTGGATGGTAACCCCCCTTTTTTGTAATTTCTTTTTATATAAAAAAAAATATATATATATATTATTAAAGGGCCCAGAGGTCCCCAGGGCCCCAGATGGCAACCCCCTTTTAAAAAAAATATATATATATATATTTTTATATATATTTTTGTATTTTATTTCTTTTTTTTCTTTTTATTAAAGGACTCAGAGGTCCCGGATGGCTACCCCCCTTTTTTTATATATATTTTTCTTTATTTCTTTGTTTCTTAGTAAAGGCCCCCCCCCCCGCTTCCCAAATCGCGGCAGCCCCCGCCCCCCCCCGCTTCTTAATTTCAGGCGGCAGCACCCGGTTCTCTGCTCCATGGGGCCCATGCCTGAAGCTGTGTAAGGGGCCCCATAATTCCTGATGGCGGCCCTGCCCACCCCTGACCATATCGAGTTACTCCCCATTTATCACCACCCTCTGAACTCGCCCTTGTAGCCAGTTTTCAATCCATGTACTCCCCCTATGGTCCATGCCAATGGACTTTACTTTGTACAGTAAACGTTTATGGGGGAACTGTGTCAAATGCTTTTGCCAAATGCAGATACGCCACGTCTACGGGTCTTCCTTTATCTAGATGGCAACTCACCTCCTCATAGAAGGTTAAACGGGTTGTAAAGGTAAAAACAAAATTCCCTAAATATCCTCCTTTTCCTTAGTGCAGTCCTCCTTCACTTACCTCATCCTTCCATTTTGCTTTTAAATGTCCTTATTTCTTCTGAGAAATCCTCACTTCCTGTTCTTCTGTCTGTAACTCCACACAGTAATGCGGGGCTTTCTCCCTGGTGTGGAGAAAGCCTCTTGAGGGGGCGAGCGGGAGTGTCAGGACGCCCACTAACACACAGCTCCTTTCTCTATCTGCAAAGTAGAGAGTGTCCTGACACTCCCGCTCACCCCCTCAAGAGGCTTTCTCCACACCAGGAAGAAAGCCTCACATTACTGTGTGGAGTTACAGACAGAAGAACAGGAAGTGAGGATTTCTCAGAAGAAATAAGGACATTTAAAAGCAAGATGGAAGGATGAGGTAAGTGAAGGAGGACTGCACTAAGGGAAAGGAAGATAATTAGGGAATTGTTTTTTTTAGGATAGTCCATTACCGTGTTCCTTTGCCATTACTGAAAGCTGCTGTACAGGAGATTATTATAGTGGGTGGAAATCTGGACAGATTCAGACACATGATGTGTTCAGTCGTTCTATAGCAGGATTATAGTGTGGCTTTATATCTCCACCCAGAGTTCAACTTTAATTCCAGAAAGGAGCACATTACTCAGCACTGAGCTCGGGTCACTTCCTTCCCGGACTAGAAGAATAATTATCAAATTAAATTTCAAGGCATTTGCAGCCAATAATATTTTTGGCCGGAGTCTGTGTTTTAATGACATCCAAATAAATTCTTGTTTTTTCATTTGCATAAAGTCTTATTTCTTGTTGTTGAAGTCAAAAGTGAACAAAAAAAACAAAAAGGTCAAAAGGTGAGCACGAAAAAATGTCACTTAAAACTAAAATGTCCCCAATAGCCAAACATTATTTAAAGCGGAGGTCCAGCTTTAAAAAAAATATTTTAAACACTGTAGCTGCTGACTTTTAATAAGCACACTTACCTGTCCAGGTTGCCCACGACGTTGGCCCCCCGGAGGCTGATTCGTCGCTCGCGGTAGGTCCCGGCGCCGCCATCCTCACTGAGGGAAACAGGCAGTGGAGCCTTGCGGCTTCAATGCCCGTTTACTACTGCGCGAGTCGCGCGGCGCTCTGTGAATGGACGGCTGACTTCTGGGAGACACACAGTTCCCTGAAGTCAGCGTGCCCCATTCCCCAGAAGACAACGCTAGGAGGACGAGGAGCACCATGGACAAGGAAGGGGCAGATTGGGAAGATCTTCCTAGTAACAACCATTTCTGGTAACTATAAATAAAATTATATATATAAATATATATATATATTTTTTTCAATTTTTTTGGAGCCTTTTTGGCTATTTTATTTATTTATTTATTTTTTAGGGTGGACCTCCGCTTTAAATCCACTTTGTGTGTTTCAAACACATTTGCAAAAACCAAGTATTAGCTTGTGAAAGTAGCAGCGACAGATGTGTCATTGGATTTGATTGACCGCAGAGAGAGCCAATGGCTGCGCTGCTATCAATCTATACAATCACCGCCGAAACTCTGCGGAGAAGAGGACGCCAGGGGATGCGCAGAGCAGGTGAACAGGCTCAGGTAAGTAACCCTTTAAGCATCATGGGAAATGTAGTTCCAAAACATCTAGGGTGCCAAGGTTCGCAATCACTGTTGTAGGACTTTGGACTCTTGGAATGATTGTTTGGTGCTCTTCTTTACACAGTGAGTGGTTTCCTGTCCTGGTCGGACCCCCCCTCCCGTTACACCTTATTTCTTGTCTTGCTATCACAGGGGTGTCAAGGAGAGGCACAGTAACAGCTGGTTCACACAGGGGCGACTCGTCAGGCGACTCAGCCGCCTGACAAGTCGCGTCCCGTTCTATTCAATAGAACCGTTCTAATAGGAGGTTCTTGTACGACTTTGAGGGCGACTCGGGGCGACTTGCATTGACTTCTATACAGAAGTCATTTTGCAAGTCGCTTCTGAAGTTGTCTTCAGGACGCCTTGCCAAGTCGCCCCCAAAGTCGTGCCGCCCCAGTGTGAACCAGCTTTAAGGGAAACTCTCCCCAACAGATTCACAGGCGGCAATAAAAACATAATAGCCAAGAAAAACAAGAAAACACTCAAGCTTTAGTTGGGCTTTACATATTTGGCATTGGTGATTGCCGAGATCGGGAAAGCCAACATAACATAGCCGGAGGAGAAATTGAAAGACTATCCGAACTTCTTCCCAATTTATTGAAGCTCTTACTGGCCATAGAGGACTTCTCTCCTCTTCCAGCCGTACGAGCCGCAGGGCCGTGTAAAGATTGGCCGTGTGTAGATTCAGCTCTCTCTGTAACGACCTGTGACTTTTAGTGTGTCCGCGGGGAAAGCCTTGAAAATAAATAATATCAGCCTCCCTCCAACCTGCGTGGCCTCTGTTGTTTTTTTAATTTTTTTTTTTTTGTGGCCGTGGAAAACATATTAAGAGAATAAGAGTCCAATAATTGCTAATAATAATAGCGGTGTCTGTAACCAATTTTGAGGAAGCCGGGAAACATATGTTTTAGCACTTAGAGGCCCGTCTAGACACTTTTTACAATAAGGCGAAGAATAGGTTGACATTTGCATATCAACACCACATGGGCGTGCTTCAGATATCAAAATGTCTGTTTAACTCATTCAATCAATTATACGCTCGGTGAGTATTTAAAGAATTGCAATAAAGCTTCGCCTGATATGGAATACGCGCAGCCGGGGGGCCGTGTTGATCTTGACAAAGTTGTCAGATGACGGCACAGAAACAAATTCAGGTAGTTACTGTGTAAGGTTCCATTCACACCTATGCAGGAGCGATGGGGCGCGCATGTTTTTGCACTTTTCCGCCCTTCTCCGCTCCTCTGTCTCTCCCTTCCTGCAGCACTCACCTGGGGGGAACAGAGAAGCAGGGGGAGGACGACAAAGGAGCATGGGGGAGGGGACAGACAGCTGACTCAACAGCTATGGCCTGGGAGTTTCTCACTTCTGCCTAATCTTGTCCCATAAGGGGGGGCACCGAACTGATTATTTTCCCTGGGTGAAATAATGTCTAGCTTCCCCACTGGTGCCACCTATAAAAGTATCAGTACCAGCTGTTCTACTCTAATAAAGTAGAACGGCTAGTGGCTAGTGAAGGGGGAGAGGGGGCTTGGATGGCCGAGGGTGTGGGAGTTGTCCGGCCGCCATGGGAGAGACCTGTCAAAGTGGGCCAGTCTGGATGAAGTCCAGGGCCAAATTTTTGTCGCTGTCCAGCCCTGCTAAAAGTAGAAAAAAATGGTTATGCTTCAGAAACATCCATGTTGGATTGATTGTGTATAATACTAAGCATATAGCTTACTTTGTAGCCGATTGGGTCAACGCCTTCATGGGTGCCCTAAGCCAGGCAACCCCACATGGGATTCCCTCTGCTATTTGGTCACATAACAGGCCCACTGTAGTGCTGCCTCTGAACTCCTAGGGTTGTTCTGGTAATAATTTTCCTTCAGAAAGGGTTAGAATTAACACAGAGGCCATGTTATGCGTCACCGGCATAGACCAGCTACTATGTTTTCTCCAGGAACACAAGATTAGCGCCCAACCAATTATATCTAAGCCTGGAAGAGGCTAAAATACGCGTGTCCAAGCTGCCTCCTCCTTGACATTGGTTGAGTAATATCCCCGCTACTTGCATTAAATGGCCGCCTTGTAAAAACAACTGGAGGCAATGCACTCGATTGTCTGCTGTGAACGACGGTTGAGCTGGTGGAAGATCGTTGCAAACAAGCACAGAAAATTACCCGAAATTAGCACAACGTAAGTCAAGAAAACGGCCAAAACAAACATTCTGCATTAAACTCTGAGACATAAGTGTTTTTTTTTTTTTTAACTTGCAGATGTGCCCCCGAAGCAAAAGTAATTATACAAGTCCTATTTATGGGGGTGAGAGTTTGAAAGGGCCTGAAGTGGGTTATAATTCCTACTAGGAATGCCTTTATTACACAGTGAGGTGTGCCTTATCCAGGGTCTCCATATACTTTCTGGACAGAGATGTCAGCTCACACATGACACAATCACATCAATCCTGGGGTCTGTACAGTTCTTGGTTGTGACACCGATCGGCCCCCTGCTTGTGACTTGCTAAAAAAGTTACAACGTAGTGCATAGGTGTATCCAGCCAATCCATAGGGAGGTGAACCCAGTAGTTGGCTGGAGACCCTGGGGCAGAATGTGTGGATCATGGGTCCAGTCCTGCTGAGAAGAGACACCTGTCTGGGGGGGCTCTGCCCCTGAGCAGTGCCAGGGCAAGGTCATCTATAGCCTAGGGCAAACATGCCAAACTGTGAGCCCCCCCCCACCCCAACATGTATAAGCATTATGTGTCAGCAAAAATCCCACCACAAAAAAAAAACGATCACTAATCTGCATGCTTACCCCCTAAGCATAAATCCGCCTCCTCCCAGTACAAGCCCCCCTGCTGAAAACGTCCCTCTCAGCACAAATCTTTGCCCCCCCATCTCCCAAATCCTCCCAGCTCAAATACCATCCCCTAAAAAAATGTACCTCTCCTAGCACAAATCCTTTACCCCTAAAATGTCCCCTCCTAGTATACATTACCCCCCACACATTTTAAATCTCACCTCAGCAAAAATGATCCCCAATTCCCCCCTTCTAGAACAATGCTTGCCTTCTTCTGCCCCACAATTTCCTACTTCCAAAGCAAATCCCCTCCATCCTTATCTTCCTGTGGCACCCCCCCCCCCCACCTCGCCTTATACCACAGTGCCCAGGGCAGCCAACCCTCCCGCCCACCACTTGTCGTGGCCCTGCCCCTGAGCGCAGGCTGCTGGAGGTGCTCTTCAAAGTCCTAGCTGGGGCTTAAAGCGGGGGTTCACCCTAAAAAAAATGTTTTCTTTATCTACCATCCCATCCAGCATACTAGCGTCAGCTACAGTATGCCTTTTTTTTTTTTTTGCGCTGTATTTACCGTTTAATCGTCCAGTTTCGTTTCAGACTCCGGTGGGGAAATAGGCGTTCCTATGAAGAGGGGAACATGATTGACGTCCGGCTATGGCGCATCATGCGTTCCGAAAATAGCCGAAATAGGACTCGGATATATACGGCGCCTGTGCAGTCAGCTCCTAGTCCGTGCGCAGGCGCCGTATAGCGCCGTGAAGAGCCGAGTCCTACTCCGGCTATTTTCGGAACGTGTGGCGCGCCATAGCCGGACGTCAATCATGTTCCCCTCTTCATAGGAACGCCTACTCCCCGCGGGAGTTTGAAACTAAACTGAAGGATTAAACAGTAAGTACATCGCAAAACAAATGGCATACTGTAGCTGACGCTAGTATGCTGGATGGGATGGTACATAGTTGTTTTTTAGGGTGAACCTCCGCTTTAAGTTGGGGTGTCTGCAAAGTCTTGGGTGGGAGTTTTTTTTTGGGGGGGGGGGTGTCTTTATTCCTACAATAAAGCATAAAAAGACACCCCTAGACTGTTCTGTATGAGCCAGTAGAATAGAAAATGCTGTGTGCCTGACTGTATGAGCACTAATCTTGGGGAAACTAATCAGGTATCACCGGTGGCTCTTTCGGGGGTGCGCTACACAGGGATGGACTGGCCATTGGGACTACAGGGAGTTTCCCAGTGGGCCGATAGCTCAGTGGGCCGGCTTCACTGACAGCGGACCGCCGCCCCGCTCCTCTGTCTCTCCCTCCCCGCAGCGCTCACCTGGGGGGGAACAAAGAAGCAGAGGGAGGACCAGAGGAGCAGGGGGGAGGGGACAGACAGCTGACTCAACAGCTATGGCCTGGGAGTTTCTCACTTCTGCCTAATCTTGTCCCATAAGGGTGGGGGCCGAACTGATTCTTTGCCCCGGGTGAAATAATGTCTAGATTCCCCAGTGGTACTGCCTATAAGAGTACCAGCCGTTCTACTCTAATAAAGTAGAACAGCTAGTGGCTAGTGAAGGGGGAGAGGGGGCTTGGGTGGCCGGGGGGGTGTGGGAGTCGTCCGGCCGCCATGGGAGAGACCTGTAAAAGTGGGCCAGTCTGGATGAAGTCCAGGGCCAAATTTTCGTCCCAGTCCAGCCCTGGTGCTACATACACAGAAATAATGTGTGCTAAAGGCGATCTTGCACTTTAAATATCCTTGCCTGGTTTTGTGTTTTCTCTGCTGACTGTATTTTTCGGGTCCCTGTTGGTATCTGTAGTAAATCAGCATGGTGCGCTCTGTAATGCGGTACAATCACGGGGGCCTTGTATACATCACTGCCCGGATTACATCACACCATTCCAAACAAGGGTGGCCCTATGAGACCTACACTTGCCGGGATACTTACTCCAAACAAAGCTCCTTCAGTGGAGGTCGCCGGAGACATTAAAAGGCCTGGCGTAATCATTTTACTAATTTGCAGATGGAAGGAATTAAAGGGAGATTATATTCTTGTAAAGTTTCATTGTGCTTTGCAGGGAGAGAACTAAAAGTTACCAGAAAGCTGAGACCCAAACTTCTAGAGGCCATTTGGTCTACAACAAGGTCACAAAGAAGGACCAGAATGGGTAAAGCTGTGCCAATGTCCAATAGAACTTCATCTGCCTTTCTGCCCGCAATGTTCCTACCTCTTTCAAATATTTCCGAGCATACCTTCTCTTAAAGCGGAGGTCCACCCTAAAAAATGTTTTATATTAACAGACTACTTAAAATATATAAAAAAACATTTGAAAAATTTTTTTTTCATAGTTTGTTATACAATTTTGTAATTTTTCTCCTTCATTGATATGGGCTAATGAGGAGTCACTGATGGGCACAGATAAGGGCGGCACTGATGAGGCGGCACTGATGGGCAGCACTGATGGGTGTCACTGATAGATGGCACTGATGGACACTGTTAGCTAAGACTGATAGGCAGCACTGATTGGTGGCATTGATAGGTGGCACTGTGGGCACTAATAGGTGATGCTGTGGGCACTGATAGGCTGTGTTCTCATGAATATGAAGGGTCTTGTGATGTCACTGGTCTCTAGTGATAGGATAGGTTGTGTTCTCATGAATATGAAGGGTCTTGTGATGTCACTGGTTTCTAGTGATTGGATAGGCTGTGTTCTCATGAATATGAAGGGTCTCGGTGATGTCACTGGTCTCTAGTGATTGGATAGGCTGTGTTCTCATGAATATGAAGGGTCTCAGTGATGTCACTGGTCTCTAGTGATTGGATAGGCTGTGTTCTCATGAATATGAAGGGTCTCTGTGATGTCACCGGTCTCTAATGATTGGATAGGCTGTGTTCTCATGAATATGAAGGGTCTCTGTGATGTCACTGGTCTCTAATGATTGGATAGGCTGTGTTCTCATGAATATGAAGGGTCTCTGTGATGTCACTGGTCTCTAGTGATTGGATAGGCTGTGTTCTCATGAATATGAAGGGTCTCTGTGATGTCACTGGTCTCTAGTGTTGCATAGGCTGTGTTCTCATGAATATGAAGAGTCTCGGTGATGTCACTGGTCTCTAGTGATTGGATAGGCTGTGTTCTCATGAATATGAAGAGTCTCGGTGATGTCACTGGTCTCTAGTGATTGGATAGGCTGTGTTCTCATGAATATGAAGGGTCTCGGTGATGTCACTGGTCTCTAGTGATTGGATAGGCTGTGTTCTCATTAATATGAAGGGTCTCGGTGATGTCACTGGTCTCTAGTGATTGGATAGGCTGTGTTCTCATGAATATGAAGAGTCTCGGTGATGTCACTGGTCTCTAGTGATTGGATAGGCTGTGTTCTCATGAATATGAAGGGTCTCGGTGATGTCACTGGTCTCTAGTGATTGGATAGGCTGTGTTCTCATGAATATGAAGGGTCTCGGTGATGTCACTGGTCTCTAGTGATTGGATAGGCTGTGTTCTCATGAATATGAAGGGTCTCGGTGATGTCACTGGTCTCTAGTGATTGGATAGGCTGTGTTCTCATGAATATGAAGGGTCTCGGTGATGTCACTGGTCTCTAGTGATTGGATAGGCTGTGTTCTCATGAATATGAAGGGTCTCGGTGATGTCACTGGTCTCTAGTGATTGGATAGGCTGTGTTCTCATGAATATGAAGGGTTTCTGTGATGTCACTGGTCTCTAGTGATTGGATAGGCTGTGTTCTCATGAATATGAAGAGTCTCGATGATGTAGGTGATTGGCTGTGTTTTCTTTAATATGACATAGAATATACTTTTAAACTGCTTCAGTGTGTAATACTATCACATACAGTATACAACTGTCATATAGGCAGTTTATAAAATCTACCATGTTTTTCTTGTTTAATAACGGCCTTTACCTGACACTGGCATTCAGTTACCTGGTTGGTGAATGCCGCATTCCTTGAAATCCCAGGATTAAACCTCATATGGAAAAATAAATAAAACATTTTATAGATGCACAGCTTCCCCCAGAGTGGTCTTTTCCCAGAATTCCATTTGATACAGGGCTATTGATGCCGGGGGTTTATGGCCTGTGCACCGCCATAATGACCCGATTCTGTGAGCCTCAGTGAACTGGATATACACGGGGTGTCAGAATTCACTAAGGGACCTGCGGAGAAAGTCACCTCTTTAACAAATGCCAATGAAGATGGCCGATGGCTGAAACATATAGTTTTATGAGTTTCTTAAACCGGAGCTGGGCGAACCCCTTGGGGCCCATTAGGGGCCCCAGTAATCTGAATGAGACAAAACACTGTAAGAAACTGAATCGGTTTATAGGCGTTTATGAACACGGTGCAATAAGAAAATACAAAGCTAGCTGTCGTGCGGTCGATGGTAATTATAAGATGTTGCGCCGGTATAGCCGGGAGTTTCTAGGCTCACACGTTATGCTTTTTACTTTTTATCCGTTCTTTGCTTTGGGGGCTCATACGCGTCCTAGCATGGCGTTTCCTTTAGGGAAAGCGAGTCTTTTGGGAATGCAAATAGGTAAATTAAGCAGGAACACATGTAGAGTGCCACAGCAGCTCTATATAAAATGTACTCAATGAACAATGTATAGTTTCACTCATAAGCTTTTGTTACAAAGTTTCTTATTGAAGGTTTCAAGAACGTTTTGTTTAAGTAGATTTAAAGAGATGTATTGGACTTTTTTTTTTAAATCATACTTAAATCATACTTACCTAGGTGGATGCAGGATTGTTTCGATGCTGCATCGGTGGTGGCTCTAACACTGCGAACCGAGCGATCAAACAACCGCCGATCGCTCAGTTCTCAGAGCTCCTTGAGCAGAGAGTTTCTGACTGTCAGTCACCGACTCTCTGCTCTGCCCCTCTTCGCTCACTGGAGCGCTGGGCTGTGGAGGGGGCGGGCTGTGGAGTGGGCGGATCCCGACTCCATTGTCGCAATCTTGCTCGAGCCAGTGGACCGCATCCGTGACGTCCAGGTACAGGCTAAAAACGGGTCACAGAAGTGCAGAGTGAACATGATACAAAGGGGAACTCTGCTGGGCACACATAGATATATGATATATGGGGGCATTCTGCTGGGCACACATGGATATACAGGGGGAACTCTCCTGGGCCCACATGGATATACGGGGGAACTCTGCTGGGCCCACATGGATATACAAGGGGGAACGCTGCTGGGCCCACATGGATATACAAGGGGGAACGCTGCTGGGCATACATGATACACAGGGGAACTCATGCTGGGCCCGCATGGATATACAAGGGGGAACTCTGCTGGGCATACATGATACACAGGGGAACTCTGCTGGCACACATAAGTATACAGGGGAACTCTGCTGGGCCCACATGGATATACGGGGGGAACTCTGCTGGGCCCACATGGATATACAGGGGGGAACTCTGCTGGGCCCACATGGATATACGGGGGGAACTCTGCTGGGCCCACATGAATATACAGGGGGGAACTCTGCTGGGCCCACATGGATATACAGGGGGGAACTCTGCTGGGCCCACATGGATATACGGGGGGAACTCTGCTGGGCCCACATGGATATACGGGGGGAACTCTGCTGGGCCCACATGGATATACAGGGGGGAACTCTGCTGGGCCCACATGGATATACAAGGGGGAAACTCTGCTGGGCCCACATGGATATACGGGGGAACTCTGCTGGGCCCACATGAATATATGGGGAAACTCTGCTGGGCACACATGGATATAAGTGGGGAGCCTGCGTTGCACACATGGATATATGGGGGAACTCTGCTGGGCACACATGGATATATGGGGGAATTCTGCTGAGCACACATGGATATACGGGGGAACTCTGCTGGACACACGTGGATATACGGGGGGAACTCTGCTGGGCACACATAGATATACAGGGGGGAACTCTGCTGGGCCCACATGGATATACAAGGGGGAACTCTGCTGGGCATACATGATACAGAGGGGAACTCTGCTGGGACCACATAAGTATACGGGGGAACTCTGCTGGGCACACATAGATATATGGGGGGAACGCTGCTGGGTACTCCTGAATGTAAGGAGGACGCTTATGGGCATTCCTGGATGTAAACAGTTTTTTTTTTTTATATTTGTAAAATATATAATGTGTCCCCAGTACTGAAAAGCACACATCTTTGGTGTAATAAAGAAATTGGATGTTTTTTTTAAACACGATGACCCCGATTTGTTTCTAGACACACCACACCATACATTCCTATGGGCACCTCTCCCATTCAATCTATCGACGGATTTTTGTTCCTTCTCAAGCAAAAATGGAATGGCTTTGCCATAGGGCTGTGTGCTTGCATGGACGCACACAGTGTTGCAGCAGCCAGCCAGGAGCGCGCATGAAAGGGTGGCTCTAGTAGGGAAAGGAGCCACCCTGTAAGAGAACTGTCAGAGCTGTCCCCGCAAATTTGCGGCAACGTGCGCGCACGCGCATGGGAGCGCGCCCACGCGTCCTTGGCGCCAAACGGCCTTTTTAAAGGGTGCACTGACCCCAGCCTAGTGCTGACGGATCTCAGCGGTTCCGGTCCCTGTTTCCTGTGCCTGTTCCTGTGCTCCTGATTTCCGGTTACTGAACCTCGGCTTCCTCGACCTCGCTTTGGACTCGCTTCATCTCTGACTCTTGGTTTCTGATCTCGGCTTCCCACGTGACCCTGCTTCCTGCCTGATGACTTTGTGCCTTGCTGCCCGCTCGCTGCTGAACCCGGCTTCCCATATGACCACGCTCCTGTCTCCTGTTTTGCTCCGCTCAACTTCCCGGGTACCTGTGACTTTGTCCCTGCAACCTGCTGTGACTTCGTCCCTGCAACCTGCTGCGACTTCGTCTCTGCAACCTGCTGCGACTTTGTCCCTGCAACCTGCTGCGACTTCGTCCCTGCAACCTGCTGCGACTTCGTCTCTGCAACCTGCTGCGACTTCGCCTCTGCAACCTGCTGCGACTTTGTCCCTGCAACCTGCTGTGACTTCGTCCCTGCAACCTGCTGCGACTTCGTCTCTGCAACCTGCTGCGACTTTGTCCCTGCAACCTGCTGCGACTTCGTCCCTGCAACCTGCTGCGACTTCGTCTCTGCAACCTGCTGCGACTTCGCCTCTGCAACCTGCTGCGACTTTGTCTCTGCAACCTGCTGCGACTTCGCCTCTGCAACCTGCTGCGACTTCGTCTCTGCAACCTGCTGCGACTTCCTGCTTCCCAAGATTCGCATCACCTGCTGCGGGCTTCTGGAGTTACATCTGCGGGCACTCGTGTCTCCCCTGGCCCTTGGTTTCCCCTGTCTCCACTCTCAGTGGGACCTGGGCCGGAGAATCAAGAGAGGCTGACCTCGTCACTTAAGACTTCACCCAGGTACGTGACACACCCTAAAAATCTGGATTTTGCGGCAGTTGCTCGGGGGGACTCATTCCAATAGAAAGAAAGACTTCCCATGCAGCAGCAGTGTGTTGTACTCAAGTAACTCAGCAGTATTGGAAATAGTTAAAAAAAAAAAAAAAAAAGCTCTTTTAATATCACTTTAATCCGGAGCGAAATGAAACAAGTCAGCGGCGCGATGTGACGCATCGAAGATTCCTTCCCATGTTTAATGTGTGAAGATGAACTTACACTTTCAGGACCGAAGTAAATGGAACTCGCTCTACAAACTCCTCTTGTAAAGTTTCGGAGCCAAAATCGTAACTAGCTGGACTTTATATGCAAAAAGAAATTCCGACTTTCCGCAGCTATATAAAGTAGCCGCAGCCAGATGTGATATGATTAATTAATGTTCTGATTCACATTAGGGTCTGATTAGAAGCCAAACGAATGACCGTTCCTCTCCTCCTGGGTTCTCTGGCGGTATTTAGTGGAGGCGAGTAATGATAGACCTTATGATGGCAGACGGGATTTATCAGACTCGCTTACAGATGCCATTTATTCATGACGGCCTTAGGGGGGGGGGGGGGGGGGGAACACTCACCGAGGGGGAGGAGGTTACGGCTTATACAAAGCAGAATGAGATCATACAAGCAAATTTATAAAGCACTAAAATAGCTTCCTAATGATCTGTTTGTGGCGGATTCGGCTTAGGAGATGTCTTAAAGGGGAACTCCACGTTCTCTAAAAAAAAGAAATAGGGAACTTCCTAGTCGCTTAGACATTTAATCCAATATCCGTTTTATTATCTCAGGGTGCTGGGAACCATTACAGCTGAACTGCGGAGACAGCTAGAATTATATACGTTATATTGTCAAAAGTATTGGGACGCCTGCCTCTACACTGCTTCAAGCTTAAAGAAGGAGCGCGGCTGTCACGTCATCTCAGCCTGTACGCTCGTGAAATGCGTCGCTTACCAGTGACGTCATCCTCCCTCGCCTGCACGACATCTGCGCTCCAGGCCTCGCTCCGTATCCATATGCAGCAGAACCAATTCTCACTTCTATGGGACCAAAGCTATCTCACACACACAGCAGACTTCTATTGTTCACTATCAGGTCTGTTCACACCACCAAGAGAAGGAGGCTTTACAGCTTTAACTGCGTCCTCCATACTCCACTAGGAACATTCACATACGGACATTTTTATAACATTTTTTTCCTATAAAAAAATACAGTTTTTGCTATAATTTTTACAAATGTAATGACTAGAGAGAGTCTATAAAACAGGCTCCATCTGGTGAAAAGAAAGTACCCAACGGAGGGTGGAATCTAGTTGGTGCGATTGGTTTGCACCTTCAGTGGGCGGACTAACCTGGACGGCGGTGGGGGTTTAGCTGTGCGGTGTATTGTCATGTCATTTTCTTTCACTGCCGTTATACCACACCTGAATTTCTTCTCATAATTTACAGCTATAAAATGTGTTAATTAAGCAGTATGTGAATCTAGAGGCACCGTGTGAAGGGGGCGGTGGAGGAACTGTCATGAACTGTTAGGTTTTGATGGCGCCCCCGTCACTTTTCATTAATAACAATGTCATGTACACAAATAGACAAGACAGAACTACATTTCTTAAGCTTTCTTAAGCAAAATCAGTCTAAAATGTAAGGAATCTAAACCTAAGACAAGGCACACAACTGCTTTGATTAAACTAACTTTACATTAGAGCCCACCATCATATTAGAAGTCCTCCCATCACATCAGAAGTCCTCTATCACTTCAGAGGTCCCCTATCGAATCCACCTATCGTATCAGAGGTCTCCCATCACATCAGAGGTCCTCCCATCACATCAGAGGTCCTCCCATCACATCAGAAGTCCCCCGTTCACATCAGAGGTCCTCCCTTCACATCAGAGGTCCTCCCATCACATCAGAGGTCCTCCCTTCACATCAGAGGTCCCCCGTTCACATCAGAGGTCCTCCCATCACATCAGAGGTCCTCCCATCACATCAGAGGTCCCCTCATCACATCAGAGGTCCCCTCATCACATCAGAGGTCCTCCCATCACATCAGAGGTCCCCCCATCACATCAGAGGTCTCCCCTCATCACATCAGAGGTCCTCCTTAACATCAGAGGTCCTCCATCACATCAGAGGTCCTCCCATCACATCAGAGGTCCCCTCATCACATCAGAGGTCCTCCCATCACATCAGAGGTCCCCCCATCACATCAGAGGTCTCCCCTCATCACATCAGAGGTCCTCCTTAACATCAGAGGTCCTCCATCACATCAGAGGTCCCCCCATCACATCAGAGGTCCCCCATCACATCAGAGGTCCTCCCATCACATCAGAGGTCCTCCCATCACATCAGAGCCCCCCCCCCATCACATCAGAGGTCCCCCATCACATCAGAGCCCCCCCCATCACATCAGAGGTCCCCCCATCACATCATCACATCAGAGGTCCCTCCATCACATCAGAGGTCCTCCATCACATCAGAGGTCCTCCCATCACATCATAGGCCCCCTATCGCATCCCCCTATCATATCAAAAGTTCTTCCATCACATCAGAGGTCCTCCAATCACAACAGAGGTCCTCCCATCACATCAGAGGTCCTCCAATCACAACAGAGGTCCTCCCATCACATCAGAGGTCCTCCCATCACATCAGAGGTCTTCCCGTCACATCAGAGGTGCCCCCATCACATCAGAGGTCCCCCCATCACATCAGAGGTCCCCCCATCACATCAGAGGTCCCCCATCACATCAGAGGTCCCCCATCACATCAGAGGTCCCCCCATCACATCAGAGGTCCCCCATCACATCAGAGGTCCCCCCATAACATCAGAGGTCCTCCCATAAAGTCAGAGGTCTCCCATAATGTCAGAGCCCAAATTTTCAGAAGTGTGGTCTCCCTGGAAATCTTTTTGTTCCTCCATTAAATTTAGGGAGAGCTGCAGTTCGTTCTGCGCTCCTGTGACCCATTTTCAGCTGACGTCACAGAACCGGTCCAGGCTCATGAAGGATCGCGAAAATAAAGTCGGGATCCACCCACATGCATGGACCGTCACCCGGTTCAGCCTCTCTGCGGGCTGCTGAGAGCCTGAATCAGCCACCCCTGTCCCCCCCACCATGTAGGATGGCTGATAATTCCTCCAGCAAACTCCTCTTTTTATATTTTACCAAAAAATTGGGTAATTTATGGCAATATACTTTTTACTGAAATTTTCGCTTGATTAACCAGTGTGCTAATAACGTGTGACATTAAAATGTTTGGGGGTTTCAACTACTCTTCAGGCCTAACATTAATTTTTTTTAAATTACAAATTTTGTTAAAAAGTTAGTGCTATAGCTTTTTATGCATTTTTTCCCTTTAGGTGGAGTCACTGAGGTTTCCACTGGTTGGAGCTGCACTTTCCTGGCGTGCCGTGTGCCAGGAGAAGGTCCTGTGGAGGAACAGACCAGGAGAAGTGACAAGTGAAAAACACAAGAGCACCACGACCGCGTCCAACACTAACACTCAATATTCCAGGAGCTGCAGACCTGCTTTCCCTAACAATCTGTCAGATTCCAGCGCAGTCTCTACCAAACCTGCCGCGTCTGCACTAATGTCGTTCCTGTTGCTCTCGGCTCTGATTGTACGTGCGACATGCAGCATGCGGTGTCCACAGATACGACACGACTAGCAAACAGGGAAGACTGCTGACAGAACATTCCAAGCTATTAAATGTTACATTGGTTACAATTACCTCCCCGTCAAGCAGCAGAAGGGCCTCCTGGCTAATGTCTAATGCTGGATATACATGGGCTGGTTTAGCAGCTAAAGAAAGATGGTTTTTAGCATTGTATGCGATGGCTAGTCAGAGTGTTAGAATGCCATTTGCATGCCAAGGTATTTTTCCAATAAGGTCCCAGGCACACTGAGCATCCAACCCTGATTGCGTGAGGGTTTCCACCTGTCCAGGATTCCCCCGGACAATTCTGGGCTTTGAATCACGTGTCCGGGTTTCAGTCTGCGGGTTTCATGTGCTTAAAAAAAAAATACCCACTGAAATCCATGCGTCTGGTGCCCTGCATGTAGATTAGGGGCCGGGCGCATGGACTAGGGGGTGGCGCCCCTATGCCCCGTATGGACGGGCCGCCACTGAAACCAGTGAGACACAGGAAGGAGTTTACCAGATGACCTCATTAGCACACTTACCCTTCACCCATCTGCTGTGACTCCCCCCAAGTAACCAACATACAAATCTGTTGCTGTCCGGGAGCTACGGGCGGATGTTTGGGGGCAGGGTCGGCATCACTAGGGATTGGGGCAATGATGTCAGTTTGGCCACACCCACTGTTTGCACACTGTATGCATAGCACGCCACATTACTACTCTCCTTGGTGCACTCAAAGGTGTCTTTTATAATCCTATAGTCACTAGTGTATACAGGGCCGTTTGAAGGAATTTGGGGACTCCAAGCAAAATGGGGGCCCCCCAAGCACCCTCCTCCCCCCGCACCCAAAGCCTACGTTAGCGCTACACTAATTTTTTACACCCATGTTCTTACTCCTCCCCTCCTCCCTAGTCCCTATGTTTTTCTATTCTCACCTCCCCTTCTTCCCTGTAGGCTGCCGCTGTAGCGTGAAACATAAAGTGTAGCGCTAATTATAAGTGAAATAAAGGATTGGGTATATTGATAATTAGCCAATCATAGAAAAGTGTCCATATGAAACACGTTGAAGTAGTCCATAAACATAAACTGTAAAAAAGTTACTACTAAATAGATCCTCAAAATTCAGTTCAAAGTGGGTAAATGTGCAAAAAGCTTCAATAAAAAAATAATAATAAATCTTCATAGGTAAAAGATGTATAAATCCAGCACCGAAGTGAATGGAGGCTTACCAGAAGCTGTGGACCCAAAATAGGCATATACCTAATGGGTCAATTGCGCTTAAAGTTGATGATACCAGCGAGGAGGTGAAGTCCAACACAGGATGAGGTGAAGGTCGGTTCAGAGGCACCTTGTAATAGGTTGTAGACTTGGGTCCATATGGAGGTTCAGACACTCAATACAACGAAAGTAGGAAGAAAGAAGGCAAAGATGCACATAGTGTAAATCCGTTTAAAAGTTTACTTGGTAGCAAAATCAAAAAAAGGGGTTACACTCACATTTTCAGCACTTGTAACAGGCATGTAACAAAAAGCAGTATTGTCAGCAAATTCCCGACATGTTTCAATCTAAACGATCATCATCTGGGGTCTGCGTGGCCGAGCTCCTCTTCCTCCTGTCAGTCCGGTGTTCTATCATTATGGGTCCCCAGTCCCCTAACAGATAGTGCCTGGGCCGGGCCGGGTACCGCGCAGTACAGGAGATTCAGTTTCCTGTGTTCCCGGCCGGACTGAAAGGAAGTGAGCACTCAGTGTGCACTTCCTGTCAGTCCGGCCGGGAGCAGGAAACTGAATCTCCTGTATCACGCGTGGTACCCTGCCGGACTGACAGGACTCCAGAAAAAAATGAAAGAGGAGCTCGGCCACGCTACAGCCTGGGAAGGGGAAGTTGGGGGCCCCAGGCCAGCTCGGGGCCCCAAGCAATTGTTTGTTTTGCCTGTCCTGTAGCAACGGGGCTGAGTGTATACTATGAATAAAACAAAAACAGATTGGCCCCGTGCTGCCAAAATGTTCGGGATTGATGACACCAAGCAAGGTTCACCTTATTTCTAAATCCCAGCTTCACTGTGTTCCAAAAAAAACATTAATGTATCTTGGTTGCAGAAAAATAAAAGCTTTCTTTGATTTTTAGAACAAGGCCTTACCTTAGCCCCTGCTGTATTTCTTAAAAAAAAGCTTCACCACTTTCTGGTATGTAGATTTATGATGGAGAAACCAGCAGTGGCGGCTAGTGCTCCATCTGTCGGGGGCTCCAGCCCGCCACCCCACACCAAACCCCCCCTTCCAGTCGCTGGCTTGCTCGCTGATCAATCAGCACTTACCCCATCCAGGTCGCAGCTGTGGCCTCCCCTCTCCTTGTCCCAGCGGCCGCTGCTTCTGCTCCCGGCCAATAAGGTCTTTGGACTCCCTGCCAATGGAGTGCCTGGAATTTTTTAGGGGTGCCTTGGCAAAATGCCTAAAAATTGCTCCAAATTGCCCAAAAATTGTGTACAAGCCAACAGGTGGCTCAAAATATTTTTTTTGTTACACGCAGCCAAAGGTTTTTTTTGTGCAACATTAAAGAGGTTGTATAACCAGCTTGCACATTTGTACCTACAGGTGAGCCTATAATAAGGCTTACCTGTAGGTAAAATTAATATTTCCTAAACCTGGATGGTTTAGGAGATATTAATCTTGTCATTGTTCTGGACCCCCAAGTGTCAGTGTGTCATTGTTCTGGGACCCCCCAAGTGTCAGTGTGTCATTGTTTTGGGACCCCCCAAGTGTCAGGGTGTCATTGTTCTGGACCCCCAAGTGTCAGTGTGTCATTGTTCTGGGACCCCCCAAGTGTCAGTGTGTCATTGTTTTGGGACCCCCCAAGTGTCAGTGTGTCATTGTTCTGGACCCCCAAGTGTCAGTGTGTCATTGTTCTGGGACCCCCCAAGTGTCAGGGTGTCATTGTTCTGGGACCCCCCAAGTGTCAGTGTTTCATTGTTCTGGGACCCCCAAGTGTCAGTGTGTCATTGTTCTGGGACCCCCAAGTGTCGGTGTGTCATTGTTCTGGGACCCCCAAGTGTCAGGGTGTCATTGTTCTGGACCCCCAAGTGTCAGTGTGTCATTGTTCTGGGACCCCCAAGTGTCGGTGTGTCATTGTTCTGGGACCCCCAAGTGTCAGGGTGTCATTGTTCTGGACCCCCAAGTGTCAGTGTGTCATTGTTCTGGACCCCCAAGTGTCAGGGTGTCATTGTTCTGGGATCCCCAAGTGTCGGTGTGTCATTGTTCTGGGACCCCCAAGTGTCAGGGTGTCATTGTTCTGGACCCCCAAGTGTCAGGGTGTCATTGTTCTGGGATCCCCAAGTGTCGGTGTGTCATTGTTCTGGGACCCCCAAGTGTCAGGGTGTCATTGTTCTGGACCCCCAAGTGTCAGTGTGTCATTGTTCTGGGATCCCCAAGTGTCGGTGTGTCATTGTTCTGGACCCCCAAGTGTCAGGGTGTCATTGTTCTGGACCCCCAAGTGTCAGGGTGTCATTGTTCTGGACCCCCAAGTGTCAGTGTGTCATTGTTCTGGGATCCCCAAGTGTCAGTGTGTCATTGTTCTGGGATCCCCAAGTGTCAGTGTGTCATTGTTCTGGGGCCCCAAGTGTCAGTGTGTCATTGTTCTGGGACCCCCAAGTGTCGGTGTGTCATTGTTCTGCTATGCTATTACTCTTGAAGTGTAATATAATGAAATCACAGATCTACCTCTCCACATACTTGTGTTCCTGTGTTTCCACTGACTATGTCTCTGGCGTTCTCAGGGGCCCCCACCTGCAATTACAGATACTTATTTCAGCTGGTCGTACCAATTAAGATGTCCTCCAGCCAGCTCAACCCAAAAAGTGTCTCTAATATAAATTAATTAGCTATTAAGCCAAGTGTAGTGTTTTTCTAACCGCAGCCCGTTCCTGCAAGTCACACGGAGCCCGGCTCCCCTGTACCCGGACAGCTGGATGTTTCATTGTCTGAATTATCCGTGCATGAAATTAACAGAGAGGAAAACGAGATCATTTCACAGAGAACCCGCATTACATTCTGAGTGCCACCAATACAGCTTTAACCCCTGAGATCCGGGGCCGAGTGTCCGCGCTACAGAACAGCCTGAGTGACATCACCGCTCTCCAGATATAAGATATATTATACAGGAGTGACATCACCGCTCTCCAGATATAAGATATAATATATAGAAGTGACATCACCGCCCTCCAGATATAAGATATATTATACAGAGTGACATCACCGCCCTCCAGATATAAGATATAATATACAGGAGTGACATCACCGCCCTCCAGATATAAGATATATTATACAGGAGTGACATCACCGCTCTCCAGATATAAGATATAATATACAGGAGTGACATCACCGCCCTCCAGATATAAGATATATTATACAGGAATGACATCACCGCCCTCCAGATATAAGATATATTATACAGGAGTGACATCACCGCTCTCCAGATATAAGATATATTATACAGGAGTGACATCACCGCCCTCCAGATATAAGATATATTATACAGGAGTGACATCACCGCTCTCCAGATATAAGATATATTATACAGGAGTGACATCATCACCCTCCAGATATAAGATATATTTTACAGGAGTGACATCATCACTTTAGCATTCTTCTAGCAGAAGCACCTTGCCGTTTCCTCGGCTGATTCTCTAGTATTTTACAATCCGGTAAAAGAAACATCTCCACCATTGGTGCCATTTACTACCAATATTTAGTGCTTCCTCAATGGGTCCCCTGAGAAGAGCGCCCCCCAGTGGGGGAGTATGACCCCTTGTCATGGCACTTTTCTCAGGCTGAAAGAACAATAAACACACTTCTGGAAGCCTTTGCTCCTCGGTGTACCTTCTGGATTGTTACAGCTGCTGGGAATGTGTTGGGAATGACACCATCAACAATCTCCGTGATTCCCATGATGCAGCTTATGTTCTGTTGATGAACTCCAAAACCAAGTATGCATTGCAAGTCGCCTCTAAAGGAAACGCCGCCGTGATCTGAGAGCTTCGGACAAACCAGACAAACGTTTTCACCCGAATCGTTCCACCACTGAGAAGACCTCCGTGCCCATTCTTCATTAGCACAGCGGTTTATGGTGACTGTAGCCGGCTGAATGACAAAAATGAAATCATATCCTGACATTTGGGCTCACTGCCGCACATGCGCATGGGAGCAGCCGCCATTTACGGCACAGGCTCTGAAGGCCTGGCACTGTAAGCCGGACCAGGGTCGGACTTACCATTGGGCTTGACTGGGCTCAAGCCCATGGGCTCCGTCCAATAGGAGGCCCCGCCTATTTACGTTCTAAATATCTTCATATTCGTTACAATTTAATTATAATTTTATCCATTTTTATTGCTTTTATTAATCTCCTGGTTCATTTTTAATTATTACATTGTTTACTGTGTATATGGTTATTTGCGCACATCCAGCCACTTCCATTAGGCATGTGTGTATATATATCTGACCTTGTGAATGGTCAGCTAGTAGATCCGATGAAACAGCGGATGTCATTGGCCACGACGTCACTTCCGGTCTCCTGGAGACATACAGAGTGCGGAGAAGAGTTACCAGTGGTAAGAAAAAGAAAATCTTTCAATAAAGGAGGCCCTTTAACAGTTAGTGCGCAAATCTTTAGAAGTGGAAGAGCCATAATGTCCGGATCCAGGGAGGCGGGTCAACATGAGTGGGAGGATCCTGGGAGGCGGGTCAACATGAGTAGGGCCCGAAAGGGACTCAAGCCAATGGGGCCCCCCCAGTGATGCCCCTGGAGGAGAGCAGGGGAAGGGGAAGCCGCCGTGATCCCCGTGGAAGAGAGCAGGGGAAGCCACCTGTGATGCCCGTGGAGGAGAGCAGGGGAAAGGGAAGCCGCCGTGATGCCCATGGAGGAGAGCAGGGGAAGGGGAAACCGCTGTGATGCCCGTAGAGGAGAGCAGGGGAAGGGGAAGCCGCTGTGATGCACTTGGAGGAGAGCAGGGGAAGCCGCCGTGATGCCCGTGGAGAAGAGCAGGGGAAGGGGAAGCCTCCTGCAATGCCCGTGGGGGAGAGCAGGGGAAGGGGAAACCACCAGTGATGGAGAGCAGGGGAAGGGAAATCCGACCGTGATGCACGTGGAGAAGAGCCGGGGAACGGGAAGCCGCACATGATGCTCGTGGAGGAGAGAAGGGGAAAGGGAAGTCGCACGTGATGCCCGCGGAGGGGAGCAGGGGAAAGGCAGGCCACACGTGATGCCCGTGGAGGAGAGCAGGGGAAGGGGAAGCTGCACGTGATGCCCGTGGAGGAGAACAGGGGAAGAAGAAGCCACTGTGATGCCCGTGGAGAAGAGCAGGGGAAGCCTCCTGCGATGCCCGTGGGGGAGAGCAGGGGCAGGGGAAGCCGCCAGTGATGGAGAGCAGGGGAAGGGAAAGCCGCCTGTGATGCCGAGGAGGAAAGCAGTGGAAAAAGAAGCTGCCGGCCATCGCCCAGGTGAAGCACTCCCCGCCATAGATGGGGTAAGTGTCCTGGTTCTCATGATGACCCGACGACCCGGACCGGGGAGGGGTGTGGGTTACCTGACCGGTCGTGAAGGGGAGTGACTGTGGGTGCACCCCCCCCCCCCCCCTTGAAAAAATGTACCACCAGCCGCCACTGATGCTGGCGTTGCTGAATGATACCTTAGCTGGTCATACATGGATTGGAATTAAGCCAATTCAGACGGGACTGGACAAATTTAGATCCAGTGGCTATACAGAAGTAGATTTACCAATTGACTTCTGTACAACTACCCTGTTGGATTTTTCCCACTTGACCAGCACTGCAGGCGAAGGTCGGCAGTTCTGATCAGTCTATTCTGGTGGCGTGGGAATCTCCCCGTTGTCAAAATTCTAAGACACAGTGGGGGGGATTCCCTCATCCACATTGAATGTGAGGATTAGGGAATCAGGTCTGGTGTTTTTCCTTCAAACAGACCCATCTTTGGCCAGCCTTAGAGAAACCAGCTGACCAATATTGAAATGTATCTATAGAGAAACCTATTAGTTATGTGATTGGCCTGTCACCCACCATCTTGCTCGCACAGCAATGTATCCGTAGCGCTCCCCAAACAAACGTTACCTTAGAGGTACGGAGTGCGTATCGGCGCTGGAGAGCAGCTGGGTTGCACAGTTCATTATCGGAGTCACCCATCTGGCATTTCAGATGGCACAATTACTAGCCCAGGCTGCGGTATGATTACAGATGTGGGGTGGGTCTCGCTAATGAGCGCAGGAGAAATTTATGTGCCAGAAGAACTGGCAGACACGAGATCTCAACATTTCCCCCGGGGAGCCTCTGCACTGGGCCATACATTAAGCAAAGAAATTCTGAATAATCTGTTACATACCGGAGGGTAAAAATATTTATTTCACTATTTCTTATTTCACAAACCGATTGTAGACGACTTTTCCTGGATGTAAAGTGTCCATAGATTGTCTAGAACTGGCCATCACTATGTGCACTTCCTTCTTTGTTGTTACATTGTCTCAGAGGTAAAGAAGAAATTCACTGGTAACATGAGATGTTTTTTATTTTTTTTAAATAACAAACATGTCATACTTACCTCCACTGTGCAGTTCGTTTTGCACATTGTGACCCCGAACACAGTCTTCTGGGGTCATATGAAGGGTCTCTGTGATGTCACTGGTCTCTCCCCACATCAGATAACCCCCCCTAGGAGAAGCGCTTTCCTGGGGGGTTATTTTGCAGGCGCGCTCCCGAGTCCAGCATTTGCGTCCATAGACACGAATGCCGGACTCGGCCCCGCCCCCGGCGCCCACGTCACTGGATTTGATTGACAGCAGCGCGAGCCTATGGCTGCGCTGCTATCAATCTATCCAATCAAGAGCCGGGACCCGTGGAGAAAGGAAGTCCCATCTCTTGCGCTACCAGTGACATCACCGAGACTCTTTATATTCATGAGAACACATCCTATCCAATCACTAGAGACCAGTGACATCACCGAGACTCTTCATATTCATGAGAAAACAGCCTATCCAATCACTAGACACCAGTGACATCACCGAGACCCTTTATATTCATGAGAACACAGCCTATGCATTCACTAGAGACCAGTGACATCACAGAGACCCTTCATATTCATGAGAACACAGCCTATCCAATCACTAGAGACCAGTGACATCACCAAGACTCTTCATATTCATGAGAACACAGCCTATCCAATCACTAGAGACCAGTGACATCACCGAGACCCTTCATATTCATGAGAACACATCCTATCCAATCACTAGAGACCAGTGACATCACCGAGACCCTTCATATTCATGAGAACACAGCCTATCTGATCACTAGAGACCAGTGACATCACGAGACTCTTCATATTCATGAGAACACAGCCTATCCAATCACTAGAGACCAGTGACATCACTGAGACCCTTCATATTCATGAGAACACAGCCTATCCAATCACTAGAGACCAGTGACATCACAAGACCCTTCATATTCATGAGAACACAGCCTATCCGATCACTAGAGACCAGTGACATCACCGAGACCCTTCATATTCATGAGAACACAGCCTATGCAATCACTAGAGACCAGTGACATCACCAAGACCCTTCATATTCATATCCAATCACTAGAGACCAGTGACATCACCGAGACCCTTCATATTCATATCCAATCACTAGAGACCAGTGACATCAACGCAACTCTTTATATTCCTGAACATCGGACCATCCAATTACTCAGTTACCAGTAATAGTAACATTTTTAATGCATGAGGTACAATGTCTCCGAAGGGTCTGTGCGTGATTGGTAGTCTGAATATCATTTGCTGACACACTCACTTTGAACATTGGTTTGTGAACTTCTCAGAAGACGTTTAATTAGATGTGAAAGAGGTCATTCATTTTCTGCCCTCGGCGCGTTTCATGGTCACTGGTAAACTTTTGAAATGGAAGCCTTTTTTCTTTATCTTTAAAATGTCAGAGCTCGCCGAGCCCAAAGAGAAGCGACTGAGAAGTCAAACAAATTTGGTAGAGCGCTCTGTGATAGAAGAAAAGGCTCTTTGAAAATGCAAATTGAATTTAGACTCCAGCCCTGACTGAGGGCCGTATGTAGATTAGCGCTTCGGGAATGATGGTAAACAGATGCAGCGGCCCTAAGGCATCTGTGACTAACCCGTTCACCGGGCCATGGCTGGCCAATTAAAACCACCAGAACTTGACCAAAGTTGTTTACATTTATTTTTCGGCATCTGGGCCAAGTCAATTAGAGGAGCCCGGCTTGTGAAGGTGATGGAGGTGCAGATAACACATCTCATGTTGAGCTTTGGAGACGGCAGGTAATGTTTGTCTGGATGCAATCAGTTTCCAATAAAGCATTCTTTGTTCAAAAGGGTGCATGGTGTATGTCATGCGCCGGCTGACAAGCCGGAGACTGGTCTTCGTCCGTCGCGTGGGACACCTTTTTTGTGGCCCTAATGATTTTTGATAATTGCCTGCTTGTGACAGCGCTGGCAAATTGGGAGCCGGTTACAGAAAAAAAATGATGTGCGATTCGTCTATGGCGGGTTTGTGACGCACATCATTGGTCGATTAAGCTGTCAGATGCATTTGACTAAAATGTAATGGATTTAAGACTCAAGGAATGTTCTCTCTGTGGACACGGGATGCCGGCCATGGGCATCCGCTCCATAGGGCAAGGGGGGTCATTTGCCCCCCCCTGGAATCGCCAGGGAGAGCCAGGAGCAGGGCCGAACTGGCCCTGGGGCCGCTTTAAGCGGTGACTGCAGCACTCCCCTCCTTCTGTTTTCTTCCGGCGCTCGTATCATATGTCATGGAGCTGGGTCTGTGTGCAAGGTCCCACCCCCTGTGGGGTGCTGTGTAATGTAAAGGGGTCCAGAGGTGCAGTTGTGGAGATGGGGTACACAGTAGTGACAAAGAGATATTGAAAGATGCAGGGGGCACAGTGGGGTGTTTTTACATTTTAACGTGGGGGTGCATTTTTAGTATAGGAATGTTCTCTGTGGACACGGGATGCCGGCTACATTAACAGAGAGGTATAGGAATGTTCTCTGTGGACACGGGATGCCGGCTACATTAACAGAGAGGTATAGGAAAGTTCTCTGTGGACACGGGATGCCGGCTACATTAACAGAGAGGTATAGGAATGTTCTCTGTGGACACGGGATGCCGGCTACATTAACAGAGAGGTATAGGAATGTTTTCTGTGGAGACGGGATGCCGGCTACATTAACAGAGAGCTATAGGAATGTTCTCTGTGGATACGGGATGCCGGCTACATTAACAGAGAGGTATAGGAATGTTCTCTGTGGACACGGGATGCCGGCTACATTAACAGAGAGGTATAGGAATGTTTTCTGTGGAGACGGGATGCCGGCTACATTAACAGAGAGCTATAGGAATGTTCTCTGTGGATACGGGATGCCGGCTACATTAACAGAGAGGTATAGGAATGTTCTCTGTGGACACGGGATGCCGGCTACATTAACAGAGAGGTATAGGAATGTTTTCTGTGGAGACGGGATGCCGGCTACATTAACAGAGAGCTATAGGAATGTTCTCTGTGGATACGGGATGCCGGCTACATTAACAGAGAGGTATAGGAATGTTCTCTGTGGATACGGGATGCCGGCTACATTAACAGAGAAGTATAGGAATGTTCTCTGTGGACACGGGATGCCGGCTACATTAACAGAGAGGTATAGGAATGTTCTCTCTGTGGACACGGGATGCCGGCTACATTAACAGAGAGGTATAGGAATGTTCTCTGTGGATACGGGATGCCGGCTACATTAACAGAGAGGTATAGGAATGTTCTCTCTGTGGACATGGGATGCCGGCTACATTAACAGAGAGGTATAGGAATGTTCTCTGTGGATACGGGATGCCGGCTACATTAACAGAGAAGTATAGGAATGTTCTCTCTGCGGTTGCAAATACTCCCTACGTAACGACGTCGGCTCAATGCTTTTGACGTGAACGTAACCTACGCCCAGCCCCATTCACGTACGCTTACGCAAATTACGTAAAATACGACGGCTGTTCCGTCGTCCATACCTTGCATGGGCTGCGCCATCTTTTTGGTGGTTTATCTTTACGCCGGCGTATCTCTTAGGTAAACGGCGTATCTTCCTGCGACGGGCGTACGTACGTTCGTGAATCGGCGTATCTTGCTCATTTACATATTCGACGCCTAAATCCGCGTACACGCCCCTAGCGGCCAGCGTAAATATGCACATCTTCGTATCTTGGCAACAGTGAGGCGTATCTCAGTTTAAGAATGCGCGCAAAGATACAACGGCGCTCTACGCCGGCGTAACTCTCTCTGAATCTGGCTAAAAGTGTTTTTTTTTTCTAAATTTTCTGTCTTTTTTTGTTTATAGCGCAAAAAATATAAATCCCAGAGATGATCAAATACCACCAAAATAAATCTCTATTTGTGGGGAAAAAAATATAATTTGGGTACAGCGTTGTACGATCGCGCAATTGTCATTCAAAATGCGTCAGCGCTGAAAGCTGAAAATTGGTCTGGGCAGGAAGGGGGTTTAAGTGCTCGGTAATGAAGTGGTTAAAGGAAAAAAAAAAGCATAAACAGTTTCAAAACATCCTCCTGTCTTTTATTTAGAAGAGATGCGTTTTATTAGATTTTTTTTTATTTCTCCATTAAGACCCTTCCACATGAAATTCTAGATTTCCTGACAATGTAGGAGCGCACACGCACGCACGCGCACACACACACGCGCACAGATTGCCGCTCGTGCATTAGAGAATGAAGAGTTTCCTTCACACTTGACCTCCTCTAATGGACCTTCCGCGGCGTGGATTTAATTAAATTAACCAATATGAATACAAACTTGGGCAGAAAACGAGCGGTCGGGAGTGAGGAATGGCGGCGAGTGCCAAGCATGAAGAGGAATAAAATGTTTCACTTGTCACCGGCACAACAAACGACATTCATTAGTTATTTTCCAAGTGACCAAGCCTGCCGCGCGGCGAAGACGAGATTCCGGTAATTTTCTTTTAATCATTTTGTTTTTTTGCCCGGTGAAGGATGGGAAGCAGCCAAGGGGAGAGAAAAAATGGGGATGGCGTGAAAAAAATCTCACTTCTTGAAATTAATCTGAATATCGAACATGTTGTATTTCCCGGCGGGAACATGTGTTACAAGACGGCGAGAGCGGAGAGCGCTCCGCCAGGAAATGAATCATCTGCCTAAGATTTGAAGCGCGTCGCTGTACTTGATGGTGGAATTAAAGTGATCCCGTCACATGTTAAAGTGTATGGAAACCCCAACAATGAACTTTTCAAAATCATTTTTGTTATATCTGTTGGAGAAGTGCAAATAAATACCTGTTGATCCTGCCAGGCAGAAATCTTGTGGACTGTTTGAGGTCAGGACTCTGTGCAGGCCAGTCAAGTTCCTCCACCCCAAACTCGCTCATCCATGTCTTTATTGGCCTTGCTTTGTGCACTGGTGCACAGTCATTTTGGAACAGGAAGGGGTGGTCCCCAAAGTTGGGAGCATGAAATTGTCCAAAATGTCTTGGTATGCTGATGACTGGGCACTGACTGGCAACATGGGCACTGGCTGGAATGATGACCAGCAATGCCATCAGTGTCACCCCTCAGTGTTCATCAGTGCCACCCAGTGTCCATCAGTGCCACCTCTTATTGCCCATCTATGCCCAGTGCCCATCTGTGCCACCCATAAGTACCCATAAGTGCCACCCATGAGGGCCCATCAGTGCCGCCAAAGAGTGCCCAGTGCTGCCTATGAGTGCCCATCAGTGCAGCATACCAGCGCCGCCCATCAGTGGCCATCAGTGCCGCCTATCAGTGCCCATCAGTGCCACCTCATCGGTGCCCATCAGTGCTGCCATATCAGTGCCCATAATTGAAGAAGAAAACTTACTTATTTACAAAAAAAATTTACAGAAAAAAATCAAAACTACATTTTTTTCAAAAATGTCGGTCTTTTTTTAGTTGTTGCGCAATAAATAAAAATCGCAGAGGTGATCAAATACCACCAAAAGAAAGCTCTATTTGTGGGAACAAAATTATAAAAATTTCATTTGGGTACAGTGTAGCACGACCGCGCAATTTTCACTCAAATTGCGACAGCGATGAAAGCTGAAAATTGGCCTGGGTAGGAAGGTGCGTAAGTGCCCTGTATGGAAGTGGTTAAATAAAAAAACATAATAAAAAAATGTCAAGTTCGGATACATTCTCCTTGCAGCTGATTGGCTGAGTCTGGATTTCCTGCTGATCGGCTTTTTTCCAATCATTCCGCCGAGCCACTCCAAGGCTGCCGATGCTCAGAGCTTCTGCGCTCTCACAGGGCGACTTCGGAAGCTCGTCGCTTTCCAGCAGGTTTCAGGCCGCACCTGTCTCGGTTCCAACTGGAAAGTGTTGGGTTTGGAAGGTGGAGAGCGAGAACTGAAGAAAGCCAGTCTGTGGCACTGTGGAAACAGCTGACCGTCGGGTATTAAGTGGGGAACATTGGGAGGGGTGGGGTGTATAGACCTTGATGTGCACATTTAAGTTACTTAAGAAGTATTTTCTGAATAAATTCCTGACATGTCAAAATATACAGCAACAGGATCATTTTTCAGGAAACTTTTCATCATTACAAAGCCTTCTTTGAGCTCCAGTCAGTAATCTTTGCCTAGGCGGGGATGATGTCATCAGTCTGCTGCAGGTCTCCTCTCCTCCAGTGATCCGGATGCAACATTGGAACTTTGTAGCAAGTTGAAATGTGACAGTCTGGGTCTGATCCGTGCAGTGGCGGCCCGTCCATTAGGAGCGCCGCCCCCCTAATCCATGTGCCCAGCCCAGGGCCGTCCTAATAGCATCATGGGCCCCTGGGCAAAGTAATGCTCTGGGGCCCCATACAATGGAGACAGTGCAGGTAAACAGAAATCAAGTAGGTAGGGGATATCTGGGGTGTAGAGGGGTCAGAGTGCTGGAGGGATATCTAGGGTGTAGAGGGGTCAGAGTGCTGGGGGGATATCTAGGGTGTAGAGGGGTCAGAGTGCTGGGGGGATATCTAGGGTGAAGAGGGGTCAGAGTGCTGGGGGGATATCTGAGGTGTAGAGGGGTCAGAGTGCTGGGGGGGATATCTGAGGTGTAGAGGGGTCAGAGTGCTGGGGGGATATCTAGGATGTAGAGGGGTCAGAGTGCTGGGGGGGATATCTGAGGTGTAGAGGGGTCAGAGTGCTGGGGGGATATCTGGGGTGTAGAGGGGTCAGAGTGCTGGGGGGGATATCTGGGGTGTAGAGGGGTCAGAGTGCTGGGGGGATATCTGGGGTGTAGAGGGGTCAGAGTGCTGGGGGGACATCTGGGATGTAGAAGGGCAGCCCGGGCTGTCCCTATTTTGGTGCAGCCCTGGCTCAAGAAAAAGCTGCTTTGGGGAAAGGGCAGGGGCCCCCCATGCTGCTGGGGCCCCTGGGCAGTGCCCAGGTGTGCCCTCTCATTAAGACAGCCCTGGCCCAGCCCCTAATCTCCATGCAGGGAGCAGGACTCGTGGATTTCAATGTGGGTTTTTTATTTCTGCCTCCTTTTCGGCCCAGTGCAGTGCACCGTCACCTTGTGCTTCTCCCCACACCCAGGGGCGGACTGACCATTCAGGCACTCGTGCACTGCCAGAGGGAACCCATGCCACTAGAGACAGTATGTAAAAATCTGTGTTTTCTTTCATCTGTCCCTGAAATGTCCCTTACCGACATCCTTTTGGTCTAAAAATCCCAATATTTTTGCTGCCCCGCCTTTCCAGTACATTCTCAGTGTGTGTATGTATACTGTGTGTGTGTATATTGTGTGTATACTGTGTGGTCCCATAATCTCCTATGGCCCGGGGGCCCCATAATCTTCTATTACCCGGGGGCCCCATGTGTTGTCAGTCCGCCCACACCCAGAGGCGTATCTAGTGAAAATAGCGCCTATGGCAAGCACTTAAACTGCGCCACTGTCGAAACATTTGAAATCCATCTTTCAGATAACCCTAACAAAAAAAAAACAGCTATCAAAACTAGTGATATTTATCATCCCTTGTGATACCTTGGGTAGTGACATATGCTCTTTATGGAGAAATCTGGGGTTTATTAGACCCCTGATCCCTCTTCTGCCCTCCAAGGCCAGGTAAATGCAGAACCAATACTGGAAGTAATGAAATCTTCATCACTTAAGGCCTCAGTTTTCACAGAGGAGAGGGAGAAACTGATGTTCCTCCTTCTTCTTTGTGCGCTGCCAATCCTACCAGATGGAATGGGGAGAGTCTGGGAGAACAGGGGAGGGCTGTGGCTGAACGCAGCAGGGATAGCGCTGCCATTGTCCATTAGCAAAGGTGCTGAAAAGGACATCCTGCCTATGCTCAGGAGGAGAAAAAAGAGACCCTCAGACCCTGGTAAGTGCCTTGCTGCCCAGCCACTCAACAGCGCCCCCTTCATATGGCGCCCATGGCACTTTCCATGGCTGCCATACCCTAGATACGCCACTGCCCACACCTCTACCGCAGTATAAGGTAAGGCCACTGATTGTGCAGGGTGGCTTTACTGCGGGAGGATCGCTGTTGTGATCGATCAAGAACCGTGCAGAGGGGGTGAGGGTGCGAGTGAGGGGGCCAGGTTAGTTTGCCGCTTACTAGCTGTTTGATTGCTATTACATCCCCCCCCTCCTCCCGCCACCTTCCGTGGCTCTCCCGAGCTTCTCCTGTCTTACCCAGAGACCTGAGCGCCCAGCCGATGGGTTCGCCAGCTGGTCGGACAGCCGGGATCGGCTGTTCACAGCAGCCTTGGAGGAAAACAGTTTGGGGATGCTGGATTTGTGCAGGTCTTGGGAAAGTCAGTTCTAAAATGTAATAAATCCTTGGATGGGCCAAGAACACGGTCTACCGTCCCTGCCCTCCTTAACAGCTTTATATTCATCACTCAGTATAGGTGACAGCATACATCTCTCAGGCCCCGTACACACGGCCGAGGAACTCGACGTGCCAAGCACGTCGAGTTCCTCGTCGAGTTCTGGGATGAAGCCGCCGAGGAGCTCGGCGGGCCGCCTTCTCCCATAGAACAACGAGAAAATAGAGAACATGTTCTCTATTTTCTCGTCGAGCTCCTCGGCGGCTCCATCGAGCC
Organism: Rana temporaria; assembly: GCF_905171775.1. Lineage (NCBI taxonomy): Eukaryota > Metazoa > Chordata > Amphibia > Anura > Ranidae > Rana > Rana temporaria. Next base: position 144,484,068 of record NC_053500.1, on the reverse strand, counting down.
AAAACTGTACAGACGACAGAGTTTCTCGGCAGAATCCGGGTTTTGACCGAGTTTCTCGGTGAATTCTGCCGAGAAACTCTGTCGTGTGTACGAGGCCTCAGTTGTTAATAATCTTCATGGATGAATTAATTTTGTTTCATTGTTTAGGCATGTTCTCTAATAATACAACTAAGGTGCCAATCAATGGGAGATCATGTGTGCTGAGCCAAAAGGTAGGCGTTAAGGGATCACATGACCTATTCAACCCAAGAGAAGGTGAGAGATGTCGGCATGTCATCTGGCCGTCCACCACACTAATTCCAAATGGCAATTCATGGTGTGAGACATGAACCATTTAATTGCTTCTTTAAAACTAAACTAAGATTTTGTCTGCCCACAACTAGGGTCAGTAATGGCTGCATATGATCCCCCCTCCCCCTACTTTTCCATTCTCCAATGTCCAGCACAGGTTACCTCCAGCATCCTAGCAACCAATGATGTGCTTGCCCCAGTTTCCTCCATCCAGACCTATGCTGTCTTCCACTCTGTTGCTGAAACACGCTATAAGCCTTATGCCCTGTGCACACAAGCGGAATTCCCGTCGGAAAAAAAGTTGGATGGTTTTCCCGACGGAATTCCGCTCAAACCTGCTTTGCATACACACGGTCACACAAAAGTTCGGTGAACTTTTGACTGCCAAGAACGCGGTGAAGTAAAAGACTACGATGAGCCGAGAAAATGAAGTTCTATGCTTCTGAGCATGCGTCGGAATTTGTACACACAATAGGAAATTCTGATCGGATTTTTTCCTGACGGGAAAAAAGAGAACCTGCTCGCTATCTTTTTCCAGCAGTTTTTCCATTGTTATTATTATTATTTAGGTACTTATATAACGCTGTCAATTTACGCAGTGCTTTACATATACAATGTACATTCACATCAGTCCCTACCCTCAAGGAGCTTACAATCTAAGGTCCCTAACTCACATTCATATACTAGGGCCAATTTTGGCAGAAGCCAATTAACCTTCCAGCATGTCTTTGGAGTGTGGGAGGAAACCGGAGTACCCAGAGGAAACCCACGCATGCACAGGGAGAACATGCAAACTCCAGGCAGGTAGTGTCGTGGTTGTGATTCAAACCAGCAACCCTTTTTACTGCTAGGCGAGAATGCTACTCACTACACCACTGTGCTGCCCACATGTAACTGGGGACTCCGATGTTGTAAGGAGAGAGTCTGATGAGGGACTCTATGGAGACCCTGATGTTAGGGAGACTCTGATGGAGACCCTGATATAAGGGGGTAATCTGATCAGGACCCTGATATAAGGAGAGTTTGATGAGGACATTGATGTGCAGTGAGTCTGATGGAGACCCAGATGTAAAGGCCGACTCCAATGGAAATTCTGATGTAAGGGGGAATGCTGATGGGGACTCTGATTTAACTGGGAACTCCAAAGTTGTAAGGAGAGAGTCTGATGAGGACGTTGCTGTACAGAGGACTCTGATGGGGACCCTGATGAAAGGAAGGGCTCCATTGGAAACTCTGATGTAAGAGGGTGCTTCGATGGGGCCCTGATGTAAGGGAGACTTAGATGGGGACCCTGATATAAGAGGGGACTCTGATGGGGATCCTGATTTTAGGGGGACTCTGATGTAAGGTGGACTCTGATGGAGACTCTGATATAATGGGGACTCTGAGGGGGACCCTAATATAAGGGGGACTATGATGGAGATCCTAAAGTAAGGGAGACTCTGACATGGACCCTGATGTAAGGGGAAACTCTGATGGAGACCCTGATGTAAAGGAGTCTCTGACGGGGGCCCTAATTTATGGGTACATTTTTTCGGCCTGCAAATATTTATAAAACATACAATGTGGGTGTCATGCTGGAAAGTTTGGAGACCTTTGCTGTATAACACCCCAAACAGTTTCATTGCATGATTTGCGTCTCTTTGTTTCTCTGTATTCTCTCACAAATATCGTTACAGGTCCTCTTGCGGATCTAAGCAAATGTTGCAAATAATTTTGTATCCCTCCAGAGAGGAATTCCCGTAAGTGACTGACTCTGAGTTCATCTCTGAACAGAATGTAAACAATGGCTCTCAAGTCTTCTTTTCTCCGCGGCGCTCGCTCGGCTTGGCCGCCCCGTCCTCTCCTCTGTATATATTGGAGATTGGTACTTTCTTTGTTTGGGTCTTGCCTGACCGTGAAATCACTCTCAGATGTGACGAGTGACTGATAATGACTAACAGAAGAGAAAGTCGGGAATGAGGTGCCTTCCTATCCAACAAATGTACTTTAAACAGGATGGAAGGAACGTAGAAGGGTCAGGCCAGGACAATTGAGGCACTGTTTGGGCACACCGCTCCTCCCTATGGCATCGTTATCATTGGAGGAAGGACCGGTTCAGAAGAACCCCAATGAGCACTTAAAGACCCCCCCTATAGGATACAATATTATATCAAGGTAGCTGTGTAGGGATAATACCTGTAATCATGAAATGTAGTGTATGAATGTCTTTACTTATATTTTCTCCATCTATAGATGCAGGCCATCCTGTCCAGGGAAAGTGGCAGTTACAAGGGTCAGGACAAAGCATATAACACTATTAATAAATAAGTAGGGAAGGGTTGAGGAGTTCAGGGATCAGTAGTATGTAATACAGAGTTCAGAGGTCAGTATTATGTAACAGAGTTCAGAGGTAAGTAGTAAGTAATACAAAGTACAGGGGTCAGGAGTAAGTAATGCAAACCTCAGAGGTATGTGATGCAGAGTTCAGAGTTGAGTAGTATGTAACACAGAGTGCAGAGGTCCAGGGTAGGTAACACTAAGTTCAGAGGTCAGTTGTATGTAGCAAAGAGTGTAGGGGTCCGGAGTATCACAGAAGCAGGTGTCAGGAGTAAGTAATGTATAGCTCAGAGGTCAGTAGTGAACAGTTAAGAGGTGAACAGCATGTAATGCAGAGTGCAGAGGTCCAGTGTGAGCAACACAGAGTTCAGAGGTCAGCTGTATGTAGAATAGAGTGCAGGGGGTTAGGAGTATCACAGAGTGCAGGGGTAAAGAGTCAAGAGTGAGTAACACAAGAGTTCAGAGGTTGGTTGTAAGTATGTAGCATAAAGTGCAAGGGTCAGGAGTATAACAGAGTGCAGGAGTCAGGCATAAGTACATGCAGTGTTCGGAGGTGAGTAGTAAGTAACACAGAGTGCAGAGTTCAGGAGTTAGTAAGACAGTGCAGAGGTCCGTAGTATGTAACTCAGAATTCAGTAGTATGTAACTCAGAATTCAGAGGTCAGTAGTATGTAATTCAGAGGTCAGTAGTATGTAATTCAGAGGTCAGTAGTATGTAATTCAGAGGTCAGTAGTATGTAATTCAGAGGTCAGTAGTATGTAATTCAGAGGCCAGTAGTATGTAATTCAGAGGTCAGTAGTATGTAATTCAGAGGTCAGTAGTATGTAACTCAGAATTCAGAGGTCAGTAGTATGTAACTCAGAATTCAGGTCAGTAGTATGTAATTCAGAGGTCAGTAGTATGTAACTCAGAATTCAGAGGTCAGTAGTATGTAGTTCATAGGTCAGTAGTATGTAATTCAGAGGTCAGTAGTATGTAATTCAGAATTCAGAGGTCAGTAGTATGTAACTCAGAATTCAGAGGTCAGTAGTATGTAACTCAGAATTCAGAGGTCAGTAGTAGGAGGTTGGCTGTTCAGTACGGATGCCATTCATAGAATGCTTTATATTTTCTGCATGAATGCAAAGCATTCTCTAATTGGATGAGGTGGAGAGTGTGACGTCTCTGCCCCACCTCTCCACCTTATCCAATCAGAGAATGCTTTGCATTCATTCAGAAAATGCAAAGCATTCTCTGAATGGCACCCATGCTGAGCCGACTGACCTCCCGTGTTCACAATGCAGAGAAGCAGCTGCTTAATGCAGGACCCAGAATGCAAGTAGAGATCACTGAGTAGAGGTGTCTCCTTGGCATTGACCAGGCATGGCATATACATAATTGCATTGGTCCAAGCTGGGCCAGCGTAACCATGTATAACATGCCTATGCCTGGAATTATTGCTGTAAATTTTATGGGGTAGAGAGGTGCTCTGTAGTCCTGCACACTGCGCGGTTATGACGAGGGGCCTAAATTGAACGCGTCCCTGCGTGACGGACATTTTCCTTTAAATCAGTCTGTTTACGGCTAAAGTTCCAAGATCTCTTCTAATGCCGGATCTTTCTGCTAAACATTTGCCTTCCATAATGAGTGCATTATAGTACCGCCAACGAACAGGCAGTCCTTTCTCAAGCGCAGTCTTGTGTAGTCGCTTCATATGTCAAGTGCAATCTCCTGTGTCAGATCCAGATTTACGTAATTGCTACAAATTCTTCCTGGCAAGTGACAGAGGATTTACTTTGTATCATTGTGGGACATCAAAAGCATACATGTGTTAGCAGGAAAAAACATCTTTCTCCGCATATACCCAGAGGGCAGGAGGAGCCGCGCACAACTGAAATCTATCGCCTTTTCAAATACTCTTTTTCATACATGTAAGTGTAATCATCCTAGAACTGATGTGAACCTTCAATGGATGACATTAAGTTGTGCACCCTCACAAAGAAAACGTAATGCTTTAAATGCTTAAAGAAAAAGTCCGGGGAAAACTTGTTTGGCTGTTTTTCTCCGGTGGATCACAGGAGTGCAGTTCGTTTTGCACTCCTGTAACCCATTTTCAGCAGACAGCGGGCTGCCGGCTGACGTCACAGAGGCAGTCCGGACTTGGGAATGATTACGACCTGGACCGACACCCGGCTCAGCCTCTCAGCAAGCCGATGAGAGCCTGAGCCGGACACTCCACAGCCCAGTGCTCCAGCTCGGTTCTTAGTGTTTAGGGCTGGCAGAGGACAGATGCAGCATCCACCCAGGCCTTCGCTTCTCGGCCTTTTGGCTAAGATCAAGTGTAGTATCTGTTCTTATCAGTTGTTAGAGGAGCGCTGAAGCACCTCCGTTGGGAGGGTGGATGCAATCCAATAACATAATAGCACCTGGAAGGGTGGATTTCAGCAGTGGCTATGCCGGGCCACCCGACAGTACTGGGGGCAGGCCACTAGTCGAGTCTGAGCCATCCGAAAGGGTGCTTCTGGTGAGGATGGTTGCTGCACCTGGTCTGGTCTTTTTGCCGAGTTCTAGTTTGGCCTTCTGGCCGGCTGGTGTAAGTGCTATCTCTGTCAGCGATCCGGTTGGAGGAGCTGGTAATACCCTGGGATGTGACGGGGTAGGACCATGCAAATCCGCTGGGTTGATGGGGGGTGTGGAAAGGCTAATATTGGTGGAGGCTGCTAACTGGAGCGGCAGTTCTCCCCAAGAAAACCTCAATGGGCTCTCTATCTGGCAGGGGTGGAGGGCTGCACTGGCTGGTCGGGGTGTCGGATATGGAAGGAAAAGCCTATGGTGCATGTGCCCCTGGAGTGGCAGTCCAGGGGTATCTGAAGATCACTGTGTGTGAGGGAAACATTGATTTAAGATACCACGGTCACTGCACCAGCTACACGCTTTTTTTAGCACCTGCCTCCTGGGCCGGGCCTTTTGGCTAGGACCGGAGGAATTTTTTATTCCTGGCCGGAGGGCCTGGTCATTGTTCACTACAATGACCACTTCTTTCACTCTCCTCTCCACTATCCCTTCCCCCACTTTATTTTATTTATAGCCTATGTTTGTAACTTTTTGTCTTTTTTTGTTGTGCACGTTTTGTGTCACTGTGTGATCAGTAGGGTGCCGGTCCTCGGGCCAGCCCTGAACGTCTTGGGAGTAGGTGGACATGGCCTTCTGGCTTAGTTCACTTGCTCTTATGAGGTCTCCCTTCGGGGGAGCCCCACCTAGTACTGGGAGGGTTCTGTTTCGGCAGTCCCTCCGAGGAAGTTGGGTCCGTGTCGGCTTCGGTTGCTCGGACCACAGTACCTCAGTCCCCGTCTGGAGCCTAACGCCCAGGGGATCAGGGTTTTGGGTCCTTTCTTCACAGGAGGACCACTTGACGTTGCACCCGTCTGCACGTTTTTGTGAACACTCTTTATGTGTGTGCACATTTTTTTCTGCACCGGGTGGAGTTTTTTGAGTATGTTACACACGCCATAGGCTTTTAAAAAAAAAAAATCCACCCAGGTGAGTATGATGAAAAAAAAAAAAAACCCATTGCCATGCTGGTTGTAAACCCTCCTTTTTTATATATATAAAAATAACAAACATGCCTATACTTACCTGCTCTGTGCAATTGTTTTGCACAGAGCAGCCCCAATCCTCTTCTTTTGATGTGCCCCGCTGGCGCTCCAGGATCCTCCTCTTCATTTGGTGCCACCAAGGAAAGCCACTTTCCCTGGGGGCACCCATGCAGACTCGCTCCTAAGTCCTGCTGCTGCATCCATTGACACAGACAGCGGGACTCGGCCCTGCCCACCGCCCCCTTGTCACTGGTTTTGATTGACAGCAGTAGGAGCAAATGGCTCCCACTGCTATCAATCTGTCCAGTGAGGAGAGAGACAGCGTCTGGATCTGCTGCGCTCATGCACATTGCTGGATCGGATCAGGCTCAAGTAAGAAAATGGGGGGGGGGGGTCTGGGGGGAGCTGCAGCACAGAAAGTTTTTTTACCTTAAAAGAAAAGTAAGGGAATCCAGTTTTTACCATATTTATACTTACCTAGGTGGATGCAGCATCAGACCGATGCTGCATCTGTCCCCCGGCGATTGCTTGGTTCTCACTCCTCCCCGAGCGGAGGGCTGCTGACTGTCAATCAGCATCTCTCCTGCTCTGCTCCTCCACGCTCATTGGAGCGCTGAGGTGTGGAGGGGCGGGGGAGCGGCTGTCTCAGCGGCTCACTGAGAGGCTGAGACATGAGTTCAGGCACCTGGTGGATCCAGACGTGTGAAGTTGGGATGACGCGCTGCCTCAACTGATTGCAGTGACGTCAGCGGAGAGCGGATTTCAGACCGCTCTCCACTGAAAACGGGTCAGAGGAGTGCAAAACGAATTGCAATCCTGTGACCCAGAGGAGAAGCCCAGCCTAACGAGCTCAGGCTGGACTTCTCCTTTAATGCATGGAATTCATTAAGGTGAAAAACCTTGAGGCTTTACAACCCCTGTGTTGCTTTGTGCATTAAGTTTGCTTTGTGTACAGTCTCTTCTGGTCTACATGCATGGGTTGTATATCATTGCTCTGGACCGGCTTCCCGGACCAGTGGACCCTGCCTGTGCAATATGAGTGATGCATTACTGTATATGGAAAGTTTTCAGCTATGCAAGGTAATGACATAATTCGCTATTGCCATAGCAGGGCTAAAACCAAACTTGGGAACAGACGTGTAGGTTGGAGGCCAGGTGACACTAATTGAATGGATTATGTATGTTTTTCCAGTGTTTGTGTTGGTCTTTCAGAATCTCCTGTGCCGAGGTTTGCTCCCAAAAGCATACTGATGGGTTAACTAGTACTTGGCCAAACTGAACCTACTGCTTGTGACTCTGGTGAAGACTTTACAAAGTACAGAGACTGATATGAATAGTACAACGTTCTCTGTATAGCATTTCAGTATATGTATAATAATAATAATAATAGTGTGTGACTGGGGGGGGGGGGCATTAGAGTGTAAGCTCCTCTGGTGCAGATATGTGACTGGTCCAGTGCTCTCTGTACAGCACTGTGGCATATGTCAGAACAGTATGAATGTATAATAATAATAATAATAGCGTGTGACTGTGGGGGGGGGGGGGCATTATGCCGCGTACACACGGTTGTTTTTTGTGATGAAAAAAAAACGTAATTTAAAATGACCGTGTGTGGGGAAAATTTCGTTTTATATCTTCTGAAAAACGACAAAAAAAAAATCGAACATGCTTCAATTTTTTATGTCGTTTTTCAAAACGTCGTTTTTTGTGTCATAAAAAATGATCGTGTGTGGGCTAAAATGACGTTTTTAAACCCGCGCATGCTCAGAAGCAAGTTATGACGCGAGCTTGAATGGAACAGAGTGCCGTCGTACGTGTTGTACATAACCGCGCTTTGCTAGAGCATTTTGAAAAAAACGATGGTGTGTAGGCAACGTTGTTTTTTAAAATGTAGTTTGAAAAACATCGTTTTTTTTCATGAGAAAAAATTACGTTTTTTTTCATCACAAAAAATTACCGTGTGTACGCGGCATTAGAGTGTAAGCTCCTCTGGTGCAGATATGTGACTGGTCCAGTGCTCTCTGTACAGCACTGTGGCATATGTCAGAACAATATGAATGAATAATAATAATAATAATAATAATAATAATAATAATAGTGTGTGACTGTTGGGGGGCATTAGATTGTAAGCTCCTCTGGTACAGAGACCGATGTGACCAGGGCCGGTGCTACCACTAGGCAAACTAGACAGCCGCCTAGGATGCACTGCTGCCTAGGGTGCCCAACCACTGGTGTTCCTACTCTCTTCGCTCCCCAGCAAGCAACCAAGTCTCAGCATTAGCAGGCAGCCGCACATAGTGTCAGAGGCGCAGTGGCGATGGAGGACTGTGTCTGTGTCCCGCTGGTGAGGCTGCATTTGATGGGCACTGGTAAAGCTGCATTGAGGGGCGCTGGTGGGCTACATTGAGGGGCGCTGGAGAGGCTGCATTGATGGGCACTGGAGAGGCTGCATAAATGGGTGCTGGTAGGCTGCATTTAATCGGTGCGGGGGAGGCTGCATTTGATGGGGTGCTTAATTAAAACGGTGGGGTATACATGGGCAGGTCAAATGAGGTGGAGTCAGGGGTGGAGCCAAGGGGGAGGTGGCAAAATTAGGTTTCGCCTAGGGTGCCAAGAAGCCTTGGACCTACCCTGGATGTGACTGGCTCTGTGTTCTTTGTACAGCGCTGTGGTACGGTCAGAACAATATGAATGTATAATAATAATAATAGTGTGTGACTGTTGGGGGGCATTAGATTGTAAGCTCCTCTGGTACAGAGACCTATGGACTGGCTCTGTGTTCTTTGTACAGCGCTGTGCTACTGTCAGAACAATATGAATGTATAATAATAATAGTGTGTGACTGTTGGGGGACATAAAGCGTAAGCTCCTCTGGTGCAGAGAATGATGTGACTGGCTCAGTGTCTCTGTACAGCACTGCGGTATATGTCAGAGCTATATAAATGTATAATAATAGTGTATGACTGTGGTGGGATTTCAATGTGTAAGCTCCTCTGGTGCAGAGACTGCTGTGACTGGCCCAGTGTACTTTCACATTAAAAAGGGAACTTATAAAACAATAGTCTGCTGGGAAGGGACGACTGTTTGACACACAGCGCTTGGCCTGGATTCATAAGACATAACACTTGAAGGTCTTTTTTTTTTTTTTAGGTGGAGCCAAAACCACACAGCTGACTCCATACTTTCCGCTGGAATGTCTCATCCCACCTCAGGCCAACGCCCGGACATCTGCGTGGGACCATCTTGTCTTGATTTTACCTCTGATGGCTCATGGCCTTAGGAAGGGACTGTGTCAGATGCCCGAAAGAATTCCCCAGATCTACCACAATGTCGGCTCCAACCTACACGTCTGTCCCAGAATTAGGTAATAACCCGGCTGTGGCTAAATATGTCATTACCTTGTGTGCATAGCTGAGAACTTTCCATATAACCTGAGTGTATTATAGGCCGGCTCCTCCACCTCTAACGAGTCCATAGACTTGGGAGTCTACCAGAGGGGCCGCCATCAATGACAGCGGGAGGAAATCATTTGCAATCTTGACACAAAGTACATTTTTTTGGAATGTAGGTTTACCTCTGGGGCTCATCCTACAAGACACATGAGCACTTCACCATTTCCTTTTTCTTATCCATTCATATTTTTGGATACTTTTTTTTACAAATTTTTCTTTGATTCTGTTATCATGAGTGGGCTGAAATAAAGGGCCAGATTCACGTAGGAGAGCGTATCTTTGTGCGGGCGTAGCGTATCCTATTTACGCTACGCCTCCGCAACTTAGACAGGCAATTGCACTTGCTCCGTAAGTTGCCTCGGCGTAGCGTAAATCGGCCGGCGTAAGCCCGCATAATTCAAATGTGGAAGAGGTGGGTCGTGTTTTATTAAAATGAGCCGTGCCCCCATGCAAATGAAGCGCCGATCGTACGGCGCATGCGCGCACATGCCCAGTATCACGTCGAATTTACTCCCTAAGATACGCCGGCTCAATGCCTGTGACGTGAACGTAACCTACGCACATCCCCATTCACGTACGACTTACGTAAACGGCGTAAAAAGATACGCTTGTTCTGACGTCCATACTTTGCATTGGCTGCGCCTCATATAGCAGGGGTAACTTTACGCCGGACGTAAGCCTAACGTAAACAGCGTAGAGGGCGCAAGTACGTTCGTGAATCGGCGTATCTACCTAATTTACATATTCGACGCGTAAATCTACGGAAGCGCCCCTTGCGGCCGGCGTAAATATGCACCCAAGATACGACGGCGTAGGAGACTTACGCCGCTCGTATCTTGGCCAAATTTATGCGTAACTGATTCTAAGAATCAGGCGCATAGATACGACGGGTCAGATTTGGACTTACGACGGCGTACGTGGAGATACGCCGTCGTAAGTCCTTTGAGAATCTGGCCTAAAGTTTCTTGATTTATGTGATCTGCACTGTGCATGACTGGCGCTTAGGTTGGGGTTGTTCCAGATACACAGATGGCGATAGTGTTGTTCGGACACGTTCCCTGAACCCAAACACCATTGAAGTCAATGGTGATGAATTTTAGGTGGGCTGTTTGTCAATCTAAAAGACTGCCACAGCAATCCCCACCCCCCGCCTAGCCACCATTTTGTGCTTTTTTAAATGTTTCTAACCTTATAGGTGTGCCTTCAGATGAAAGAAAGGCTCTGTTTGGCCGCCTCTTTGGACGGAACAGCATGATTGGGGCAAAAGTAGGGTGACCAGACATCCCCGGTTTTGTCCCCGGATTGGATTTGAACGGGGGCTAGGGCAATTTCAAAAACAGTCAGTGCAGAATAAAAAAAAAGAGAAAAGTTCTGAATTACAAACCCGCCGCTCCTACTAGCTTAAGGGGTGTATTTTTTTTTTCATTATCTGATGATCATGTGCTGGTCGGAGCGTAGGGAATATTCTTTCAGTTTCGGGTGCATGGCCCATTCAGCTCCGCTCGCATTTTCTTCTGCCTTGGATCAAGTCCCAGACAACCGCCTGCCTACTTATCTCCTTGCCTTCCCTGGCGGAGTGATCTTCCTCTGCTTCCCACTCAGTAGTAGCCGGGGGGCACAGAGTAGGACTTGACAGGCTGTGAGGCGGGCGGCGACGGCCCGAGAGTCGCCAATTGCCGCCATTACTAGTAAAAAAAAAAATATATACGGGCCCAGGATTTCATTTTAAAAATCTGGTCACCTTAGGCAAAAGGGGAGTGGAGGACCGGGGTGGAGAGTTTGTAAAGTTCGAAAGATGCAGGAAGGAGGAGTACTGATCTTATTGGTGAAGTGGATGGGATGGGTGGAGTCAGTAAGGGGGCTGTAGGCAGGACGGTCCCAAGAAGGTTTCAATAGGAAGAAGGCAGACATCAGGGAGTCTTCCCACCCTCCCTCCACTGTATTTAGTGGTGGTTTAGTCAAGGCACCATCCAATCAGTAAGTGCCGGCCAATGGATGACCGCTGGCACCCGCTGAATGGCGAGGAGGAAGATGGAACAGAACCCTGTCTATGTATCAAGGTCAGGGCCGTTTGAAGACATTTGGTGGCCCCAGGCAAAAAAAAAAAAGTGACCTTTCAGTTTTGCAGTTGAGAAGCGGGAGGGTTGGCGTCTTACCTCTATCCTCACACGTACACGCCGGCAGATGTTGGTGTCCGCACAGGGGCCCCAGCAGGGAGGGCCCTTGCCGCATCGCTGCGTCCTCCTGCAGTCCGGTCGGCCGTGTACCATAACCGCGCGGTACAGTAGATTCAGTTTGCTGTTCCCGGGGCCGGACTGAAAGGAAGTGAACACTCAGTGTGTGCACTTCCTGTCAGTCCGACCGGGTACAGGAACCTGATTCTCCTGTACCGTGAGGTTATGGTACACGGCCGACCGGACTGCAGGAGGACGCAGCGGTGCGTCAAGGGCCAGCTGGCCAGCTCGGGGGCCCCTGGCCAGCTCGGGGCCCCAGGCAAATGCTTGCTTTGCCTGTCGGGTTCCGACGGGCCTGATCAAGGTAGAGCTCTGTCCTGTCAGTGGGGATGTGCTGGTTTTTGTTTCCCTGCAAAACAGGGAATAAAAAGCAGCGCACATTACACACCTAAACACTGGCTAGGCACACATTTAACCCTTTCGTCGTCCTAGATGTTTATTAGTCAGTGTCATTAGTACAGCGACGGTGTATATTTTTTGCTTTGTCTGATTTCCCAGAGATCCAGCATACCTGGTTATCCACAATTTAAAAATGATATCAATCAGCGCAGAGAAGTGGGAAAAAAAATAAATAAATGTGTGTATATAATAATATTAACAACTTGCTATCCCGCCAACCACTGGAAAGTGATTTCACAACACCTCAAAAGAAATAAAAATATAATTCCGTGTAGCGCAGCAAAAACAATCAACATTAAAATCAAAACAAGTGAAAAAAATAATAAATAAAATATTTTATTCATTATTTTTTGTCACTTGTTTTGCTTTTAATGTTGTTTGTTTTTGCTGCGCTACACTGAATTATATATTTTTTTCTTTATCCACAATGACTTTGAAAGGGGGTCTGCAGTTGGGGGGGGGGGGGGGCATATGTGCTCCACTGCCTGGCTGTCTACCCAACCTCAGCTCCCGGGGGGGGGGGGGACCTCTTGTGTGCTGGTCTACAGCATCAGGATCCAGATAATATTGCTCCACATAGCCCTTGATTTATGCCTACGATTCTGCAGATTTGGCAGTTATTACTTCTGATTTCACCGCTATATGTAAACTCAAACCAACGTTGGCTGCCTCCTGATGAAGTGGGCGTTGTCCCGCAAAATGCATAGAGATTACAGCTTCAACTATCCAACAATGATCTATTAAGTGGGCTGGTATTCAGAATGTACATTGGAGAATTAATTGGATTTTATTCTCCTGTTTATTCATGAGAAATGTAAATGTCATGTGTATTTTTTTCTTAGTTGTTAACCTGATAAAATTTGTACTTTTGTATAACCTTTTTGTACTTGTTAAAGAACACCACTCGTTTAAAGTCCAATGGGCTAATTTTTTTGGGGGGGTTTTTTGTATATTTTTTACACTAATCATTGTATTTGGATGACCATACATGGTCGAATTTAGAAAGAATGGACCGGATTCAGAGAGATCGGCGTATCTCTGTGCGGGCGTAGCGCATGTCATATGCGCTACGCCGACGTAACCTAGAGAGGCAAGTACAGTATTCACAAAGCACTTGCTCCCTAAGTTACGGCTGCGTAACGTAAATGGGCCGGCGTATGCCTGCGTAATTCAAAGTAGGCAGTTAGTGGGCGTGTCGTATTATAATGAATCATGACCCCATGTAAATGAAGCGCCGTACGAACGGCGCATGCTCAGAATCACGTCGAATTTACGCCCTAAGATACGACGGCTCAATGGCAACGACGTGAACGTAACCTACGCCCAGCCCCCATTCACGTACGACTTACGTAAACGACGTAAAAACATACGCTTGTTCCGACGTCCATACTTTGCATTACCTGCGCCTCATATAGCAGGGGTAACTTTACGCCGGACGTAAGCCTTACGTAAACAGCGTAGCTAAATCCGACGGGCGCAAGTACGTTCGTGAATCGGCGTATCTAGGTCATTTGCATATTCAAGGCGTAAATCTACGGAAGCGCCCCTAGCGGCCAGCGTAAATATGCACCTAAGATACGACGGCGTAAGGAGACTTACGTCGGTCGTATCTAGCAACATTCAGGCGTATCTCAGTTCCTGAATACGCGCATAGATACGACGGCGCACATTTGGACTTACGACGGCGTATCTGGAGATACGCCGTCGTAAGTCCTTTCTGAATCCGGCCCATTTTTATTTATTTTTTAAAACAGAAATAGAGGGCTAGATTCAGGTAGATCAGCGGATCTTTAGATCCGCGTGATCTATCTGATTTAAGATACCCTGCCGCAAGTTTGAGAGGCAAGTGGGTAATTCACAAACCACTTACCTCCAAACTTGCGGCGGCGTCTCGCAAATCCCCCGGCGGAATTCAAATTCCGCGGCTAGGGGGAGTGTACTATTTAAATCAGGCGCTTTCCCGCGCCGATTTAAATGAGCATGCGCCGTCCGCGAAATTTCCCGGCGTGCATTGCTCCCACTGACGTCATTAGGATGTCAGTGGTTTCGACGTGAGCGTAATTTGCGACGCGCGGGTTTCTGAATCGGCGTACGCAAACGACGTAAAAAAAATTCAAAATTGACGCGGGAACGACGGCTATACTTAACATTGGCTGCGCCTCATAGAAGCAGGGGTAAGTATACGCCGGGAAAACCACTAAGGAAACGTCGTAACAACACTGCGTCGGGTCTGCGTACGTTCGTGAATTTGCGTATCTCGCTGATTTACATATTATTCAATGTAAATCAGCGGGAACGCCCCCCGCGCCATTTTTAAATTACAAAAAAGATCCGACAGTGTAACACAGTGTAACACTGTCAGATCTTAGTCCTATCTATGCGTATCTGATTCTATGAATCAGGCGCATAGATACGACGGGCCTAAGTCAGAGATACGACGGCGTATCAGGAGATACACTGTCGTATCTCTTTGTGAATCTGGCCCTTTGTGCGTTTGTGATCCAATGTCACCATTGATTTCGAAATGTGACCAACCAAGCCTTTAATGCAGAATGGCGCACCTCTGCAACGTGTTTGAATAAGGTGAGAAGAAGGTGAGCGGTAATGTAATGTAATGTTTAATATTTTCGCCGGTTTCTTTACAATGCATCTGAATCACAAGAATATCAGAATTACGAATATTTTACTTGCAGCGAGTCATGTATGGGTATGTTAAAGCCACAGTTCGCCATTAACTATAGAGACAATGAAAGTGGTTAAGATATCACACACAAGTAAAAAAAAAGACGATCAGTAAAAAAATATATAAAAAATGAGGCTTTGAACCGTTGGCACTGAGATAACACACTGTAGATGTATTCTTCATGAAGCACAGGATAAAGACGTATCAATCCATATTGACAGGCGCACTTAAAAGCGATATTCTTAGCCGATTGGGAAGAAAATGTGACAAAGAAAGCCTCCTAACAGCCCCCCGGGGGGATCTGCCTTCAATGCTGCCATCGAGGACAGTCAATCGCTGGATGAGTTTGTTTCATCCTCTCGGCAGATGTCCAATAACTGCCATCATTAAATTGTTGTCTCCTCGCAGGTCCCCTGAAAGATCACTGCATGATCTGAGAACAATTGGGGAAATTCCTTTCTGATACGTTGTTGTTGTTATATAAAGTATCTGCTTCAGAGAAAAGATCGAAATGTATTTCTCAGGCAGAATGCCAACAAATGACAAACGGGTCAGAGGGAATTCCTGGCTATACTATACTCGCCAGAGTATCCAATGATGATGATGATGATGATGATGAAGGGCATAACCCCTTTGAAACGGAATGTAACATAAAACAAGAGCAGCCATTGTATAGGCAATGCCAATCTACAGTACTGCCAATAAGATGATTGGGAACAGGTGACATAAATGAGATGCTTTAGGGCCTGGTGATTATATCCTCATTGCATGCCAGCCAACATTTCAGAATCGCAGATTTGAAACCTTGAACTGAACAGGTGAAGACAGAAATAAAGGAGCTGCCACCGCTGATG
The DNA here is from genome assembly GCF_905171775.1 of Rana temporaria. Classification (NCBI taxonomy): domain Eukaryota; kingdom Metazoa; phylum Chordata; class Amphibia; order Anura; family Ranidae; genus Rana; species Rana temporaria. The sequence continues at coordinate 144,468,260 of NC_053500.1, read as the reverse complement.
TTTCTGAAGGTCTAGATGAATACTGATTATTTGGGGTTATTTAAGGTGAAGGAGGTTTCACAACATATAGCTAAGTATCCTGAAATTATACAGCACCAATACACTGTGCAGTGCTGTACAGAGAACACTCAGCCATTCACACCAGAGGAGCTTACACTCTAATGTCCCACCACATTCATACACTATTATACATTTGTATAGCTCTGACATATTCTGCAGTGCTGTACAGAGAACACTCAGCCATTCACACCAGAGGAGCTTACACTCTAATGTCCCACCACATTCATACACTATTATACATTTGTATAGCTCTGACATATACCGCAGTGCAGTACAGAGAACACTAAGCCAGTCACACTATAGGAGCTTACATTCAAATGCCCCCCCCCCCACACATGCATGCATGGGTTATATGTGTAATGGTCTCTTAGCCTGAGGGGGTGTTTAGGTGGAGGTTATGGCTTTGTTTAGGTTGGTATATATAGGCCCAGATTCTCAAAGGGCTTACGACGGCGCAACGCAACGTACGCCGTCGTAAGTCCTAATCTGGGCCGTCGTATTTATGCAACTGATTCTTAGAATCAGTTACGCATAGATATCCATTAGATCCGACAGGCGTAACGCTCTTACGCTGTCGGATCTTAAATGCATTTTTTTTTTTGCCGCTAGGTGTCGCCTCCGTCGTTTTCCCCGTCGAGTATGCAAATTAGCAAAATACGCAAATTCCCGAACGTACGCGCGGTCGACGCAGTGAAGTTACAACGTTTACGTTAGATTTGCGACGCGTAAAGTTGCCCCTGCTATATGAGGGGCAACCAATGTTAAGTATGGCCGTCGTTCCCGCGTCGAAATCTAAAAATTTACGTCGTTTGCGTAAGTCGTCCGTGAATGGGGCTGGACGCTATTTACGTTCACGTCAAAACCAATGACGTCATTTGGAGCAATGCACCCTGGGATATTCTCAGGACGGCGCATGCGCAGTACGTTCAGGGCGGGAGCATGCCTAATTTAAATGCTCCACGCCCCCTACCCGGCTCATTAGAATTAGGCGGGCTTGCGCCGGGAGATTTACGCAACTTTACAGGCAAATTCTTTGTGAATAAAGCACTTGCCTGTAAAACTTGCGGCGGTGTAACGTAAACCAGATACGTTACGCCCGCACAGTTTTACGCCCAGATACGAGAATCTGGGCCTTAGTTTTCTTTATGTTTTGGCTATGCTGATGTAAGCTATTTTTGTTTATATATTTGTATTTATTTGGTATATATGCAAATATTTTTTAATTATGTTTTTAAGATTTTTAATAAACAAACATTTACAATGTAACACAGCCTTTCTAGACCTTTTCAACACATAGGGATCCTTGAAAATAATTTTCTGGTCTCAAGGAACCCCTGCTAAAAATGACTATGGCCCGGATTCACAAAGCACTTACGCCGACGTATCTCGAGATATGCCGCGTAAGTATAACTATGCGCCGTCGTATCTGTGCGCCGTGCCCACAATCTGAGATACGCCTAAAAATAGGCTTCCTACGATCGACGTAACTTGCCTACGCCGTCGTATCGTGGGCGCATATTTACGCTGGGCGCATTTGCCGCTCCCATTGATTTTCTATGCACATATGCAAATGAGGGAGATACGGCGATTCACGAACGTAGTTGCGCCCGGCGCATAATATACACGATTTGCGGAAGTCGTACGTCCAGCGTAAAGTTATGCCCCATAAAGCAGGTGTAAGTCAGCAGCATCCACGCAAATGGCTGCACCAGGGAACACAGCCGTCATATTTTACGTCGTTTACGTAGTACGTGAATATGGCTAGGCGTAGGTTACGTTCATGTCGTAGGCAGTGATTCGACGTATCTTAGGGAGTAGTTACGACGTGATTCTGAGCATGCGCACTGGGATGCCTCCACGGGAGGGCGCATGCGCCGTTCGTTTTAAGTACTTGTATGGCGCTCTGCCCATCATTTACATGGGGTCACGCCTCATTAGCATGGCTCACTCCCACTTCCACCCATGCCGGCTTACGCCGAGGAAACCCATCACAGTTTGGGCAGCGGAGGCTTTGTGAACTCGGTGGGTGCCTCTCTGCGCTGCGTCGGCGTAGCGTATGTTAGATGCGCTACGCCGCCATAAATATGCGCCGATGTATGTGAATCCGGGCCTATATGTACAACTCAGGATACATTAGTGTGACGGTCAGTGGGAAGAGAGCTAAGGAAAGGGATGATCAGCACTCAGGATGACATCCAAAAAATAGTATCTCTTTGAAAAGACTTACAAAACTGTATAAACATCCTACGTATTTTCAGATGTTAGTCCTTAGTCATGGCTCATGGCTTGGGAGGATGCAGTGCCTGTACATCTGTTTTCCCATTAATGCTCCTTCCACTTGTTCGCATATCAAAGCGAGTTTCCCCATTGATGTCAATGGAAACAAAAATAATTTGTTCCGCATCGACTTCAATGGCATGCAATACCGCATGCGGCCAGAGGCAGGGGGCGCCGGAGAGCTCTCGGAAGCGGCCGGAAAGGCCAGAGGACAGTTCGGCTGACCTCGACAAACTTCGGAGGTTTGAAGAGGTCAGTCGAACTGTCCTCGGGCCTTTCCGGACGTTCGGCTGTGGCGCCTCCCCCCAACCTCAGGCCAAACGCGGTACTGCACAACACTTTGGCCTGAATCCTGCTCATGTTGAGAGACAACACTCGCAAACCGAGTTAGAATTTTAGGAAATGCAGCGCTCGTATTGCGAAGCGCACGTTAACCGCGTTACTCGCGTTTCACTGTATTTTTTCTGCTCATGGCTTATGTGAAGAAATACCACAGACCTCTATAATGATATTGTTTACCGCATTCCAAGAGCAGAAAAGTGGAGCAAGATACAACCCCAAATATAGTCAAGCCATTTTTGAAAGGTCTACCTCCTCAGAAGCTTTGAAGGAAACAATTAATGGAAGTCTGAGGCCCAGATTTACGTAGGAGATACGCCGTCGTATCTCTGAGTCTGAGGCGTCGTATCTTGGCGCCTGATTCAAAGAATGAGATACGGCAGAATTTGTATAAGATACGACCAGCGTAAGTCTCCTACGCCATTGTATCTTAACTGCATAATTACGCTGGCCTCTAGGGGCGTGTACGCTGATTTACGCCTAGAAATATGTAAATCAGCTAGATACGCCTATTCACAAACGTACGCCCGGCCGTCGCACTACAGATACGCCATTTACGTAAGGCTTTTTCCGGCGTAAAGTTACCCCTGCTCTATGAGGCGTAGATGAGGCGTACCAATGTTAGGTATGTTCGTCGGAACAGCGTCAAATTTTTCACGCTTTACGTCGTTTGCGTATGTTGTTCGCGAATAGGGCTAGGCGTCATTTACGTTCACGTCGAAAGCATTGGCTTCTTGCGGGTTCATTTGGAGCATGCCCACTTGGACACTTTCACGGACGGCGCATGCGCCGTTCGTAAAAAGCGTAATTGATGTGGGGGTCACAATAAATTTACATAACACACGCCCACATCTTCCACATTTGAATTAGGCGGGCTTACTCCGGCCTATTTACGCTACGCCGCCGCAACTCTGGTTTGTGAATACTGCACATGCCTGTCAAAGTTGCGGAGGCGTAACGTAAATAGGATACGTTACGCCCGCACAAAGATGCGCTCTCCTACGTGAATCTGGGCCTGAGTCTTTTACCAAGGAATTCTCCCAATCTATGAGCTGGTGGCCCCATGAAGCCAAGGGCCATATTACCGGTACATAGCTGATTCCAAGGCCTTCCAAAAATACATTTTACAGATGATAATAAATGAGGTCTAGAGGTTCATTGGTGGCTCGTGATTCGCCAAGAGGTTCATTGGTGGCTCGTGATTCACCAAGAGGTTCATTGGTGGCTCGTGATTCACCAAGAGGTTCATTGGTGACTCGTGATTCACCAAGAGGTTCATTGGTGGCTCGTGATTCGCCAAGAGGTTCATTGGTGGCTCGTGATTCACCAAGAGGTCCATTGGTGGCTCTGCTCTTCTATTCTACTTTTCTACTGTCCCCGCTGCACAGAAATTCTAGGCTAATAATTCAAGGTGGCTGTATTGAAGCGTGCCACTGATTAGCTTTTCTGATCATGCCCGCTATCACTATGATTAAGTAATGCGAGCCCCCACCTGGGCATATTGTACCATCTCTCTGTTTATTGTATTGCAGGCTGCCAAGCTCTGCTGGCGGCGTGACAGCAACCCAACAGAGAACAGCGCCAGTAAAATAGTAACAGATGTCACGCACCAAGCTTCATAAATATTTTACGACAATTGTGAAGTGCATTGTGGAAAAATAGGGGATTAAAAAAAAAAAAAAAACGAGAATGAAATCCAAGAAGGGATACCAGAAGAGTTTATAAAGAAACTTTATCCTTAATCTTGTTACTTCAAATCTTTTATCTTTTTTTTTTTTTTAACCTCACAACTTTTAAAGTGTATGTAAAGGCAAAACCTTTTTTCTTAGTTGTGGATACAGGAAGGGTTCGACCAGGGGTCCTCAAACTACGGCCCGCGGGACATTTAACCGGCCCACCCCACCCTGACATGCACGGCAGGTTGTAACACAGCGGTCCCGCTGTGTCACGGAGCTCACAGTGTTAACAGTTCGGGCGCGCTATGATAAAAGTCCCGCCCTCCTCCTGACCTAGACTAGCTTGTGTGATAGAGCCAGTGTTCTGTCTATCACATGAGCTGGTCTAGGAGGGCGGGGGCTTGCAATGAGGGACTTGCGATGGTGAGGGGGGTTGCAATGAGGGGCTTATAATGATGAAGAGGGGTGGGGGGGGCTTGCAATGAGGGGCTTGCAATGGTGAGGGGGGGGGGTTGCAATGAGGGGCTGATGATGGTGAGGGGGGGGCTTGCAAAGGTGAGGGGGGTTGCAATGAGGGGCTGATGATGATGATGTAATGATGATGGGGGGGCTTGCAATGATCTTGATCGGCTTGCAATTAATGATTGTGAGGGGGGGGGCTTGCAATGAGGGGCTTACAATGATGATGGCAAGGGGGGGCTTGCAATGAGGGGCTAATGATGATGGTGAGGTGGGGGGGGGGCTTGCAATGATCATGATAGTTTTTTTTATAGTCCAGCCCTCTAACGGTCTGATGGACAGTGAACCGGCCCCCTGTTTAAAAAGTTTGAGGACCCCTGGGTTAGACCATGGGTGCTCAACCTGTGGCCTTCCAGCTGTTGTGGATCTACACGTCCCAAGTGGCTGACCGTTACAAGCATGATTCCCAAAGGCAGAGGCATGATGGGACTTGTAGTTCCACAACAGCTGGAGGGTCCCAGGTTGAGCACCCATGGGTTATAGACCCTCTGCCAAGTCTTTCTGTGTCCCTGCTGGGGAGATTCATCCACCTTATTTGTCTTGGTGACCACTGTCATCGAGCAAAGGGAATTCCTATATTTTAGAGTTGTCTTGAGGGCAATAGGTGAAGGGATATCTTCCAAAGGGGGACAAATGTTCTGGTGACAACCGTCTTTACCTTGCGAAGATTTCCTCTCACTTCCGGCTGCGTCTTCAAGACTGAAAGTAAGGGGAAGTGCCGCCTATCAGTACCCATCAGTGCCGCCTCATCAGTGTCACCTATCAGTGCCCATCAGTGTCACCTATCAGTGCCCATCAGTGCAGCCTCATCAGTGCCCATCAGTGTCACCTATCAGTGCCCCCTCATCAGTGCTTATCAGTGAAGGAGAAAAATTACCCGTTTGCAAAATTTTATAACACATTTTCAAAAATTTCAGTGATCAAATACCACCATAAGAGAGCTCTATTTGTCTAAAAAAAAATGATAAAATTGTCAGTGTTGCATGATCGCGCAATTCATTCATAGTGTGATAAAGCTAAAAATTAGCCTGGGCAGGAAGGGGGTAAAAGTGGCCAGTAGGCAAGTGGTTATTCCCCTGTCGCACTGGAAGATTACGGCGGGGGGCGGCGCTTAGGGCAGCTCACCCAACTAGTAAGCAGAGGCTTGGCCATTCAGACTTCAAGCGGCTGTTTCACCAGACATCGGACAGGCATGGTCGCCATCAAGAAACCCGCCCTGGGAAATGTCAAGCAGCCATCACTGGAGTGCATGTGGATTGGAAGTGGCTGCAAAGAAGCTGCAAGCAGTTAGCAGCCCTGGAGTGCAACAAAGGATGAAATAAAGATAAAAAATAGAATGTCGCACAGTGTTTAGCGTAAACTAAACGCAGTTCATTCCCAGTCTGCTTTAATCTGTTGATACCTTAGCTCCTCGTGATGCATGACATGAAAATGAACGCACTATAAGCCTTAATCCCGCCATTATCTCAGGGTGCAATATAAAATGTCTTTATTTGGGGGTTGGCCAGAAGTTTTTATTATTTGCAATAAAAAAATAGTAAGAGACTCATTTCCAAGAACTTTCCAATCACTGAGGTGAATACGATCACAGTCACGAAGGGCTTGATATAAACGGTTCTCTCGTATTCTGGCCGGAGCCCAGAGCCTGGAGAGCCAGGACTACTAAAAACTTTACATCAGGCCCTGAACTTTTTTAGGTTATTATACTTTATGGAGACGTTTCGCAGACACAGACGTCTTCCAGCTCCAAGAAGAATGGTTGGCCCTGAATCTACATATAATTGTGTCTGCCCAAACAGTAGAAAATGATGAGGTCCAGAGAGTTCCCAGCCAACTAGGGAACGTTTTTAGAGTTCTCTCAGCTTGTGAACTTTGAGAAGGCTTCCATAAGTAGGTCTTCCTTAAGTACGTGTTCCTTCTAATATAGGGTCGCTGCTCAAAGTATGTTTTAAACAGAAAACATCCAAAAATAAAAGAAGGACGCATGCTGAGGACATCTCAACATTAATGTTTATTCCAGACTGTGGGGACTGGTGGGGACCAGTAAGGCAATCTGGCGGATAAACCTCAGTGGTGTGACATCAGCAGTGTGGAGCCTTCGTTGAGTATTTGTTGTGGATACAGAGAAATGAGGGGATCCCCAGGCCGGCAGCTGGCCAGAGAGGTATACTGGGCTTTTGGTGGTGCTTGTCTCTAAGATCTTCTTTTACGAACTTATGGAGCTTTTTTTTTTCCGCCAGGTGAATGGGTAGGGGTACGATGTACCCCATACTCATTCACCCAGGGTGGGGGACCGGCATCTGGGGGCCCCCTTATTAAAGGGGGCTCCCGGATTCCGATAAGCTCCCCTCCCGCAGACCCTGACAACCAACAGCCAGGGTTGTCGGGAAGAGGCCCTGTCCTCATCAACATGGGGACAGGTGCTTTGGGGTGGGTGGGCCACAGGGCACCCCCCTGCCCCAAAGCACCTACCCCCCATGTTTAGTTTTGGCTTTAGTGATTGACTACACTGATTGGGTGGCTGCAGCAGTTCCACAATATTTATCCAATACATAGCAGTGCATGAGCCCATTATAATTCAAATATTGAGAAGTCTTACACTGACACATTAATTAGCATACATGCACATTCTAGATATCTTGTGAAGTGGACCTACCCATATATCCAATGTCAGGTCTGCTTTTGTTCCAAATAAAATAAATGTAAAAAATCTGCCACGGAGAATGTTCCCTTTACCCATAATGGAAGTGGTAGAGCCTGGAATTCAGGTGAAGGAATTTTACCTCCTAGAGAAATATAAGAAGTCAATGAATGTTATAACTTGCTGACATACAGCTAGAACCTAAATATCAGTTTTGGGTCTACCGACTCTTTAGGCTCCGTATCGTTTGACAAGAGGAAGAGATTTTGGAGATTCGGCTGTTTTTGCTGTTCTTCCCGATGAAAGGGAGAGATGTTTGATGGATGGACGGCAGCAGTTAATGGTGGGATAATTTTTTGCTTGCTATAAGAAAGCACCCTCCTGTTTTTGGAAGGAACGTGGATTGTTTTCACAGGTGGGACCAGTAGGCTGCTCTTGGCTCGGATCTGGGAGTGTATTTTTTGACAATCTGGTCAGAGCGGGTCTCCCACACGCCCTGTCATTTACTCCGCTAATAATCAGGAGCCACTGAGCTGCTGACTCAGCCTGGCCTACCCAGTCCATATGGAGGAAAACTACCAACATTCAGCACTTTGCAACCAACATTATTGCTGGGCTTTTCATTCAGGAGGACTTGTGTGGCCAGAAGCAAAAAAAGCACAAATTCTCGTGAAATCGCTGAATTACATATCACTGCCGAATGGCTTGGCCTCAAGAAAGGATACTTGCTCCTGTATTTTAAAGGGGTTGTACGGCCTGGTTCACACTGGTACGATTTGAGATGTCAAATCGCATCTCGAATCGGCGGCATTTGCCGGCAATGGCACCGTCCTAATTGGTGCGACGCCGCATCTGCGGCGCTGCACCGATTTAAAAAAGTAGTTCCCGTACTACTTTTTGCGTTTTCGGGCTGCGATTTAGATTGACATCTGTGCAGAAACCTGCACAGATGTCGTCTCTGAAATCGCGTCCGAAATCGGGACTGCCGGCAGGAGTGAACTACTGCAGAATGTCCTCCACTTTATTGGTCCATATTGCTTTTCAGTACATAACACTCGAGGCACTAAATGTCGTTCTCACAAACATTTATTGCCACTTGTTGTTCAGGTTATACTGTCCATTCTTCCCATTGTATGTCTGACAATAACAGGAAAGTCATAATCCGCTTTTATATATATATATTTGTGTATCCTTGTAACAACTCTCCTGGTGTTTTTCATGCTGTAGCTGGGATTTATTATTAAAAATATGACAAAAAAATTATTGAAGCAGAAAAAAACTGCCTATCTATAGCATATTGCTTAAAGATAATCAGTTTTTGAAAGTATTTCGTTTTGCACAGAGTGGCCCTGTTCCTCCTGTTCTGGGGTTCCCTCAGTGGCTATCTCAGCTCCTCCCCGCTTCTGATAACCCCATCTGGGAAGCGCCAAGAGTGTTACCTTGCGGGCATGGCGTATACGTATATAGGTGTATATGACGTCCGTAGCCGCCAAGTACAGGACTCGCCCCCGCCCCCCCGAAGCCCACGTCATTGAAGTTGATTGACAGCGGCGCAAGCCAATGGCTGCAATCAATCTATCCAATGAAGAGCCCAGAAGACCGAACAAAGGAATTGCGTGTTTACGATGCGGAACTTTCCAGGGCTCGGGTAAGTAAACCGGGGGGCTGGGGGGGGGGGGGGTGTTAAATGACAGATGTTTTTTCACCTTAATGCATAGGATGTAAGTAAAAAAACATTATTTTCTGCTAGAAAATTACTTGGAACACCCAAACATGATATATATATATATATATATATATATATATATATATTTTTTTTAGCAGAGACCCTAGAGAATAAAATGGTGGTTGTTGCAATATTTTACGTCACACTGTATTTGCGCAGCTGTTTTTCAAACGCAATTTTTTTTTGGTGGAGGGGGGGGGGGGGAAATACACTTTAATGAATTTAAAAAAAAAACTAAACAGCAAAGTTAGCCTAATTTTTTTTGTATAATGTGAAAGAAGATGTTACACTGCGAGAATCGTAATCTTTATTCTTTTTTTTTTTTTCCGCTTCACTTCAGACTCCACCTCATAGAGTGTGCGTTGTACGCCCATGTTCTTTTGCCAGCCCTTAGTGTCTCTGTTTTGGTATCGCATCATTAGTGATATTTCTTCCTTTTTACTCTCTTTTTCTTTTTTTTCTTTTCATTTCCTTCTTTTCTTTTTTTTTTCCCCCCGATGCAAACAGGAAAGAAAAAGACACATTTGCATCGTGATCTTTATTCTAAGCAAAAAAATTGTGATTCTCATATTAGCCGGAATCGTTCAGCTCGAAAGTTAAGTAAAAAAATTCAAATCGATTTAAATAAAAACAAATCTGATTTAAATAAAAACAAATCTGATTTAAATAAAAAAAATGTTTTTTTTGTTTGTTTTTTTTTATCATTGATTTATATCCACCCTGATAAGAACAAAGAAGTGGAAGTGCATATGAATTTAAAAAAAATTGAAAATTTGATAAATATTTTTCAAAACGCAAGAAACATAAAAAAAATAGGCCCATTATTCCCGCTTGTGCTTTCATTTGAATTCTTGCGATGCTGGACCTGCTTCTGCGCTGTCCTTCTGGGTGTTCATTTTTGTTTTCCAACAGCAGTTAAAATGCCACGTTAAGCAATGCGATCAATAACATTAAACCCGTTTTGTATCCAATCACCGGAAAACAACAGTTTCATCCCAATCGGGGAATACCCTTGTATAAAAAGGCAAGGCTTGTAAGGCTTGGAAAGGTCAGCCACAACAGCCCATCCTTCTCGTAAAGCGATAAGGCCGAGCCGCGAAGGGCGTTACACCTATTGTACTCGGAGCCAGGACATCTGCCAGAAGAGCGAGACTCCCAGAATCCTTTTCTCTTCCACTGATCTGAGCATCACTGAGGAACCAGCCGATCATTCGTATGCTAATGTGAAGTGTCAGAGCAGATGTGAAACATTCGCTTGTGCCCTTGTCTTCTTGTAAGGTTGATACACATCTGTAAGGATCGAAGGAAGAGGGCGACGTTTTGGGACAATGGTTCCTCTCCCTAGGTGGGCTCCAGCGTCCATGGGTTCTATTTTGTGGGGGGGGGGGGGGGATTTTTCGGACGCAGTAAAACAGAAGGTAGGGGTTGTGATGTACAGATAACCTCACAATTACAGAGTGACAGTTAGGTCACATTATAGGTTGTTACACACCCACTCGTCTCATGTGGCCCCTTCAATGAAACATTTAATTAGTGAAAACAGATTTTACATTCCTGATCCGTCACTCCGGATTTTGTCATTAAACGCCAGATGTAGACGAAGCAACTTTTTGGGTCTTACGCCGAACAAGTGTTTTTGGTTGAAAATTTGTCCAAATTATTTTACACAAAAAGGATCACCAATAAAAACCCAATTAGTGTGCGCCCTTCATTTCCAATGAATGAATATTTGAAGTCTCAGCTCCTCCTGGATAAGTTCCTCTGAAGAAATAGAAATCTAAGGCCTCGTACACACGACCGAGTTTCTCGGCAAAAACCAGCAAGAAACTTGCTGGGTTTTTTTTTTGCAGAGGAAAACAGTCGTGTGTACACTTTTCGACGAGGAAACTGTCGAGGATCTCGTCGAGCCAAAAAGAGAGCATGTCTTATTTTTCCTCGACGGGAATGGGGAAATTTGGCTCGCCGAGATCCTCGACAGCCTAACAAGGAACTCGACGAGCAAAACGATGTGTTTCGCCCGTCGTGTGTACGAGGCTTGAGAAAAGTTTCAAGTCCTTTACACTTTATTGAAAACTATTAGCTGGTTATATACTGGCAGAAGGCCATACAGTATGTTCTCAGGGGGGTCATGCCGAGGGGTAGGCAGAAGAAGCGGTCGCCTTCGTTGCTTCAGTAGGAGGGAAGAGCAGAAAGGGAAGAACCTACAATCTATGCTGCTAGGGTAGTTTACAGCTTATTGGGGGGGGGGGGTTTGGGTAAATTTTAGGTGATAAAGGACCTTATCCCAGCACTGCATGTGCTCTTTAGCTTTTCTCTAAACTGTGGCCTGCGGGCCAGATGTGGCCCTTTGGTAGCCTTTATATGGCCCTTGGGGCACTATTTCTTGCAATGACACCAACAGTGGAGCACTATTCATCCCACTGACACCAATGATGAGGCACAATTCTTCCTAATACCAATGATGGGACACTACTCCTCCTACTGACACCAATGATGGGACACTACTCCTCCTACTGACACCAATGATGGGACACTACTCCTCCCACTGATACCAATGATGAGACACTATTCCCCCCACTGATACCAATGATGGGACACTACTCCTCCCACTGATACCAATGATGGGACACTACTCCTCCCACTGATACCAATGATGAGACACTATTCCTCCCACTGACACCAATGATGGGGCAATATTCTTACCACTGACACCAATGATGAGACACTATTCCTCCCACTGACACCAATGATGGGGCAATATTCTTACCACTGACACCAATGATAAGACACTATTACCCCCACTAACACCAATAATGGGACACTATTCTCCCCACTGACACCAATGACGGGACACTATACCCCCCACTGACACCAATGACGGGACACTATACCCCCCACTGACACCAATGATGGGACACTATTCCTCCAACTGACACCAACGATGGGTCACTATTCCTCCCACTTACACAAATTGTGGGGCACTATTTCTACCACTGACACCAATGATGAGACACTATTCCTCCCACTAATACCAAAAATGGGACACTATTCCTCCCACTGATGCCAGTAATGATGGGGAACTATTGCTCCTCCCGCTGACCACCAAACCTGGGGCATTATTTATTCCCAAGGATGTTATCTACTCCCACTGGTCATAGTCTGACCCCCCTGAAATGTAACAGGCAATAAACTGGCGGGTAAACAATGCCGCATCATTGGTATCAGTGGGAGAAATAGTGCCCCATTGTTTGTTTTAGGGTAAGAAATAGTGCCTCATCATTGGCATCAGTGTAAGGAATTGTGCCCTATCGCTGGTGCCAGTGGAATGAATGTTGCCCCATTGTTGGTGTCAGTGGGAGCAATAGTGGCCCATCATTGGTGTCAGTGGGAGGAATGGTTTCCTATTGTTGGTGTCAGTGGGAAAAGTTGTGCCCAATTGTTGGTGTCAGTGGAAAGAATGGCGCCCCATTGTTGCTATCAGTGGGAGGAATATTTCTCCACTGTTGCTGTCAGTGAGGGGGGGTAAGTGCCCTGTGCCAGTGGCAGAAATAGTGCCTCAAGGGCCAGATAAAGACAAGCAAAGGACGGCATCTGGCCCGCAAGCCACAGTTTGGAGACCACTGTATTAGATCTTTAAAGGCTGCATGTAGTGCTGTATTATTTGTACAAGCTCAATATAAAGCTCTGTAGGAAATGTCTAAATCAACTAACTTGTTATCCATTCCGATGCCCTCAGGTTATAAGACTGTCAATGAAAGACACACTCAGGCAAAGCCACCATTACTATTTGGAGTTAGGAATGTTTAGGCCTCTCAGCCTGTGCATTGGAACTTTCCCCAACCATGAACCTGCTCCCGTGACCACAGCTGGAATTCCTTAATGTAACCGAGGATTGTGCGCACGTCACTGCCATGTGCTGCTTCAACATCTGGGCAAACCCCACTCATTAAAGGTCTCCCTGTATTACGCTCCAGAACAAACCACATCGATCGCTGACTGCTTTTTCCATTCCCCTCGAGTCTGGGAGATAAGCTAAATGCGGATTAGCACCATTTCACTTCAAACTGAAATAATGTTCTCTTTAATGCCCAACTGCTACTTAAAAGTGCCAGGCGGAATCTGAGAAGGCTTGCCAATACCCAAAAATATGCAGGTAAATACATGCCCCCTCCTCGCGGGGAAGGAGCGAATGCCGCCCTCTTACTGAAGGAATCTGTACATCCTGGGCTTGTGTAAAATCTCAGACCAGTGAGGAAGGCGTACAGTCATTTACGCTGCCCATAAATGGTCAGTGCCCGGCAGGTGCTCCATTTTGGAGGGCGGCAAACAAACCACTCAGCAGCCCCCCCCCCCCCCCCACCAGTTGGTCAGTTCCCCCACCCCCGTCGCTTGCTCGTCCGTCCATCCGCCCACCAGCCCCGCACTTATCCCATCTAGGTTGCGGGCTGTGTTAGTTTGCCTAGTGGTAGCACTGGCCCTGTAGCTTCCCCTCTATCTCTGACCATGACTGGTTCTCCGGCCGACGGAACTGTTACTTCTGGTTGGACCGCAAGCCGCAGTCCCAACCTCAGACAGCCTAGCAGCCATCATGTCCCCGGGATAGACCTTGGGCTAGATTCAGGTAGGGGGACGTAAGTTTGTGCGGGCGTAGCGTATGTTATTTACGCTACGCCGCCGCAATTTAGAGAGGCAAGTGCAGTATTCACAAAGCACTTGCTCCGTAAGTTGCGGCGGCGTAGCGTAAATCTGCCGGCGTAAGCGCGCCGAATTCAAATTGTCAAGAGGTGGGCGTGTTTTATGCAACTAAAACATGACCCCACGTAAATGACGTTTCTCACGAACGGCGCATGCGCCGTCCATGAACGTATCCCAGTGCGCATGCTCCTAATCACGTCGCAAATAGTCAATGCTTTAGACGTGAACGTAATTTACGCAAAGCCCTATTCGCGAACGACTTACGCAAACGACGCAAAATTCGACGCTGGCCCGACGTCCATACTTGACATTGGCTATGCCTCATATAGCAGGAGTAACATTACGCCGGAAAAAGCCTTACGCAAACAACGTAAAAAAATCCGCCGGGCGCACGTACGTTTCTGAATCGGCGTATCCAGCTCATTTGCATATTCTACACTGAAATCGACGGAAGCGCCACCTAGCGGCCAGCGTTAATATGCAACTAAGATACAACGCGTAGGAGACTTACGTCAGTCGGATCTTAGCCTAATTTCGGCGTATCTTGCTTTCTGAATACAGAAAGAAGATACGCCAGCGCAGCTTTGAATTTACGCAGCGTATCAATAGATACGCCGACGTAAATTCTTGCTGAATCTAGCCCCTTAGGTTTTCAGGCCTAGCAGCCCGGGGGAAACATAACACACGTCTATCCAGACAGCCATCCAGGTGGCACAGAACCCCCGATCACCTGACTCCACCCAAATAAATAAATTCTCCCAGAAGGCCAAAAGACCCAAAAAAATCCCTGCCCATTGGCTGAGACACCCCATCCATTCCTAACCTGTCCTTGCAATGCCCTTGTCTTATCTAATGTCACCAGCTACAATGCCACCTAGTGACAGAAGAGAGAAGTGCAGGAATTCCAGAATTAGGGCGAAATCAATTGACCTCCTGACAATTGGCCAAGGCAACTATTACTTGGCAACTAAATGTAATTAATAGCCACCCTAAACATCAGGGAGCTACAAATAAATAAAATAAATCTGGTGATTTTAGGAATTCCCCCTTAAAAGTAAAGCCAGTGGGCCAGATTCAGAGAGAATTTACGCCGGTGTATCCATAGATACGCCGCGTAAATTCAAATCTGCGCCGGCGTATCTTCTTTCTGTATTCAGAAAGCAAGATACGCCGACATTAGCCTCAGATACGACTGGCATAAGTCTCTTATGCCGTCGTATCTTGGGGTGCATTCTCACGTTGGCCGCTAGGTGGCGCTCCCGTAGTTTTCAGCGTAGAGTATGCAAATTACCTAGCTATGCCGATTCACAAACGTACGTGCGCCCGGCGGTAGTTTTTTACGTCGTTTGCGTAAGTCGTTTTCGTCGTAACGTTGCTCTTGCTATTAGGAGGCGCAGCCAATGTTAAGTATGGACGTCGTTCCCGCTTCGAAATTTGAATTTTTTACGTTGTTTGCGTAAGTCGTTCGCGAATAGGGCTGGACGTAATTTACGTTCACGTCGAAACCAATACGTCGTTGCGCCGTACTTGGGAGCAATGCACACTGGGATATGTAC
Organism: Rana temporaria; assembly: GCF_905171775.1. Taxonomy (NCBI): domain Eukaryota; kingdom Metazoa; phylum Chordata; class Amphibia; order Anura; family Ranidae; genus Rana; species Rana temporaria. The sequence continues at coordinate 144,452,771 of NC_053500.1, read as the reverse complement.
ACGGACGGCAATCACGTCAGGTCATCATATATTTACATAAAACACGCCCCCCCCCTCCACATTTGAATTACGCGCGCTTACGCCTGCCCCATTTACGCTACGCCACCGCAACTTACGAAGCAAGTGCTTTATGAATATTGCACTTGCTCCTGTAAGTTGCGTTGGCGTAGCGTAAATACAATCCGCTGCGCCGCCGTAACTAGGCGCGCAGCTACGTGAATCTGGCCCAGTGTTTTAATTTCAGTAAGAGCGAATGTTCAGCGAAGGAGCCCGCGTTGTCCGCAGACGCATTCTAAAACTTGAGTATCACACACACTGCAAAAATAAATCCAGCGCATCCAAGAGGAATCTCTGAAGGGGGGAAAAAATATGAAATGATCTTTTATGAGGCTGGCTTTGGCCTTCATTTCAGAAATGTCTGGTGTTATGGAGAATAATTAGCCCCCGCAAAGGATAATACACCTTTAGCGTCACGGGGGGGGGATCAGACTTCCAACGCCTTCAGTGCTAAAAGAGGTCAGGTGCATTACGCAGCGGCAAACGCCTCCGCTGGCTCATCAGAAACGGCCACAGAGGCCAGGGATGCATAAATCATGCGATTTTATCTGTCAGGCGCTCGGCTTTGCAGTTTACGAATAAACTTGATTATGTCTGTCTAATGTTCTAAAGCCGGATCCCGTTCCCTCTCCGTCACCCCGTCTGCCTGAGCGTAGCGCGACACATTTGCATATAAATCACGCTAATTCGTTTGTGTCACCACTTGCGTTTTTTTCTCATGTCCGCGCCGCTCATTTGTGTGTGCATTGTAAATTATACATATATATATATATTACGGGGGATGTGAGTAAAAGGAGATCTGATAAATTGCACGCATACACCGACTTTGAACATCCATTATGTAGCGTATAATCAGAATGGGAGAAAATATTCATTTAACCTTTTCCGCGGCCTCCGCATGTGAGCGTGAGCGGCCATGTTTTTAGCGGTGGATGGGGTGGGGGGTGAGTTTTTAGCAGAATGTATGTTATTCTCAGGCCCGGGCGTGGTCTGAGTCTCTCCTAGCTCCCCGTCACAGCCGCCATCAGGGGGGTACAGGCATTACACCTGTAAGAGCCCTGGCTGCCCCCCTCCCGTATTTATTTACTTTATTTTATTTTTTTGCATTACACCTGTAAGGGGCCCAATGATCCCCAGGGCTCCTTACAGGCCCGGCTGGCCCCCCTCCTGTTTTTGTATTTAATTATTTTTTTGCATTACACCCCCCACTTATTATCTCGCGGGGAGAAGAGATTACACTTTATTTTTTTCGTCAGCACCTCCCACCCGGTTATCTGCTCCAGGGGGGCCCTGTGTAAAGCTGTGTAAGGGGCCCCAAAGTTTGTGATGGCTGCCCTGTTTGACCTACACCACTGCTGGACTGGTTCCCTTCTCCTTCTAAAACAGGTATATCCTCTGGAGCTTCACTTGTCTTTTAATTCCACTTTTTCCTCCCTTGTACCGGGTGTCTTGGTGATGACCCCTATTCAGGGCTGTCTTAATGAAAGGGCACACCTGGGCACTGCCCAGGGGCCCCAGCTGCATTGGGGGGGCCTGCACTATCCCCAAAGCAGCTGGTCCTTGAGCCCAAGCTGCCCCAAAATTGGGGGCCCCATGATGGTACTGAGAGTGATATATACACAGGGGAGGCAGTCTGCCTCCTACCTACTTGATGTCTGTTTACCTGCACTGTCATCATTGTAGGGGCCCCAGAGCATTACTTTGCCCAGGGGGCCATGATGATATTAAGACGGCCCTGTTATGGTCCTCCACCCTCACTCCAGGCTTCCCCACCACTTATTTCCCACCCCTGTCCTAACCACTTTTCCCTCCCAGTTCACCTTGACGTTGAACATATGTAAAAGCGGTCTAAAGGTACAGCAACACAAGGCTAAGTGACCTGTTATTCTTTCCGTCCAGGCGCTAAAATCTGCACATTACCTCCCAGCACAGAAGACCCGGCAGGCTGGTCAGTGAACGGGTAAAGTGTGTTATTGTGTTATTGAGGTCTGTGTACATCTGTAATGAATAGATATGTGTGATGCGGAGGGAAGTGACTGCCAGGGACAATCACAAAATACAGAGGCGGCTCTAAGCTTTGTGAGGCCTTAGGCAAAACTTGACATGGGGCCCCACTCTCACCCCCACGTTGGGAAAAATAATTCAAGGACAAGAGCCTCTTCCCCACAACCCTGGCTGGTGGTTGTGTGGGTTTTTCGGGCAGGGGGCTTGTCAGAATCTGGAAGCCTCCCCAGATCCTGCTATTTAATAACTAAGGGGCGGTGATTTCACCTGGTGAACCGGCCCCCTTGTGACATCATTGACTGAGGGCATGCTGGGTCATTGACGTCACAAGGTGTGGTGTCACCGATATTCACTGGTTGTTAGGGACGATGGCGGCCCCGCTCCTGAGTCAGGGCTCTTAACGCTGCCGAAGCACAGCCACTGTCCCTCAAAACTGGGGTAATGCATCAGGCAAGTTAGGCGGCCGAGAGGCCCCTGTAAGTGCGAGGCCTTAGGCGACCGCCTAATTTGCCTAATTAAAGAGCCACCTCTGACAAAATAACAAGATAGAAAGCACTGCAGACAATCGTGTAATCACACCATGGGATGGCTTGCAGCTGTTTCCAGAGACCGCTTAGCTGTATGTGTGAGATGTCTGAGCGGAGCTCCTCCTTATATATTGGACATTTCTCCGGATCGCTGACATTTATAAAGCCGGCAGTGGCGTCTGCCGGAGTCAAGACAGTTATTAATGGCCGCGCCGTAACTGTTTCTGTGGAATATGTTCAAACAGCAATTAAAATCTAACGACTATTTACAATTAGCGAAGTGCTGCAATTAGTCTCGTGTCATCCTGTCCAGACCCCTCCCCCCCCCCCAACAAGTGGATTCTGGGAAGAGACAAATGTACATCAAAGGTGATAAAGGAGGTTGTGGAATCCGGAGTAATTAATAATTCTCCTTACACCTTAATTATAGAGACGTTCATTTATGTCTGGAATACTATTACCGTATTTATCGGCGTATACCGCGCACTTTTTTGCCCTGAAAATCAGGGCAAAATCGTGGGTGCGCGATATACGCCGATACCCGCTTTCCCGTGCCGAGTTTGAATACTGCGTTGGCATATACCGAGCGCAGTACACTCGGGTATAGTCGGCCAGTCTTCCAGTTCTCTCAGGGAAGTGGAGACTGATCTGTGTTCATACAAAGTATGAACACCGATTAGTCTCCTCCCCTAGTATGTCCCATCCCCCCTTCAGTTAGAACACACCTAGGGAACACAGTTAACCCCTTGAGCGCCCCCTAGTGTTAACCCCTTCACTACCAGTGACATTTACACGGTAATCAGTACATTTTTATAGCACTGATCGCTGTATAAATGTCAATGGTCCCAAAAATGTGTCAAAAGTGTCTGCTCTGTCCGCCGCAATATTGCAGTCCTGATAAAAAATCGCAGATCGCCCCCCATTACTAGTAAAAAAAAATAATAATAATAATAATAAAAATGCCATAAAACGTTCCCTATTTTGTAGACGCTATGGGCCAGATTCTTAGAGGAGATACGACGGCGTATCTCCAGATACGCCGTCGTATCTCTGCGTCCGGCCGGTCGTATCTATGCACCTGATTCTTAGAATCAGTTACACATAGATATCTGTTAGATCCGACAGGCGTAAGTGTCTTACGCCGTCGGATCGTAACTGCATTTTTAAGCTGACCGCTAGGGGCGTGTATGCTGATTTACGCGTCAAAATATGTAAATCAGCAAGATACGCAAATTCCCGAACATACGCCCGGCCGACGCAGTAAATTTACGCTGTTTACGTTAGGCTTTTCCCGACGTATAGTTACCCCTGCTATATGATGGCGTAAGTGCGGCGTACCAATGTTAAGTATGGCCGTCGTTCCCGCAACGAAATTTGAAAATTTTACGTCGTTTGCGTAAGTCGTCCGTGAATGGGGCTGGACGTAATTTACGTTCACGTCGAAACCAATACGTCCTTGCGGCATACTTTGGAGCAATGCACACTGGGATATGTCCACGGACGGCGCATGCGCCGTTCGTGAAAAACATCAATCACGTAGGGTCATGGTTATTTTACATAACACACGCCCACCTCTTCACAATTTGAATTACGCCGGTCTATTTACGCTACGCCGCCGCATCTTTGTTTTGAGAATACGGCACTTGCCTGACAAAGTTGCGGAGGCGTAACGTAAATAGGATACGTTACGCCCGCACAAAGATACGCGGCTGTACGTGAATCCGGGCCACTGTGTTTTTTTCAAAATTGTCGCTCTTCGTTGGTTTATAGCGCAAAAAATAAAAACCGCAGAGGTGATCAAATACCACCAAAAGAAAGCTCTATTTGTGGGGAAAAAAAAGAACGTCAATTTTGTTTGGGTACAACGTCGCACGACCACGCAATTGTCAGTTAAAGCGACGCAGTGCCACATCGCAAAAAAAGTGGTTAAACACACAAAATGAAAACTGTAACAACGTGTCATTTAGTAAACATGTAACAATGTATCGCACCGAGAACAATGGACACGTGAAAAGTGAACTATCATTAGGAAATGTATCTTACACTAAAGAGAGGCGAGGCAGCAAAATATGACAATGAGATGTATGGCTGCACTTTGACGCTGTCAGTTCACCCCCCCCCCCCCCCCGGTGCGTCTCCTTTTACCTGTATTTACTAATTCATGCTCCCGCTATCTCCCAGATGTCTCTCGCCCCGTGCCAAGTCTCCGGCTCTGAGAATGCCAGGCTGCCCTCTTGCCCCCGGTGTGCGCGGGACGGATAACAGGTGTCACAGCGTTCTGAGCTGGAACCTGAACACCGCAGCGGCACCGTCTCTGTTACCTTTTCCCCTGCTCCCGGCTGGGATCTTTTTATGGAGCTTCTGTGTCTCTCATTGTGCCCGGCGCAGGATTATCAGAGTGTAACGCGGGATACAATTCAATACTACGAGCTTATGTGTCACCGGGGGGCTCTTATCGCCTCCTGGCATGGAATCTAGGGCAGCGGTGCCACCGCGGACACAATGCTCCTGTGTACACCTAGTAAAAGAAATCATTCTTGTTTCAGTGTTCTACCCCCAACTGTCACCCATACATAAAAGGGACTGACGCTCCTTTTCTTCAGTGGGGTAGATTCAGGAACAATTTACGCCGGCGTATCCATAGATACGCCGCGTAAATTCAAAGCTACGGCGGCGTATCTATTTTCTGTATTCAGAAAGCTAGATACGCCGACATTAGCCTAAGATACGACTGGCATAAGTCTCTTACGCCGTCATATCTTAGGGTGCATTCTCACGCTGGCCGCTAGGTGACGCTTCCGTAGTTGTCAACATAGAGTATGCAAATTACATACTTACGCCGATTCACAAACGTACGTGCGCCCGGCGGTACTTTTTTACGTCGTTTGCGTAATTCGTTTTCGTCGTAACGTTGCTCCTGCTATTAGGAGGCGCAGCCAATGTTAAGTATGGACGTCGTTCCCGCGTTGCGATTTGAAAATTTTACGTCGTTTGCGTAAGTCGTCCGTGAATGGCGCTGGACGCCATTTACGTTCACGTCAAAACCAATGACGTCCTTGCGACGTCATTTACCGCAATGCACGTTGGGAAATTTTAGGGACGGCGCATGTGCAGAACGCGCCTAATTTAAATGATCCACGCCCCCTACCGGATCATTTGAATTACGCGCGCTTCCGCCGGCCCCTTTTACGCTACGCCGCCGCAACTTACGGAGCAAGTGCTTTCTGAATACAGCACTTGCTCCTGTAAGTTGCGGAGGCGTAGCGTAAATACAGTACGCTGCGCCGCCGTAACTTTAGGCGGAGATACCTGAATCTACCCCAGTATGTCATACCTAAAGTGGTTGTAAACCCTTCCATATACCCAGTGAGGTGACTGGACTCACGTGATACACAGAGATGATGACACAAATCATCCTACATAAGTTGTACCTCTTTATCTAGACCATTCTCTTCTTTACATCCATTCAAAGTACAGATTTAACACAGGATCTCTCAGCTCTGAAAAGCAGGGGGGCGGAGAGCTGATTGGCTCCCATGCAGAGCTGCACCATATTTTGCACTCTCCAGTTTTAATAAATCAATCTCATCGTGTTCTGACAGCAAACACTCGCAGTGGTCAGAATACACTGCAGCCAAATAGTTTGCTATTGTTTGATCAACTTCTGTTGAGCGGGGTCGAATTCTCTCAAATCGGAATGTTAGAAAATGTAATTCAATCAGCTGTAGCACTGAATAGTGCAGTGGCGGCTGGTGGTATAATTTTTTTTGGGGGGCAGCAACCAACCACCCACTGACACCCCAGGTCGGGTCACAGGCACCCCCCCCGCTGGTCGTTTGGTCACCAACCCCCTCACTTACCGGTCAGCGCTTCCTCCAAGTGGCAGTTTCACCCTGCGTCTCCTCCTCCTGTGCTTTACGGCGGCTTACCCTGCGTACTCCTCCTCGGCCAATCGGGGTGACGGGACCGGCTTCCTGTTTGGAATCAGTAAGACAATAGCGAATATTAATATTGTCACACGACTGGGTGAACACTGCTGATTGGCATTCTCAATTCCTTGGATATCTTTTTATATCCCTTTCCTGTTTTATACAGTTCAACTACCTTTTCTCACAGATCCTTTTGACCAGGGGTCTCCAAACTGCAGATGTGGCCCTTTAATAGCCTTTATCTGGCCCTTGGGGCACTATTCCTCCCACTGATATGAGGCACTATTCATCCCACTGACGCCAACAAGGGGGCACTATTTCTCTTACTGATACCAATGATGGGATACTATTCCTCTTACTAATAGGGGCCCTACTCCTCCTACTACTGAGACCAACCTTGAGGCCATATTTATTGTCACCGATGCTGGGCCCGGGACATTTTCTTTCTCTGCTGGCCACAATTCGGCCCTCCTAAAGTCTAAGGCCCCGTACACACGAGGGGATCTCCGCTGGAAACGGTCCGCCGGACCGTTTCCAGCGGAGATTCCTCCTCCGGATTTGGATCCGATGGCTTGTACACAAGCCATCGGATCAAAATCCGCGTGGAATTCTTCCGCGGTGACGTGCGCGACGCTGGAAGGTAAGTACTTCCATGCATGCGTCGAATCATTACGACGCATGCGAGGGAGGGGAGCGGACGGATTGATCCGGTGAGTCTGTACAGACCACCGGATCAATCCGCTGGACCCGATTCAAGCAGATAAATTTCTTAGCATGCTAATAAATTTATATCCGCTTGAAATTGATCCGGCCGAGAAATCTCCGTTTGATGGCATGGCGCAGTGGTGACAATTGATGAGCACAGTGGTGATAAATGATGGCACAGTGGCTGTGTTGCATGGAACAGTGGCTGCATTTGAAGGCATGGCACAGTGGCGACAATTGATGGCACAGTGGCGACAATTGATGGCATGGCACAGTGGCTGCATTTGATGGGCACAGTGACTGCATTTGATGGGCACAGTGTGGCTGCAATTGTTTTTTTGTTTTGTTTTTTCGTTTGTTTGTGCCCCCCCCCCCAAAAAAAATTTGAGCACCAGCCGCCACTGATGGGCAGTGGTCGGCTTCCTGACAGAACACTTGCCTGCTCGCTCAGTGACACGCCAGCCCACTCACCAGCCTGACCGCCCGCCGGCATGATTGCTCACTCACGGGCCTGCCTGTCCACTCACTTACCCGCCGGCCAGCTCAGTCACCTGCTGGCTCACCTGCTCATTATTTTCTCGTGGGGGGGGGGAGCGATTGCCTCGTTTCCCCCCCTGGATCCGCCCCTGGACCAATGTAGGACCAATGTTGCAGAGCAAAGTAAGATGATAGTCCTATGACTGTCATGTAGTATCAGTGTGAACCCAGCCTCATAGACATTCAAACCCCTTTGTGTCAACTTGTGTGGGTGTTATCAGGCCAAATCACCAGGGTATGAAAACTTTTGATCAGGGTTATTTGGGTAGTTTCTGTTGTGATTATGATATAAAAAGAGCAAACACAGTTGATTGATAATAAATGGCTTCAGCCAAACACTAACCATGAGTGACAGTGTTTTTGTGTTATCATTCATATTCTCTGAAAAATGGGCAAGAAATCATAAATTCTGCCAGGGTGTGTAAACTTATGAGCACAACTGTATGTGTGAAAAGAAAACATAAGAGTATCCCGATATTTCTGCTCTGTTGTGTACTTTCAATCCACAAAGTCAAAACTGAACTTTTTTTTTTTTTTAATAAAACATATTTTGCTGAAACCTGAAGCTCCGATCACGAAGATTACGCGATTTATTCTACAAACCTCACAAATCTCTCTTTTTTTCCTTTTTTAAATGTTTTTAATAAAAATCCGTCTCCTGCTTTAAATTCTTGCTCTGCGTTGGCTGCTGGTTAAGGATTGTAATTTAAGAAGCGAAGGCAATTAAAGTATTTTAATTAAATCTGTGGCCTGAGATTCAGTTTGAATGTATTTATGAAAAGAAGTGCGCGGTGGGGGGGGGGGGGGTCTGGGGGCTGTGCGCGGAATACTTCCGTTATCGCCGTGTTCCATCTGAAGAACCATTTGTAGCGGTGAATTGGTACATCGCCCGCGATAAGAGGACTCTGCTGACTCTGTAAGTCCGGAAACGTATCTTTTGTCACAAGAAGTATTTCCACAAATCTTCTGTTATTTCATAATAGGTTGCTTGATGCTTCGATTCACGAAGGAACCCGAGAGCCGCCATTATCATCACATAGATAATAAAATATAGTAAGGATAGGGATAATACAAGATTGTAAGCTCCTAGGATCAGGGCCCTCCTGACCCTCTTGTATTGAATTGTATTGTTGATGTACAGTATTGTCTCTATTTTTTGTTGTAAAACGATGCGCAAACTTCTGGCGCTAAATAAATCCTGTATAATAACAATGATGTTCTTGGTGGTCATGATCTCTGGTGGTCATAGCGTATACTTTCATAACATCAGCATTGTAATAACAATACAAATGGGTATAATCACATACATTGCCGCAACTTTGCGGCGGCGTAGCTTAAGGCATTTAAGCTACGCCGCCGTAAGTTAGCGAGGCAAGTACATGATTCACAATGTACTTGCCTGCTAAGTTACGGCGGCGTAGCCTAAAGCGGGCGGGCGTAAGGGCGCCTAATTCAAATGTGTCTGAGGGGGCGTGTTTTATGTTAATGGGGCTTGACCTTACGTTTTTTACGTTTTTTTTCAGACTGCGCATGCGCCGGGCGCCTACATTTCCCAGTGTGCATTGCGGCTAAGTACGCCGCACGGGCCTATTGATTTTGACGTGGACGTAAACTACGTAAAAATTTTGAATTTCGAAGCGGGAACGGCGGCCATACTTTAACATTGGCTATGCCACCTAGGGGGCATCTTTAACTTTAGGCGGCCTATCTCTTACATAAACGGCGTAAATGTTCTGCGGCGGCCGGGCGTACGTTCGTGAATCGGCGTATCTACTAATTTGCATATTCTACACCGCAATGGAAGCGCCACCTAGCGGCCAGCAGAAATATTGCAACCTAATATAGGACGCCGCAAGCCGTCGTATCTTAGATATGTTTAAGCGTATCTCTGTTTGAGAATACACTTAAACATAGGTCGGCGCAGATTCTGAGTTAGGTCGGCTTATTAGTCCCGTGATCGGTCTCCAGAGCTGAAGAACGGGGAGAGGTGTGTGTAAACACGGCTTCCCCGTTCTTCACTGTGGCTCCGTCATCGATCGTGTGATCCCTTTTATAGGGATTCACAATCGATGACGTCACACCTACAGCCACACCCCCCTACAGTTGTAAACACACATGATGTCACACATAACCCCTTCAGCGCCCCCTTGTGGTTAACTCCCAAACTGCAATTGTCATTTTCACAGTAATCAGTGCATTTTAAATGCATTTTTTGCTGTGAAAATGACAATGGTCCCAAAAATGTGTCAAAATTGTCCAAAGTGTCCGCCATAATGTCGCAGTCACAAAAAAAATCACTGATCGCCGCCATTAGTAGTAAAAAAAAAATATTTAATAAAAATGCAATAAAACTATCCCCTATTTTGTAAACGCTATAAATTTTGCGCAAACCAACCGATAAACGCTTATTGCGATTTTCTTTTTACCAAAAATAGGTAGAAGAATACGTATCGGCCTAAACTGAGGAAAAAAAACGTGTTTTTATATATTTTTGGGGGATTTTTATTATAGCAAAAAGTAAAAAATATTGTTTTTTTTTCGAAATTGTCGCTCTATTTTCGTTTATAGCGCAAAAAATAAAAACCTGCAGAGGTGATCAAATACCACCAAAAGAAAGCTCTATTTGTGGGAAAAAAAGGACGCCAATTTTGTTCGGGAGCCACGTCGCACGACCGCGCAATCGTCAGTTAAAGCGACGCAGTGCGGAACCGCAAAAAAGGGGCAAGGTCCTTAACCTGCATAATGGTCCGGGTCTGATGTGGTTAATAGCCACCCCCCCCCCCCAGCCCCATTACCCGCAGGTCTCTCGGTGGGTGTCCTGTCCTGGCATGTTCGGGGAAAATGTATTTAATGAATGAATTTATTACTACAGCCCGGTTAGCACGACATTTTTTGCATAACAGATTAAATTCTACAGCTAATTTTGCCTTCTCTCCAATTAATCAGCAATGCCGGTAATGATACACGGAACAGTGAGACGATCTGTTACAAAAAATTAACATCTCTTAAAAGTGTCAGCCGCGCCGGTTGCCCTTTCTCCTCGGGTTTATGGCGCTCCGATAGAATATTGATAGAGGTAGATGTGATAACTGCTTTTAGGAAGTCTCGGTGTTAATTGTGCCGTCTGAAGTCGATACGGAAAACGTACGGCTTTTATGTGCCTCTTCCAGGCATGCCTATCCTTGGCGGGGTGTGTGAGATAAGAATAAAGCGGATTGGTGACCCCGGCGGGCCATTTATCTGTGTAAAACGCCAGGAGGCAATGTCGCTCTGCCTGGGTGTGATGTTGAACGCTCCGAGGAGGTTAATAGGGAGGACATTTTTCAGTGACCCGTTATTAAAAATATCCTGTTCCTTCCTGAATTACAAAGTTAATTTGGAAGAGAAAGAGACGGCCGGCGCTGGCACTGCCCATAGAGATGAGATGATTGCGGCCCAATGCTGGGAGGAAATGAGAGAAGGAGACGGCCGGCGCTGGCGCTGCCCATAGAGATGAGATGATTGCGACCCAATGCTGGGAGGAAATGAGAGAAGGAGACGGCCGGCGCTGGCACTGCCCATAGAGATGAGATGATTGCGGCCCAATGCTGGGAGGAAATGAGAGAAGGAGACGACCGGCGCTGGCACTGCCCATAGAGATGAGATGATTGCGGCCCAATGCTGGGAGGAAATGAGAGAAGGAGACGGCCGGCGCTGGCGCTGCCCATAGAGATGAGATGATTGCGGCCCAATGCTGGGAGGAAATGAGAGAAGGAGACGGCCGGCGCTGGCGCTGCCCATAGAGATGAGATGATTGCGGCTCAATGCTGGGAGGAAATAAGAGAAGGAGACGGCCAGGGCTGGCACTGCCCATAGAGATGAGATGATTGCGGCCCAATGCTGGGAGGAAATGAGAGAAGGAGACGGCCGGCGCTGGCACTGCCCATAGAGACAAGATGATTGCGGCCCAATGCTGGGAGGAAATGAGAGAAGGAGACGGCCGGCGCTGGCACTGCCCATAGAGATGAGATGATTGCGGCCCAATGCTGGGAGGAAATGAGAGAAGGAGACGGCCGGCGCTGGCACTGCCCATAGAGATGAGATGATTGCGGCCCAATGCTGGGAGGAAATGAGAGAAGGAAGCGGCCGGCGCTGGCACTGCCCATAGAGATGAGATGATTGCGGCTCAATGCTGGGAGGAAATAAGAGAAGGAGACGGCCAGGGCTGGCACTGCCCATAGAGATGAGATGATTGCGGCCCAATGCTGGGAGGAAATGAGAGAAGGAGACGGCCGGCGCTGGCACTGCCCATAGAGACAAGATGATTGCGGCCCAATGCTGGGAGGAAATGAGAGAAGGAGACGGCCGGCGCTGGCACTGCCCATAGAGATGAGATGATTGCGGCCCAATGCTGGGAGGAAATGAGAGAAGGAGACGGCCGGCGCTGGCACTGCCCATAGAGATGAGATGATTGCGGCCCAATGCTGGGAGGAAATGAGAGAAGGAGACGGCCGGCGCTGGCACTGCCCATAGAGATGAGATGATTGCGGCCCAATGCTGGGAGGAAATGAGAGAAGGAGACAACCGGCGCTGGCACTGCCCATAGAGATGAGATGATTGCGGCCCAATACTGGGAGGAAATGAGAGAAGGAGACGGCCGGCGCTGGCACTGCCCATAGAGATGAGATGATTGCGGCCCAATGCTGGGAGGAAATGAGAGAAGGAGACGGCCGGCGCTGGCGCTGCCCATAGAGATGAGATGATTGCGGCCCAATGCTGGGAGGAAATGATAGAAGGAGACGGCCGGCGCTGGCACTGCCCATAGAGATGAGATGATTGCGGCCCAATGCTGGGAGGAAATGAGAGAAGGAGACGGCCGGCGCTGGCACTGCCCATAGAGATGAGATGATTGCGGCCCAATGCTGGGAGGAAATGAGAGAAGGAGACGGCCGGCGCTGGCGCTGCCCATAGAGATGAGATGATTGCGGCCCAATGCTGGGAGGAAATGATAGAAGGAGACGGCCGGCGCTGGCACTGCCCATAGAGATGAGATGATTGCGGCCCAATGCTGGGAGGAAATGAGAGAAGGAGACGGCCGGCGCTGGCGCTGCCCATAGAGATGAGATGATTGCGGCCCAATGCTGGGAGGAAATGATAGAAGGAGACGGCCGGCGCTGGCACTGCCCATGGAGATGAGATGATTGCGGCCCAATGCTGGGAGGAAATGAGAGAAGGAGACGGCCGGCGCTGGCGCTGCCCATAGAGATGAGATGATTGCGGCCCAATGCTGGGAGGAAATGATAGAAGGAGACGGCCGGCGCTGGCACTGCCCATAGAGATGAGATGATTGCGGCCCAATGCTGGGAGGAAATGATAGAAGGAGACGGCCGGCGCTGGCGCTGCCCATAGAGACAAGATGATTGCGGCCCAATGCTGGGAGGAAATGAGAGAAGGAGACGGCCGGCGCTGGCACTGCCCATAGAGATGAGATGATTGCGGCCCAATGCTGGGAGGAAATGAGAGAAGGAGACGGCCGGCGCTGGCACTGCCCATAGAGATGAGATGATTGCGGCCCAATGCTGGGAGGAAATGAGAGAAGGAAGCGGCCGGCGCTGGCACTGCCCATAGAGATGAGATGATTGCGGCTCAATGCTGGGAGGAAATAAGAGAAGGAGACGGCCAGGGCTGGCACTGCCCATAGAGATGAGATGATTGCGGCCCAATGCTGGGAGGAAATGAGAGAAGGAGACGGCCGGCGCTGGCACTGCCCATAGAGACAAGATGATTGCGGCCCAATGCTGGGAGGAAATGAGAGAAGGAGACGGCCGGCGCTGGCACTGCCCATAGAGATGAGATGATTGCGGCCCAATGCTGGGAGGAAATGATAGAAGGAGACGGCCGGCGCTGGCACTGCCCATAGAGATGAGATGATTGCGGCCCAATGCTGGGAGGAAATGAGAGAAGGAGACGGCCGGCGCTGGCACTGCCCATAGAGATGAGATGATTGCGGCCCAATGCTGGGAGGAAATGAGAGAAGGAGACAACCGGCGCTGGCACTGCCCATAGAGATGAGATGATTGCGGCCCAATACTGGGAGGAAATGAGAGAAGGAGACGGCCGGCGCTGGCACTGCCCATAGAGATGAGATGATTGCGGCCCAATGCTGGGAGGAAATGAGAGAAGGAGACGGCCGGCGCTGGCGCTGCCCATAGAGATGAGATGATTGCGGCCCAATGCTGGGAGGAAATGATAGAAGGAGACGGCCGGCGCTGGCACTGCCCATAGAGATGAGATGATTGCGGCCCAATGCTGGGAGGAAATGAGAGAAGGAGACGGCCGGCGCTGGCACTGCCCATAGAGATGAGATGATTGCGGCCCAATGCTGGGAGGAAATGAGAGAAGGAGACGGCCGGCGCTGGCGCTGCCCATAGAGATGAGATGATTGCGGCCCAATGCTGGGAGGAAATGATAGAAGGAGACGGCCGGCGCTGGCACTGCCCATAGAGATGAGATGATTGCGGCCCAATGCTGGGAGGAAATGAGAGAAGGAGACGGCCGGCGCTGGCGCTGCCCATAGAGATGAGATGATTGCGGCCCAATGCTGGGAGGAAATGATAGAAGGAGACGGCCGGCGCTGGCGCTGCCCATGGAGATGAGATGATTGCGGCCCAATGCTGGGAGGAAATGAGAGAAGGAGACGGCCGGCGCTGGCGCTGCCCATAGAGATGAGATGATTGCGGCCCAATGCTGGGAGGAAATGAGAGAAGGAGACGGCCGGCGCTGGCGCTGCCCATAGAGATGAGATGATTGCGGCCCAATGCTGGGAGGAAATGAGAGAAGGAGACGGCCGGCGCTGGCGCTGCCCATAGAGATGAGATGATTGCGGCCCAATGCTGGGAGGAAATAAGAGAAGGAGACGGCCGGCGCTGGCACTGCCCATAGAGATGAGATGATTGCGGCCCAATGCTGGGAGGAAATGAGAGAAGGAGACGACCGGCGCTGGCACTGCCCATAGAGATGAGATGTTTGCGGCCCAATGCTGGGAGGAAATGATAGAAGGAGACGGCCGGCGCTGGCGCTGCCCATAGAGATGAGATGATTGCGGCCCAATGCTGGGAGGAAATGAGAGAAGGAGACGGCCGGCGCTGGCACTGCCCATAGAGATGAGATGATTGCGGCCCAATGCTGGGAGGAAATGATAGAAGGAGACGGCCGGCGCTGGCACTGCCCATGGAGATGAGATGATTGCGGCCCAATGCTGGGAGGAAATGAGAGAAGGAGACGGCCGGCGCTGGCACTGCCCATAGAGATGAGATGATTGCGGCCCAATGCTGGGAGGAAATAAGAGAAGGAGACGGCCGGCGCTGGCGCTGCCCATAGAGAAGAGATGATTGCAGCCCAATGCTGGGAGGAAATGAGAGAAGGAGACGGCCGGCTCTGGCGCTGCCCATAGAGATGAGATGATTGCGGCCCAATGCTGGGAGGAAATGAGAGAAGGAGACGGCCGGCGCTGGCACTGCCCATAGAGATGAGATGATTGCCGCCCAATGCTGGGAGGAAATGAGAGAAGGAGACGGCCGGCGCTGGCACTGCCCATAGAGATGAGATGATTGCCGCCCAATGCTGGGAGGAAATGAGAGAAGGAGACGGCCGGCGCTGGCACTGCCCATAGAGATGAGATGATTGCGGCCCAATGCTGGGAGGAAATGAGAGAAGGAGACGGCCGGCGCTGGCACTGCCCATAGAGATGAGATGATTGCGGCCCAATGCTGGGAGGAAATGAGAGAAGGAGACGGCCGGCGCTGGCACTGCCCATAGAGATGAGATGATTGCCGCCCAATGCTGGGAGGAAATGAGAGAAGGAGACGGCCGGCGCTGGCACTGCCCATAGAGATGAGATGATTGCGGCCCAATGCTGGGAGGAAATGAGAGAAGGAGATGGCCGGCGCTGGCGCTGCCCATAGAGATGAGATGATTGCGGCCCAATGCTGGGAGGAAATGAGAGAAGGAGACGGCCGGCGCTGGCACTGCCCATAGAGATGAGATGATTGCCGCCCAATGCTGGGAGGAAATGAGAGAAGGAGACGGCCGGCGCTGGCACTGCCCATAGAGATGAGATGATTGCCGCCCAATGCTGGGAGGAAATGAGAGAAGGAGACGGCCGGCGCTGGCACTGCCCATAGAGATGAGATGATTGCGGCCCAATGCTGGGAGGAAATGAGAGAAGGAGACGGCCGGCGCTGGCGCTGTCCATAGAGATGAGATGATTGCGGCCCAATGCTGGGAGGAAATGAGAGAAGGAGACGGCCGGTGCTGGCGCTGCCCATAGAGATGAGATGATTGCGGCCCAATGCTGGGAGGAAATGATAGAAGGAGACGGCCGGCGCTGGCGCTGCCCATAGAGATGAGATGATTGCGGCCCAATGCTGGGAGGAAATGAGAGAAGGAGACGGCCGGTGCTGGCACTGCCCATAGAGATGAGATGATTGCGGCTTGTGCGTTATGTACAGAGTGCAGGATTGTGGGGTGCGCTATGTACAGAGTGCAGGATTGTGGGGTGCGTTATATACAGAGTGCAGGATTCTGGGGTGTGCTATGTACAGAGTGCAGGACTCTGGGGTGCACTATGTACAGAGTGCAGGATTGTGGGGTGCGTTATGTACAGAGTGCAAGATGCTGGGGTGTGCTATGTACAGAGTGCAGGATTCTGGGGTGCGCTATGTACAGAGTGCAGGATTGTGGGGTGCGTTATGTACAGAGTGCAGGATTCTGGGTGCGCTATGTACAGAGTGCAGGATTCTGGGGTGCGCTATGTACAGAGTGCAGGATTCTGGGGTGCGCTATGTACAGAGTGCAGGATTCTGGGGTGCGCTATGTACAGAGTGCAGGATTCTGGGGTGTTCTATGTACCAACGTTATTGCTATCACACAAGCCCCCTTGTAACAGCTTTGGGCAGTGACCGGTACACTTTATGGGCCCCTTCCAAGTCCTGTAGGTGATTGGGTGGCTGTAAAGGCGCCGGGATCGCTGGTTAAAAAAATAAACTGTACCGGGATCGTGGCTGAGGATCGTGGCTGAGGATCGAGGCTGAGGATCGTGGCTGAGGATCGTGGCTGAGGATCGTGGCCGAGGATCGTGGCCGAGGATCGTGGCCGAGGATCGTGGCCGAGGATCGTGGCCGAGGATCGTGGCCGAGGACCGTGGCCGAGGATCGTGGCCGAGGATCGTGGCCGAGGATCGAGGCTGAGGGTCGTGGCTGAGGATCGTGGCTGAGGATCGTGGCTGAGAATCGTGGCTGAGAATCGTGGCTGAGGATCGTGGCTGAGAATCGTGGCTGAGGATCGTGGCTGAGGACCGTGGCTGAGGATCGTGGCTGAGGACTGTGGCTGAGGATCGTGGCTGAGGATCGTGGCTGAGGACCGTGGTTGAGAATCGTGGCTGAGGATCGTGGCTGAGGATCGTGGCTGAAAATCGTGGCTGAGGATCGTGAGGATCGAGGCTGAGGATCGTGGCTGAGCATCGTGGCTGAGGATCGTGAGGATCGAGGCTGAGGATCGTGGCCGAGGATCGAGGCCGAGGATCATGGCCGAGGATCGTGGCCGAGGATCGTAGCTGAGGATCGTAGGTGAGGATCGTGGCTGAGGATCGAGGCTGAGGATCGTGGCTGAGGATCGTGGCTGAGGATTGTGGCTGAGGTTCGTGGCTGAGGATCGTGGCTGAGGATCGTGGCTGAGGATCGTGACTGAGGATCGAGGCTGAGGATCGTGACTGAGGATCGAGGCTGAGGATCGAGGCTGAGGATCGTGGCTGAGGATCGTGGCTGAGGATCGTGGCTGAGGGTCGTGGCTGAGGATCGTGGCTGAGGATCGAGGCTGAGGATCGTGGCTGAGGATCGTGGCTGAGGGTCGTGGCTGAGGATCGTGGCTGAGGATCGAGGCTGAGGATCGTGGCTGAGGATCGTGGCTGAGGATCGTGACTGAGGATCGTGGCTGCAGCTGCTCTCGGCAGAGATAGACAACACAAATTTAAGCAGCTCTGTATATTTATTTCAATGTAAGTTCTTAAACGTGACCTAATCCCGGCCTCTTCCAGTCCCTGTACAAGTTTACAGCAGAGTCGAAGGAGGAGCAGCACAAGGAGCCAATCAAATCATATGCTGACAAGGTGCATGCTGATTGGAGGAGCCATCATAGTGGAAAAAATGAGCTCATCACTATGACATGACTGTTTGACAGACTATGATAGCCGGGGGTCCCAAGTGGGTTGAATGATGCTGGCTGACTGAGGACATCTAGTGGCTGAAGGAGGTAACTGCAAATAAAAGGTCCCGAGGATTCCTGCTAAATCTGCTTTTCTGTTTTATCCTTTAATAAACGATTTTTGTATTTCTCTCTTGTATTCTCCGGTGTTATCACATCATTCAATAAACATTCCTTCTGGTAAAAAAATAAAATAGACAATTTTTTTATTTTTTATTATTTGACTGGAGAATTACTTTATATGAAGCAGAATTCCAGGTATGGCAATTTGTACACAGGCCCAGTGTCAGTGTGTATGTGCTGTACCTGTGGGGTCCCTGTGCAAGCTGGAAAATACTACTACTACATCACTACTGCACTGCTACTACACTGATACTACACCACTATTGCACTGCTACTACACCACTACTATGCAGTAATCTCGACTAGCTTCCTGGTCTCAGCTGCCGCATGCCGCCCCGCCTCTCTAGTGGTGCATTATTGGTGTAGTAGCCGTGTAATAGTGGTGTAGTGGTGGTGTAATAGCAGTGTAGTTTAATAGTGATGTAGTAGCAGTGTAGTTGTGGTTGAAGTAATGGTGTAGCAGCGGTGTAATAGTGGTGTAGTAGCGGTGTACTAGTGATGTAATAGTGGTGTAGCAGCGATGTGATAGTGGTGTAGCAGCAATGTAATAGTGGTGTAGTAGCGGTGTACTAGTGATGTAATAGTGGTGTAGCAGCAGTGTAATAGTGGTTTGGTAGTGGTGTAACAGCGGTGTAATAGTGGTGTAGCAGAAGTTTAGTCGTGGTGTAGTCTTGGTGTAATAGTGGTGTAGTCTTGGTGTAGTAGTGGTGTAACAGCGGTGTAATAGTGGTGTAGTAGTGGTGTAATAGTGGTGTAGTAGTGGTGTAATAGTGGTGTAGTCTTGGTGTAATAGTGGTTTCGTAGTGGTGTAATAGTGGTGTAGTAGCAGTGTACTAGCGGTGTACTAGTGATGTAATAGTGGTGTAACAGCGGTGTAATAGTGCTGTAGCAGAAGTTTAGTCGTGGTGTTGTAGTGGTGTAGTCTTGGTGTAATAGTGGTGTAGTAGTGGTGTAATAGTGGTGTAGTCTTGGTGTAATAGTGGTGTAGTCTTGGTGTAGTAGTGGTGTAACAGCGGTGTAATAGTGGTGTAGTAGTGGTGTAGTCTTGGTGTAATAGTGGTGTAGTAGTGGTGTAATAGTGGTGTAGTCTTGGTGTAATAGTGGTGTAGTCTTGGTGTAATAGTGGTGTAGTAGTAGCGGTGTACTAGTGAGGTAATAGTGGTGTAGCAGCAGTGTAATAGTGGTTTCGTAATGGTGTAACAGCGGTGTAAAAGTGGTGTAGCGGAAGTTTAGTCGTGGTGTAGTAGTGGTGTAGTCTTGGTGTAATAGTGGTGTAGTCTTGGTGTAATAGTAATGTAGTCTTGGTGTAGTAGTGGTGTAACAGTGGTGTAACAGTGGTGTAGTCTTGGTGTAATAGTGGTGTAGTCTTAGTGTAATAGTGGTTTAATAGTGGTGTAGTCTTGGTGTAGTAGTGGTGTAACAGCGGTGTAATAGTGGTGTAGCAGCAGTTTAGTCGCAGTGTAGTAGTTGATGTAGCAGTGGTGTCTACTACAGTGATTTCCAACCACCATGGGGATCCCCCAGGTATGGCACATACATACTCCAAGCTGGCCCCATGTGACTATGGTGACTATGGTGCCACACCTGGTAGTATTCAGGGACCTCTCCCGGGTGTAAGTTGCGGAGTTGTCCTCCTGGTATATTTCTCGCCGTCTTCCTCTCATGCCCAGGGCGCGGTATGTAAACGGGGAGTAAAATAAATATGAAGCAGGTGATTGGAACAGGAAGGATCGCATTGGAATGAGAAATTTGTATTCAAATCCGGCCGCGGCTTCCTAGGCAAACACAAGTCAAATAAGATTTGCATAGAGAATGCGACGCCGGCAGCGTTGTCAGAAACGCGGATCATTTCACCGGCACTTTGAATATCTGATAAGTCCTGGAACTTCACCGCCACCGATTTCTTTTTTTTTTTTTTGCTTTTTTCAAATGAAGAATCTGTGGCCATGCAGGAAGGAATTCCATCCCCCACAGGCACCATTAGGACCCCCCCCCCCCCATCCCCAGATTCTGGAACCCCCAACAACACGGATTTGAAGGTTCGCGATGAATATAATCGCCGCGGTTATATAATAAATCTCTACAATACTCGCACATTTTTCCATGTTTTGTCTCTTTAAATATTCTGCGAGTGAAGAGAATTATCTGTTGATATCCTGGGAATCGGGCGAGCTCCAAACTTTCTGTAGTTTGCTGACAACTAAAGTCCCAGGCAAGGTTGTCAGACGTGGGCAGGTCCCCTCTGCTGGACTACAGAACCTCGCCGAGCTTCGCTTTAAGCGACATAAAGGACCGGCGCAGGGTGAAAATTGGACTATTTCCGCCCTTTCTGCGTTTTTCATCTAAAATGTATAATTTCCCCAAAGTACTTAGGCCCAGATTCTCAGAAGAGATACGACAACATATCTCCAGATACGCCGTCGTATCTCTGCGTTGCGCGGTCGTATTTATGCGCCTGATTCTTAGAATCAGTTACGCATAGATATCCATTAGGTCCAACAGGCGTAAGGCTCTTACGCTGTCGGATCCTAAATGCATTTTTTTTTTCGCCGCTAGGTGTCGCCTCCGTCGTTTTCCCGATCGAGTATGCAAATTAGCAAAATACGCGAATTCCCAAACGTACGACCGGCCGACGGAGTGAACATACGACGTTTACGTACGATTTGCGATGCGTAAAGTTGCCCCTGCTATATGAGGGGCAACCAATGTTAAGTATGGCCGTCGTTCCCACGTCTAAATTTAAAAATGTACGTCGTTTGCGTAAGTCGTCCGTGAATAGGGCTGGACGCCATTTACCTTAACGTCGAAACCAATGACGTCCTTGCGACGTCATTTTTATGCAATGCACGTCGGGAAATTTTAGGGACGGCGCATGCGCAGTACGTTCGGCGCGGGAACGCGCCTAATTTGAATGATCCACCGACGTTCGGCTTCTTTCGGCTACTCGTGACGCGATGTATGCAACCGTCGGAAGACTGTCAATCAAATAGGAACGCCCAGTCCCGAAGACCATACCCGGAAGCGACGGAGAAGATCTATCTCAAAAAAGGTAAGTACAGCTTCGATTTTAAAAAAACTACCCGATTCCCCTTCACAAGATGAGCATTAATCTAAGATTAAAAAAAAAAATTCGGGTGAACTCCCGCTTTAAGTTAGAAGCTGATTGGCTCCCATGCACAGCTGCACCAGATTTCGCACTCTCCAGTTTTAGTAAATCTCCCCCATTGGGTCTTCTTAGGAGGCGCTCACACTTGTGTAGTCCCCTGGGGTTTAATGCATGCCCTCGGTATATGTTCAACACATAGAACCCTGCAGGGAGGACAGAAGGAAGAACTACAGAGAGGAGACAGCTGAGGAAAGAGGAGAGAGAGGATGAAACACAAAGGGGGGGAGGGGGCAGAGGGAAGAGAAAGAGGAAAGGAAGAAAGAAAGAAAGGAATGAAAGAAGGATGGGAAAAATTAAAGGAACAAAGAGAGGGAAAGAAGGAAGGAAAAGGGGGGGGGGTAGGAAAGGAAAGAAACAAGAAAAGGGAAGGAAGAGGATATGGAAAAGAGAAAGGGAAGGAAGAAAGAAATAAAGAAATGAAGGAAGGAAGAAAAATAGAGAGATAGAGAGAGAAGGAGAGAGAGAGTAATGATGTAACACAAAGGAGAAGTCAGGAGAAGCATAGAGGAAGAAGACAGGGGAGGGGGAGATGATGGAGAAGACAGAGGAGGAGATAATGGAGAAGACAGAGGAGGAGATGATGGAGAAGACAGAGGGGGGGGGAGATGATGGAGAAGACAGAGGAGGAGATGATGGAGAAGACAGAGGAGGAGATGATGATGGAAAAGACAGAGGAGGAGGGGGAGATGATGGAGAAGACAGAGGAGGAGGAGGGGGAGATGATGAAGAAGACAGAGGAGGAGATGATGGAGAAGACAGAGGAGGAGATGATGATGGAGAAGACAGAGGAGGAGGAGGGGGAGATGATGGAGAAGACAGAGGAGGAGATGATGGAGAAGACAGAGGAGGGGAGATGATGGAGAAGACAGAGGAGGAGGAGATGATGGAGAAGACAGAGGAGGGGGAGGTGATGGAGAAGACAGAAGGAGATAATGGAGAAGACAGAGGAGGAGGAGATGATGGAGAAGACAGAGGAGGAGAAGACAGAGGAGGAGGGGGAGAGGATGGAGAAGACAGAGGAGGGGAGATGATGGAGAAGACAGAGGAGGAGATAATGGAGAAGACAGAGGAGGAGATGATGGAGAAGACAGAGGGGGGGGGGAGATGATGGAGAAGACAGAGGAGGAGATGATGGAGAAGACAGAGGAGGAGATGATGATGGAAAAGACAGAGGAGGAGGGGGAGATGATGGAGAAGACAGAGGAGGAGGAGGGGGAGATGATGAAGAAGACAGAGGAGGAGATGATGGAGAAGACAGAGGAGGAGATGATGATGGAGAAGACAGAGGAGGAGGAGGGGGAGATGATGGAGAAGACAGAGGAGGAGATGATGGAGAAGACAGAGGAGGGGAGATGATGGAGAAGACAGAGGAGGAGGAGATGATGGAGAAGACAGAGGAGGGGGAGGTGATGGAGAAGACAGAAGGAGATAATGGAGAAGACAGAGGAGGAGGAGATGATGGAGAAGACAGAGGAGGAGAAGACAGAGGAGGAGGGGGAGAGGATGGAGAAGACAGAGGAGGGGAGATGATGGAGAAGACAGAGGAGGAGATAATGGAGAAGACAGAGGAGGAGATGATGGAGAAGACAGAGGGGGGGGAGATGATGGAGAAGACAGAGGAGGAGATGATGGAGAAGACAGAGGAGGAGATGATGATGGAAAAGACAGAGGAGGAGGAGGGTGAGATGATGGAGAATACAGAGGAGGAGGAGGGGGAGATGATGGAGAAGACAGAGGAGGAGATGATGGAGAAGACAGAGGAGGAGATGATGATGGAGAAGACAGAGGAGGAGGAGGGGGAGATGATGGAGAAGACAGAGGAGGAGATGATGGAGAAGACAGAGGAGGGCAGATGATGGAGAAGACAGAGGAGGAGGAGATGATGGAGAAGACAGAGGAGGGGGAGGTGATGGAGAAGACAGAAGGAGATAATGGAGAAGACAGAGGAGGAGGAGATGATGGAGAAGACAGAGGAGGAGAAGACAGAGGAGGAGGGGGAGAGGATGGAGAAGACAGAGGAGGGGAGATGATGGAGAAGACAGAGGAGGAGGAGATGATGGAGAAGACAGGAGGAGATGATGGAGAAGACAGATGAGGAGGAGATGATGGAGAAGACAGAGGAGGATGAGGGGGAGATGATGGAGAAGACAGAGGAGGAGGAGGAGATGATGGAGAAGACAGAGGAGGGGGAGATGATGGAGAAGACAGAGGAGGAGGAGATGAGGGGGAAGACAGAGATGATGGAGAAGACAGAAGAGGGGGAGATGATGGAGAAGACAGAAGAGGAGGAGATGATGGAGAAGACAGAGGAGGAGGGGGAGATGATGGAGAAGACAGAGGAGGAGGAGATGATGGAGAAGACAGAGGAGGAGATGATGGAGAAGGAGGAGGAGGAGGAGATGATGGAGAAGACAGAGGAGGGGGAGATGATGGAGAAGACAGAGGAGGAGATGATGGAGAAGACAGAGGAGGAAGAGATGATGGAGAAGACAGAGGAGGGGGAGATGATGGAGAAGACAGAGGAGGAGGAGATGAGGGGGAAGACAGAGATGATGGAGAAGACAGAAGAGGGGGAGATGATGGAGAAGACAGAAGAGGAGGAGATGATGGAGAAGACAGAGGAGGAGGGGGAGATGATGGAGAAGACAGAGGAGGAGGAGATGATGGAGAAGACAGAGGAGGAGATGATGGAGAAGACAGAGGAGGAGGAGGAGATGATGGAGAAGACAGAGGAGGGGGAGATGATGGAGAAGACAGAGGAGGAGATGATGGAGAAGACAGAGGAGGAAGAGATGATGGAGAATACAGATGAGGAGGAGATGATGGAGAAGACAGAGGAGGAAGAGATGATGGAGAATACAGATGAGGAGGAGATGATGGACAGGTAGCACAGGACACAGATGTGACATATAATATCTGGTTGGTAATTTAGCAGAATGAAGCTTTCATAGTGGCTGTGAAAGTAAGCCCACCCCTCCCTTCTCCTGATTGGCCCCTCCACATTCCATTGATCTCACTCCTGGCTTCCTATTGGAGGAGCTCCTTCTCCCGGAGTGCTGTGATGTCATTGAGAAGTTTGCTGTGCTGGTCCCCACGTGTGATGAGCATTGACAGAAGCGCTGTGTGAAGACGAGCTGGCAGGGGGCTGTCAGGGGCTCCGGGGGGGATTTTTGGGACAGCTGCAGCTCCCAGCCAGCATATCAGGCTTTGCTGAAGACTCCCCCCGCTTACCATAGCAGCCCCCCCCCCTCCCTCAGGATAATACTCCGCACAGAGAAGACCAGGACTGGTGATGCCAGCTGAGAGGATCGCACAGTGTGTGGCATGGAGGTGACATCTGATTGGCATTGTCATGAACACAGACTTTTTGCATCATGCCATCTCTAATGAATTAGTGCATTTTTCTTTCTGCTGACCCCAAGAGCTTGCAGTCTTTATGCCACAGCATGTGATAGGAGGATGCTGGAAGGGGGCACAGTGGGTGTAGTAGGTCCCATAGGCCCCTGTTGATTCCCAGCTGTGATGCCATGGCACCCTGGTCCAGGATCACCTGACATGGCGACCTCAGCCCCCTGTTGGCGACCATGACCTTCCCATCAGTCCTGCCCGAGCCCCTGTCCAGGAGTATCTTCAGGAAGTTTGTGTTGATGCTTTGCTCCCTCATCATGTCCCTCTATGTCTTCTATTGTCTGTCTGATCGCTGCCAGAGCCTGCCAGGGCCCATCATAGGGGCCCCAGAGGAGGAGGGGGTCTATGAGGACTCACCGCTGGCACTCTGGCAATCAGTGAAGAGGAAAAGGCTGCTGCAGAAGATGAGGGACCACCAGGGGGCGCAGTGGAGCCGCCTATTCCCTAGTATTGGGGTGCCATACCCTGCCCAGGAGGGGGGCAGTACCCTCACCCCATTGGGGGAAGGGAGCAAGAAGCTACCCCAGGCCATCATCATTGGGGTGAAGAAAGGGGGGACCCGGGCTTTGCTGGAGTTCCTCAGGGTGCATCCCGACATCAGGGCTGTGGGAGCCGAACCCCACTTCTTCGATCGCAACTACGACATGGGGCTGGACTGGTACAGGTGAGATCCCATTCTAACACATTGTATGAGATGCTGGATCTCTGCTGCCCCCAGCTGGCCAACAGCGGGACACAAACACTGTACATTGATACATTGAATATACAAATACATCTATAGTGATACATTCTTATACAAACAAACAAATCTGTATTGATACATAATTCAATATAATAGTATAACAAGAATCACGGGGGGGGGGGGGTGTCTAGGTGTATGATATGAGCCAGATCTGATTGCCTCATTGTTTCCAATAGAAGAAATTCACAAATCTAGGATATTTTTATTTATTTATTTATTACTATTTATTTGGGAAGCGCGCATGTATATGCGCGCTTCCCAAATAAATAGTAATAAATAAAAATATCCTAGATTTGTGAATTTCTTCTATATATACTGGTCGGTGGTGCCGAAGCGCTTTGTGACAAAATAGCCCGGATGTTCTGGCGAGGGGAGCATAAATAAAAGAGAAGGGAGAAAAAAACAAGAAATCAGGGAAGAAAAATTGGCCTAGGATAAGGATCCTTCTTTTCAAAAAATTCAGTCCACAAGGATGAGGATCTTTATTTTTAGCCATGTGACTGGAATGATCAAATCTGCAGCGAGATTCACATCTAAGCATGTGCGGTTTAACGCGTTTTTAAGGCTAATTTTCTGACGAAATTCACTATTTTTCATGCGCATTCTTGATGCGTTTTTAATGCATTTTGCATTTTTTTGGAATGTGTTAATGTTGATAGGTGGAGAAGTCTGTTGTCAAGCAGAAAAACACACCAAAAATGCATGTACATGCGATTATCATTCGTTTTTGATCCAATTCCAATAATGTTTATGGAGCCAAAAAACGCACCATGCCGCGTAAAAAAATAAAATAACTCACCTTTCCAAAAAACGCATCGGTGGAAACTGTATAGATGTAAACGTGACCTGTAGGAACTAAGCTTTGATTTGAAGTGCTGTTTGGTATCACATGTGCTAAGTTTATTTACTGTTGCACTTAGGGTACTTTGCAGTCTTATGGTCTTCTTTTATACATATCTCTTCGAATTAGTGCATGTTTAACGCAGTATATTTCTGTGCATTAGTGCACGTTTAACGCAGTATATTTCTGTGCATTAGTGCATGTTTAACGCAGTATATTTCTGTGCATTACTGCACGTTTAACGCAGTATATTTCTGTGCATTAGTGCACGTTTAACGTAGTATATTTCTGTGTGTTATGTGCCGTTTAATGCTGTATTTGTCTGTGCGTTAGTGCACGTTTAACGCAGAATATTTTGGTGCAATCTGCACCAATCTGCACCACACAGGGTGATTAGGGTGTGCCCAGGCACACCTGCCACACCCTGTGCGCACGCCTATGTATGTGGTATATATCACTTATGCAGTACACTTAGTTTTTTTGTTTGAGTTATATACCAGTTATTAAAGTGGAGCTCCACCCAAAAGGGGAAGCTCCGCTTGTTTGCTTCCTACCCCCATCTGCTGCCGGATTTGGTACCTTTTGGAGGGGGGAGCAGGTATTTAACAACTTGTCTCCCCCTCCCGTCATAAAAATGCAGGAAGCATGAAAACGCATAAAAAGACGCGCTGCTACAAAATCAACCCCACACGCTTAGATGTGAACCTAGCCATAGCCTGGGTTCACACGAGTACACCTGCAACATGATATGGTTTTCAGTGCATTTTATTAGTACGACATCCCGCATTTTTGATGCGTTTTTCATGCTTCCTATGTTTACTGGACAGGAATTTATACACAAAACTCTGCTAAAAATACCCTAAGGCCACGGATCGATCCGCTGGTCTGTACAGACTCACCGGATCGATCCGTCCGAGGGGATCCCCCACATGCATCGTAATGATTCGAAGCATGCGTGGAATTCCTTATATGACTGCGTCGCGCACGTCGCTGCGTCATCATCGTGGCGACGGCGCGACACGTCATCGCCAGAGGATTTCGGCGCGGATTTCGATTCGATGGTGAGTACACTCCATCGGATGGAAATCCGCGTAAATCCTCTCGTGTGTATGGGGCCTTAGGGGCAGTTCACACCAGATGTAGTCAAGTGCATTTTTTTTATGCATCAAAAATGCAAGACAAGTAGAATCCATGGAATAGTTCACACCAGTGCAGTCAGTTCCAGTGCATTTCATGTATAGAACTGTACCGGACTACTGCAGTATAATGCGACAAAAAAAGCACCAGAACACATAACAGAAAAAAAAAGCCTGGAAAACCTTGAAAAAAAAATAGAGGTAAAAAAATGCACTGGAACACTTTGAAAACATACCAAAAGCACGCATGCAGAGAGTGAGATTTTGTGGTGTGAACTGTAAGCAAAAACACATCTGGAACAAATCCGGAGTGCATTTTTGTAGTGTGATCCGACACTAAAACATGCATTATACACACGTTTTGGTGTGTCTCCATTGAAGTTGGTGAGGCCAATATCATGCTATAACCGTCCCAATAAATTTGCTGTACCCTTTCAAAAACTGCAGCTGCATTGATGTGAGCGGGCGCCATAGAAAATAATGTGATTCCAACTTGCTCTGCAGCCCAACAGCAACTTGTGAATGGAGCCTAAAGCCTCGTACACACGATTGGATTTTCCGACGGGAATTGTGTGATGACAGGCTGTTGGCGGAAAATCCGACCGTTTTGTACGCTTCATCGGACAATTGTTGTTGGATTTTCCACGGACAAATGCTGGCAATTGTTGTCGGATTTTCTGAGCGTGTGTACACAAACTCCAAAGTACAAACACGCATGCTCAGAAGCAATGCTCACCATAACACAACATTAGCAGAAGTTGCCCAAAAGGTGGCGCTAAAGAGCTGAAAAACGTGTTTTTTGGCCGACAATTCTTTGCCGTTTGTATGCAAGACAAGTTCATGGTCAACGCCCTTCAGACAAAAGTCCTACGTTTTGTCCGCGGAAAATCCGATTGTGTGTACCAGGCTTAAGTCTGTTCATTTTATTGGGTCTTTTTGGTCTGAGTTAGGTTGTTGGGGTTCACATTCACACAGAACAGAAGAATAAAATACCTGACACAGGAAGCCGCGGGTGCCATGTACAGCCACAAATTCAAGCGGTTGGCTACACGCGGCCGTACTCTCGTAAACATGTATGGCGCATTTTTTCCGAAACACAAAGGCGGCGTATTTCAGCCACACACACAGCCATTCACATGTATTGGGGTTGTTTGCGGCTCTCTGGTGACGGGATTCTAGACCTCCGAACCTCCATGTGCATGAGGCCTTATTACACGTATTTGTGAACGTTGTTAGAAGTTTCAAAACAAAAAGTCGTTTTTAGCTCAGTTCACTGTGTTTTTTTTTTTCCCAAGACAAGACTTTGCGAAACTGTTGTTGGCATTATTGAAAGCAAAGTGAAATTGCGCAGTGATTTTATCGCCTCGGCGCCCAGTGAGACTTAAATAAAATATCAAGCTCATATTTGCAGCTATAAATGCGTTCGTTTTTTTTTTCTATCGCAGCCATAAAAGTGTGAGATCGCAATACTGAACCGTCCTTGTAAGCAGATCTGTTTAATACGGTCTTCATAGCGTCAGTGGTGCTTTGTATTGGCAGTAAAATGACGAAGACGTGTATTGTTCACAGAAACTCGTCTTGTGGATGTTTAACAGTCTTCTTTTTTTTTAGTGCAGCTCTTGAAAACTCTTCCTGAAAGAATCCATCAAGCCGGCGATTTAATGAGTATAATCCTTTTCTCAGAGGCTGGAGTTCCAGCAAGTGTTAAGGGCGGGATGGGTTCTCCTCTAGGATGCTAAGAGTTGTAGTACCTTGCTGGTGGTGGTAGTACTAGATCAATGTGCCACATCTGTCATGAAGGGCTTGGGTCCTTCAAAAGGTTTAGGATTTCCCTCATGAACATACAGTCATAGGAAACATATGCACTTTATTTGGGAACAAAAGATATTTTTTATCGTCAGTTGCAAAGAATCAGATCTTTACTTTAAGGCCTCGTACAGACGAGTGGACATGTCCGATGAAAACGGTCTGCGGACCGTTATCATCGGACATTTCCGCTGGGAGATTTCGCTCTGATAGCTGTACACACCATCAAACCGAAATCGCCGCGGACAGAGAACGCGGTGACATAGACGACACCGACGTTCTCTATCGCGCGAGTTCAATGCTTCTACGCATGCGTCAAATCAAATCAATCAAAACCAACGGACATGTCCGACGGACAGCTTTCCAGCGGACATGTTTCTTAGCATGCTAAGAAACATTTGTCCGCTAGAAATCTGTCCGCTAGCCTGTACACACGATCGGATCTGTCCGCTGAAACTGGTCCGCGGACCAGTTTCAACGGACATGTCCGGTCGTGTGTACGAGGCCTCAGACTTCCAGAGACACAAGTTCAAGTCTAAAAGGACTCAAGCAAGGGTTGGATCAGCCGATCTCAAGCTTTTTAACATGGAGGACTCTTTGAAAAAACGTATTCCGACAACTCACAGTACATTAGCATGGTGATCAGTGAGAAGAATGTCCCTTACATTGGTGATCAGTGGGAAGAATGTCCCTTACATTGGTGATCAGTGGGAAGAATGTCCCTTACATTGGTGATCAGTGGGAAGAATGTCCCTTACATTGGTGATCAGTGAGAAGAATGTTCCTTACATTGGTGATCAGTGAGAAGAATGTCCCTTACATTGGTGATCAGTGAGAAGAATGTCCCTTACATTGGTGATCAGTGAGAAGAATGTCCCTTACATTGGTGATCAGTGGGAAGAATGTCCCTTACATTGGTGATCAGTGAGAAGAATGTCCCTTACATTGGTGATCAGTGAGAAGAATGTTCCTTACATTGGTGATCAGTGGGAAGAATGTCCCTTACATTGGTGATCAGTGAGAAGAATGTCTCTTACATTGGTGATCAGTGAGAAGAATGTACCTTACATTGGTGATCAGTGAGAAGAATGTTCCTTACATTGGTGATCAGTGAGAAGAATGTTCCTTACATTGGTGATCAGTGAGAAGAATGTTCCTTACATTGGTGATCAGTGAGAAGAATGTCCCTTACATTGGTGATCAGTGGGAAGAATGTCCTTACATTGGTGATCAGTGAGAAGAATGTCCCTTACATTGGTGATCAGTGGGAAGAATGTTCCTTACATTGGTGATCAGTGAGAAGAATGTCCCTTACATTGGTGATCAGTGGGAAGAATGTCCCTTACATTGGTGATCAGTGAGAAGAATGTCCCTTACATTGGTGATCAGTGGGAAGAATGTCCCTTACATTGGTGATCAGTGAGAAGAATGTCCCTTACATTGGTGATCGGTGGGAAGAATGTCCCTTACATTGGTGATCAGTGAGAAGAATGTCCCTTACATTGGTGATCAGTGGGAAGAATGTTCCTTACATTGGTGATCAGTGAGAAGAATGTCCCTTACATTGGTGATCAGTGAGAAGAATGTCCCTTACATTGGTGATCAGTGGGAAGAATGTCCCTTACATTGGTGATCAGTGGGAAGAATGTCCCTTACATTGGTGATCAGTGGGAAGAATGTTCCTTACATTGGTGATCAGAGAGAAGAATGTCCCTTACATTGGTGATCAGTGAGAAGAATGTTCCTTACATTGGTGATCAGTGAGAAGAATGCCCCTTACATTGGTGATCAGTGGGAAGAATGTCCCTTACATTGGTGATCAGTGGGAAGAATGCCCCTTACATTGGTGATCAGTGGGAAGAATGTCCCTTACATTGGTGATCAGTGAGAAGAATGTCCCTTACATTGGTGATCAGTGGGAAGAATGTCCCTTACATTGGTGATCAGTGGGAAGAATGTCCCTTACATTGGTGATCAGTGGGAAGAATGTCCCTTACATTGGTGATCAGGGGGAAGAATGTTCCTTACATTGGTGATCAGTGAGAAGAATGTGCCTTACATTGGTGATCAGTGAGAAGAATGTTCCTTACATTGGTGATCAGTGGGAAGAATGTTCCTTACATTGGTGATCAGTGAGAAGAATGTCCCTTACATTGGTGATCAGTGGGAAGAATGTTCCTTACATTGGTGATCAGTGGGAAGAATGTTCCTTACATTGGTGATCAGTGGGAAGAATGTCCCTTACATTGGTGATCAGTGGGAAGAATGTCCCTTACATTGGTGATCAGTGAGAAGAATGTTCCTTACATTGGTGATCAGTGTGAAGAATATTCCTTACATAGGTGCAGATATCTAAACTATCCTTGGTTTCATTGGTTACTTGTATGAGGGGCAGAAGTTGATAATTACTCATGGAACCCCTAGCAACCTTTGGAGAGACCCTAGGGGTCCTGGGGAACTCTGGTTAAGAAAGACTGTGTTAGATGTTTTGACCACCTTAATTCTGAAGATCTACAAAAAGTTGAAGGTTTTGGGTGAACTGGGAACAGTTGTTAGGTTTGGCTGTGTTTTAATTCCACTCTGTCAGGACTCCATATTTCTATCTGTCGATGTGTTTGCCTTGTAGTACATAAAACAGTTTGAAACCACAGTGTATACCAAGGAGCTTTTCCCTGGGCAGCCATTCTGGAGCTGTCAATACAAGCGTAGTGTAATGGAAAGTCAATTTTTACTGTTACCCAGAACATTTCCTAATGTACCACTTCCACCATGCTGCACAGTTACAGGCTGATAATATGGGTACTTAATGAGATTTAAAACTTTAATTTGTCACATACATATGACATGATTAAGGGCCCATTCACACCGCATGCTCATTGCGAGTCCAGTGCAATAACAAGCTAAAATTTATTGTTTCCAATAGGCTTAGCTCACACCAATGTATGAAGTAGGTGCGCTCTTTTGTGAAAATGGAACATGCTGCATTTAAACAGCACAATGCACTGCAGTCATAGGCGTGTGCAGGGGGTGTGCCGGAAGTGCCTGGGCACACCATAATCACCCTGTGCGCCAGGACCAATGATATACGTATAAGACGACCCCCTAATTTTCCAGGAAAAAAATTTGTTTTGGGATATACTCACTGTATAAGACTACCCCCTTCTTACTAGTCTTTCTGGAAGCTGAGGGGTAGCCAGAACCGCTGACAGAAACAGGCTTTTTCAAATCTCACTGTGCCATTACATTACATTCCTCACTGTGCCATTACATTACATGCCCCGACTGTGCCATCACTTGCCCCCACTGTGCCATCACTTGCCCCCACTGTGCCATCACTTGCCCCTCTCTGTGCCATCACTTGCCCCCTCTCTGTGCCATCACTTGCCCCCTCTCTGTGCCATCACTTGCCCCCTCTCTGTGCCATCACTTGCCCCCTCTCTGTGCCTGAGCTTGCCTCCACTGTGCCTGAGCTTGCCCCCAAGTGCAATCACTGCAAACAGTGCCATCACTCACTTTTTTTCTGGATAGACTTCAGGCGGTGCGGTGCGGTGACAGTCTCCGTGCTGCGCGTCAATAATTTAAAAGACGCGCCTTCTCCTCAGACTGTCCTGTGTTAGGCGAAACACAAAATTTAACAGCAGCGCCTCTGTTCTGTGTTCCGCCTATCACGGACGTCTTCTCATCTTGTCCGAGGATGAGAAGGCATCTGTGATAGGAGGAACACAGAACAGAGGTGCTGCTGGGAAGATTTGTGTTCCACCTATCACAGAACACACTGAGGAGAAGGAGCGTCTTTTAAATCATTGACGCTCTCGCAGCATGGAGACCGTACCCGGCGTATAAGACGACCCCCGACTTTGGATGCATTTTTTTGCATCCAGAAAGTCGTCTTATACGCCGGAAAATACGGTAATTTTTTCATCAGTTTAGGCCAGGGGTCTCCAAACTTTTCAAGCAAAGGGCCAGTTTGCTGTCCTTCAGACTTAGAGGGGGGCCGAATTCCAACCAGTAGGGGGAGAAAATGCCTCGAGCCGAGCCTCAGTGAGAATAAACATGGCCTCAGTGTTGGTGGTCAGTAGGAGTAGTGCTCCATCATTGGTGTTAGTGGAAGAAATAGAGCCCCATTGTTGGTGTAATTGGAAGGAATAGTGCCTCAAATCATTGGGAGCAATAGTGCCCCAAGGGCCGGATGAAGGCTAGCAAAGGGCCACATTCGGCCCCCGGGCCGCAGTTTGGAGACCCCTGGTTTAGGCCAATATGTATTCTGTTACACGTTTTTTTGGTAAAAAAAAAACATCCCAATAAGCGTATATTTAAAAAAACATTAGTGCAGCGCTAATTAATCAATATAAATTATTGTTTGAACCTAATAGTCCTAAAAAAATGGTGCCCCTTTAACAGCAGTGAAATCATACACAGGGACCCTTGGCAAAAGCACAGACGTTGTGGTGTCTCTAGCTGCGGTTGGTACGAGTAATTTGTCTCTCATAGTGTGATGTCACCATCGGACACCCCGGGGGTTTTGTCTAAACTTCAAGCAGACGCGACATAAACTCTTTGTGAGACGGTCGCGGCTGGAAACGCGCCATGGCTTTATATAAGCAAAGACGGGCCAACAGTGGTGAGAAATCAGAGCTTCTGTCAAATGCAGCATCAAATGATCTGTCAGTGCTGGGATGACTGGGGTGCGAGAATGGGGAGGGAAGGACATAGTTCTGGAAGTTTACATTTGTCTGTGTTTGGCGTCGTGGAGTCAATTGCAGGTTAGAAGAAGCATGAGCACTTTGTGGGTAATGCAAATCTTTTTTTTTTTTAGCTCCTGTATTTTAGTGAACTGCACTGTTAAGGTTGGCCCAGGGACTCTGGGCCAGATTCTGTAAGAATCTGCATTGGCGTAGTGTAAGCCATTTACACTACGCCACCGCAACCTACAGGAGCAAGTGCCGTATTCCCCAAACACTTGCTCCGTAATTTGCGGCGGCGTAGTGTAATTGGCCCGGCGTATGGGCGCGTAATTCAAAGGGGGCGGCTTGTATTCAAATTAAGCGCGCCCCCGTGCCGATTGAACTGCGCATGCGCCGGGCTGAAAAATAGCCCAGTGCGCATGCTCCAGCTCACGACGGAAAACGTCAATGACGCCGACGTGTGCGTCATTGACGTAAAGTCGTATTCAAGAACGACTTAGGAAAACGACGTAACCGACGGAAAAAGACGACGCGGACCCGACGCCATACTTAACATGCCATACGGCGGACTGGCGTAAACTTACCCCTCATATAGCAGGGGTAAGTTTACGCTTACGGAAACGACGTACGCGTCGCTAATTCGTTCGGGAATCGGCGTATCAGGCTCATTTGCATAGTCAAATGAGACCTGAACGTAAACGCCACCTAGCGGCCAGCGTAGTATTGCATTTAGGATCCGACGGTGTAAGTGACTTACACCAGTCGGATCCTAGCCTAATTCCGGCGTATCTTCTTTTGAGAATACAAAACAATGATACGCCGGCGGGTTTTTCGAATCACGCCGGTGTATCTATAGATACACTGGCGTAACTCTTTTGAGAATCTGGCCCTCTATCTACATAGAGATTGCATGCGTCTTTTCAACTTGCTGTAGTTGACTCTAAGGCCTCGTACACACGACCGTTTTCCTCGACAGAATCCATCAAGAAACTTGGTGGCAGAGCTTTTTTTGCCCAGGAAAACGGTTGTGTTAATGTTTTTCATCGAGAAAACTGTCGAGGAACTCGATGAGAAAAAAAGAGAACAAGATCTCGTTTTTCTCGTCAGGAGTCTCAATTTCCTCGTTGTGTTCCTCGTCGGGCTGGTTTTCAACGAGAAACACGATCGTGTGTATGCTTAGAAACCCGCGCATGCTCAGAATAAAGTATGAGACGGGAGCGCACCTTCGGTAAAAGTAGCGTTTGTAATGGAGGTAGCACATTTGTCACGCTGTAACCCGACTGAAAAGTGCAAATCGTCTCCTACCAAACTTTTACTTAAAACGCAGTAACATGAGGTTAGCAAAAGCAGCCCCAAGGGTTGTGCCAGTGGAATCGAACTTCCCCTGCCGTCGTATGTGTTGTACGTCACCACGTTTGAGAACGACGAGATTTGGTCTTGACAGTGTGTACGCAAAGAAAGCCTGTCAACTTTCTCGACAAGCCTAACAAGGAACTCATCAAGGAAAACGATGTTTCATTTACGACGAGTTCCTCGGTTGTGTGTACGAGGCCTCACAGCAAGTTTACAAGAATACCAAGTTAAAGTGGAGTTCCACACTAAAAAAAAATGGGGAATGGGGCGCACTGCCTTCTGGGAACTGTGTGTATCCCAAAAAAGCAGATGCCCATTCACAAAAGGTGGCGGGAGGGGGGAACATCCCCTCCCACTGCTTGTAATAGCAATGAAGCGGCTGGTAAGCCACTCCGAATGCTATTACAAGAGAGCTGACAACCGGTGTTCTATCAGAAAGTCACTACCCATCAGAATGTGTAACGGAAGTGAAGTTCCGTCACAGCCATCTTGGTACACCCAAACTCTGCCGCAGTAAGGTTACAGTTAAAAGTTGGCAAGCGGACATCTTGTTACACCCACAGGAGTCTTACTTTTTACACTTATTTTTACCAGTAAACTGAACTTATATAGTGAAATACAGGATTTAGAATTTTAATGTAGAATTATAAAAGCAGCAGTATTCTGTCAGATCAGCAAACCTGTGAGATCAGCTTTTAAAATTCAACATCAAAACAGTATCACGGACTTCTAAATCCTGTATTTCACTGGTAAAAATGTGTGTGAAATGCAAGACTCCGGTGGGTGTAAAAAGATGTCGGCTTGCCGACTTCTAACTGTAGGGTTACTGCGGCTGAGTGCGGGGTGTACCAAGATGGCCACGACGGAACGTCACTTTGTTACGTTACGCATTCTGATGGGTAGCGGCTTTGTGATTGAACCCCCGGGCTCTAAGAAACTGTACCAGGGTGATGCCTGCAGCTGCATATCATCCCAGTACAGATGCCAACCCCCTAAAAAATGCCGCCTCAGGTAAACACCATGTTTGCCTTTGCGGTAAATACGCATGCTCTCTTGTAATAGCAATCGGATCGGCTTTCTGATAGAACACGGCTCTAAGAAACTATAGAAATTAAGAAATCACCGCTCCAGGTGAATAGGCTGTGCCTGATAAGAGCTTTAATCAAATGCTAGCCCCGGTCGCCTCCATGGGAATACAAAATGGAAAAGAAATGGCTGCTCATCGAAGAAAGTCCAATTTGCTGTATATTGAATCACCAAAGTGACATGAAAGGACACCAGGTCTGGTGTCCTTTCATGTCACTTTGGTGATTCAATAAATGGCAAATTGGACTTTCTTCGATGTGCAGCCATTTCTTTTCCATTTCTAAAAAAAAACGATACCGGGGTGATGCCTGCAGCTGCATATCATCCCCGTACAGATGCAATCCCGCTAAAAAATGCCGCCCCAGGCAAACACCATGTAAATACGTCCCTGAAGCTTCCTTATTCGATGACCTCCCGTCTGTTCTTGTTTGACGACAACTACAAATGTTTGGTTTTCCCCTTTCAGTCCCATTGACAATGGTCACCAGAACCAACAGAGAGGGTGACCACTAGAGAGCAGAGATGTCACCAGAACCAACAGAGAGGGTGACCACTAGAGAGCAGAGATGTCACCAGAACCAACAGAGAGGGTGACCACTAGAGAGCAGAGATGTCACCAGAACCAACAGAGAGGGTGACCACTAGTGAGCAGAGATGTCACCAGAACCAACAGAGAGGGTGACCACTAGAGAGCAGAGATGTCACCAGAACCAACAGAGAGGGTGACCACTAGAGAGCAGAGATGTCACCAGAACCAACAGAGAGGGTGACCACTAGAGAGCAGAGATGTCACCAGAACCAACAGAGAGGGTGACCACTAGAGAGCAGAGATGTCACCAGAACCAACAGAGAGGGTGACCACTAGAGAGCAGAGATGTCACCAGAACCAACAGAGAGGGTGACCACTAGAGAGCAGAGATGTCACCAGAACCAACAGAGAGGGTGACCACTAAAGAGCAGAGATGTCACCAGAACCAACAGAGAGGGTGACCACTAGAGAGCAGAGATGTCACCAGAACCAACAGAGAGGGTGACCACTAGAGAGCAGAGATGTCACCAGAACCAACAGAGAGGGTGACCACTAGAGAGCAGAGATGTTACAAACAGTTTGCAGTGTGAGCGGGCAGCTTTGTTTTAGTACAGGTACACTTGAAATACTTCCGAGGGTGACAAATGCAATACACCAAGGCAAACCAAAGCCGGCAGCAAGGAACGTGATTTTTTTGTGGCGTAACGGTCTTAGCCTATCCATTTTGTTGAACCTCCAAGCTGTCTACAGAACGCCGCAAAATATTACAAGTGTGACATGGGCCAATCGTGAGAGGAAATCTGCCGCTCGCTCACAAGCACGGCTGCATTCCCTTCAACAGCTGCAT
Organism: Rana temporaria; assembly: GCF_905171775.1. Taxonomy (NCBI): domain Eukaryota; kingdom Metazoa; phylum Chordata; class Amphibia; order Anura; family Ranidae; genus Rana; species Rana temporaria. The sequence continues at coordinate 144,415,051 of NC_053500.1, read as the reverse complement.
CCGGCTGTGTGTCTGCCTCCGCCAAACTTTCTCAGCCTCCATGAGGCCGAATTCTGCATCGCCTCACGCGAAAAGTAATATGAGAGGCTCCCGAGATTCCGGATTTTGACGCCGTTCCTCGCTCAGATGTTCTTTAAATACACAAAAAAAAAAATAATGAAAAGAATATCACAGACTACAACCCGAAATCTTTCAACGTCATGGAAGCTTTGCGAATTCCAACCCCCAGTCTTTTGGTGTCCAGGAACCGTCGTCCTCGTCTCCCTATTGTAGCAAGACGGGATTACAGACGACGCTGATATCAAGTTCTCCTGAAACGTGCGTTCCGCTCTTGGCTGAACGACACCAGATTTTTTAATCCGTTTTTGATTGTTCGCTGGAGGATTACGAGGGAGGAACGAGCTAGTCATCTGTGCGCAATTATTATCGTGCTTATATCCAAGATTTAAAGGATCAGTCCACAAAAAAAACACACGTTAGCTTATGTAAAATATCTAAGAGTAACAATGACAAATCTGTACGTCTGCGTTCCCGCCTCTGAGCAGAATGTGAGATATTTCACAATGGATTTACAGTTGCTGGACGGCTGAGTTGTGCGCTGACTTCATTGTCCAGTGGGTGGATTACTAATGGTTGTATGGATCGACATGCAGGATCTCTCTAAGGAAGGTTTCTTACATAACATTATATTACCAAAAGTATTGAGACGCCGGCCTTTACACGCACATGAACTTTAATGGCCTCCCAGTCTTAGTCCGTAGGGTTCAATATTGAGTTGGCCCCACCCTTTGCAGCTATAACAGTTTCACCTCTTCTGGGAAGGCCGTCCACAAGGTTTAGGAGGGTGTCTATGGGAATGTTTGACCATTCCTCCAGAAGCGCATTTGTGAGGTCAGGCACTGATGTTGGAGAGAAGGCCTGGCTCGCAGTCTCCGCTCTAATTCATCCCAAAGGTGTTCTATCAGGTTGAGGTCAGGACTTTGTGCAGGCCAATCAAGTTCCCCCACTTTAAACTCGCTCATCTATGTCTTTAAGGACCTTTTTAGGATGAGTGAAAACACTTTTGCCTTTCAATTATAAAGACATTCAAGATAGGACTAAGTATGGAAGCATTGAAGAGCCCTGGGGACATCCAAAAATGTATTAAACACAATTATGAGTTTGAAAGCAATAATTCTGAGAATAAAGTCAGAATTCTGAGGTTAAAAGCCTGAATTCTGACTTTTAATCCCAGATTCTGACCTTGAAACTCAGGCCTCGTACACACGACCAAGAAACTCGACAGAATCCATCAAGAAACTTGGTGGGAGAGCTCTTTTGCCGAGGAAAATGGTCGTGTGTGCGTTTTTCATCGGGGAAACTGTCGAGGAACTCGACGAGAAAAAAAGAGAACAATTTCCTCGTCGTGTTCCTCGTCGGGCTGGTTTTCGACGAGAAACTCAAGCGTGTGTATGCTAAGAAACCCGCGCATGCTCAGAATAAAGTATGAGACAGGAGTAAAAGTAGCGTTTGTAATGGAAATAACACATTTTTCACGCTGTAACAGACTAAAAAGTGCAAATCGGCTCTTACCACACTTTTACTTAACACGCAGTAACATGAGATCAGCAAAAGTAGCCCCCAGGGTTGTGCCAGTGGAATCAAACTTCCCCTGCCATTGTACGTCACCGCGTTTGAGAACGAGGAGATTTTGTCTTGACCATGTGTACGCAAAGCAAGCTTGTCGGGTTCCTCGACAAGCCTAACAAGGAACTCGTCGAGGAAAACGATGTGTCTTTTCCGACAAGAGTTCCTCGGTTGTGTGTACGAGGCCTCAGAATTGTGTTTAATACATTTTTGAATGGCCTAAAGTTTTAATCACAGAATTCTGACTTTGAAAACCTATTGAAAGACGAAAAAAAATTCTGACTTTGAAACTCAGAATTGCGTTTAATACATTTTTGGATGGTCCAAAGTTTTAGTCTGAGAATTTAGACTTTTAACCTCAGAATTCTGACTTTGAAACTCAGAATTGTGCTTTTAAAAAAAAAATAGGATGTCCCCAAAGCTCTTCATTATAATTCTGACTTTGAAAGTTTCAAACTCAGAGTTCTGACTTTTAATCTCAGAATTTAGATTTTTAATCTCAGAATTTTTACTTTTAATCTCAGAATTATGACTTTCAAAATCAGAATTCAGATTTTTTATCTCAGAATTCTAACTTTCAAACTCAGAATTATGACTTTCAAACTTAGAATTGTGTTTAATAAACTTTTGAATGGCCCAAAGTTTTAATCTCAGAATTCCAAATTTGAAACTCAGAATTCTGATTTTTGATTTCAGAATTCTGACTTTCTGAAACTCAGATTTGTGTTTAAAATATTGACACTGAGGCCATTTCCTGAAATTCACCATCCTTAAGGCCTCGTACACACGATTAGGTTAAACAGAGGACAACGGTCTGATGGACCGTTTTCATCGGTCAAAACCGATCCTGTGTGGGCCCCATAGGTTATTTAACCATCGGTTAAAAAAAAGCCAACTTGCTTTAAATTTAACCTATGGATTCCTAACCGATAGGTCAAACCCGATCGTTAGTAGGCACGACCATCGGTTAAAAATCCACGCATGCTCAGAATCAAGGCGACGCATGCTTGTAAGCATTGAACTTCGGTTTTTTCAGCACATCGTTGTGTTTTACGTCACCGCGTTCTGATACGATCGGTTATTTAACCGATGGTGTGTAGGCGTGAGGAACCATCAGTCAGCTTCATCGGTTAACCTATGACAACGATCCTTCAGACCGTTCTCACCAGATGGACTGATCGTGTGTACGAGGCTTAAGACTTGGGCTTTATTTGATTTTTTACACTGTTTCTGTTGATTAAAAGATTTCCTCATTTAGGAGAAGAAAACTTTGGCTGAAGCAGCCTTCTAACCAAGCCAACATTATGTGAGACACCACCTATCCTTGGCAGGTAGAAGGCCCTTTTACGAACGTTCCTCTTTGTCTTTGTAGCATTAGTGGAGATTGGCCAGGTTCCAGCCACCTTCGCTAGAGGCAGCAGTGGATTGAGCTGTGTCGGTGTAGTTAGACCTGAATAAGACAAATGTTCGTCTGTAGTACAAAGATTGGGCTAATTGATGACAGTTGGACACAGCCCAAACATGGACCAGATGGCCCGGGAACCACCAGCAACTGAAGCGCAAAAACATAAACTGCAGTTTGATACAAAATGTACATAACAAAGGGGTCAGCCTCCCGGAGGAAATGAGACTTGGACGTTGCTTCTAATGCCAGTCAGACTGTGTCGTTCAGATAAGATAGACTCGTTGAGCGCCTTACGCCATTTTAGTGAAGCTGGAGAAAAAATCTTCAACCGTGTACGTGGAACTTAGCTGATAATAATGTTGGTTACCACTAGATGATGTCATAATCCAGAAACAAAGGCGAGAGGCTGGAATTTACTTGTCGTGTTTTCCAAAATTCACACCTACTGCTCATTGTTCTTCTAGTATCTTTTATCTTTCTAAATCTTCTATTTCAGACATAGACCTTTTAACATTACTTGAATTATTATTTTGATATTTAACTAAATTATCTAAATATATCCACATTTAGGAACAACGATGTAATATATTGCAGGTTACACGTCTTTAGATATGGTGGTTGCATTTGTTTTCCTTCAGGCCTTTTTCCCTTTAGGCCCGTACACACGATCGGATATTCCGACAACAATTGTCTGATGGACGTGTTTTGTCGGATAATCCGACTGTCTGTATGCTCCATCGGACAATTGTTGTCGGAATTTGGCTAGAAGATGGCGAGAAACAATGTAACTGATATGAGTAAAACAAGTTGAAAATAAAGAAAAAAACACATCTAAAGGTTGGGAAGCTTTAAAATATTAAATATATCAGTGCACCTTATCAGTGCAGTTTACCACTGCAGCCTCATCTGCGTACATCAGCGAAGGAGAAAAATTACTTATTTACCAAATTTTATAACAGAAACTGAGAAACATTTTGCTTTTAATAAAATGTTTGGTCTTTTTTCATTTGTTTAGCAAAACATTTAAAACCCAGTGGTGATTAAATACCACCAAAAGAAATCTCTATCTGTCTCAAATTATAAAAAATGTCATATGGGTACAATGTTGCATGACACTGCAATTGTCATTCAAAGTGCGACAGCGCTGAAAGCTGAAAACTGGCCTGGGCAGGAAGGGGGTGAAAGTGCCCGGTAGGCAAGTGGTTGAATAACGTTTTCGATTTGTGGTGCTCAGATACAGTATAGTTCCGCTTTAACATTAGAGCACATCCCAGATTAATTTGCTGGAAAGTGACCTTTCTGACCTTCGTGTGAAGTTTGGTTTTTGGTATTTAAAGGTCCCGACAGCAAGTTCACTAACTATTCTTTGGGGACTATTAATCTACCAAACGAGTCAGCCATGAGAATTATATTTTACAGTGTGACTATATCATTAATCCAATCCAAAAGGAGTAGACAGCACTCCATATTCATTATTCCACCCCCGTCTTTCCGGAAAAAGTTTGCTGTATTTATACTCTCTCTACAGGAAGTGTTTTATCACCGTGAAGAGGGAAAGCCAACATGAGGCTAATGAGGCACTTCTTAAGTGTAACAAGAATATTTTAAGCCCTTGGTGCTTTGAAACAACCGTCTGATTAGTGGGCAGTGCTGTGTTTTAGACCATAGGGGTTCCTTTTTCATAATGTTTTATTTAAAGGCTCCTTGTTTCGTTTCAGCTTTTACAAGTTCATCTTTCTGCCCGGTGCCAGTGGTGCACATGTGAGCGTGCTCGCAGCCCGGGTTGACCTCTGTGGTAACACTGGCTGTAGTGTGTACGGAGCACAGCGAGAGTGCAATTCATCAGACAGAATATGAACAGAGATGCTTCCTAGTGCTGTGAAACAGTGGCGGCGGGCGCAAATAAACTGAAAAATTCTGAAAAACACTGAAAAAAATCCCATCAAATGCAGCCACTGTACCCGTCAAATGCAGCCACTGTGTCCATCAAATGCAGCCACTGTGTCTGTAAAATACAGCCACTGTGCCTGTTAAATGCAGCCACTGTGCCCATTAAATGCAACCACTGTGACCCCAGCTCGCTGTCTGTCCGGCACTTACCTCATCTTGGTGGTGGGTCAGTCAGCGGGTGACAGCAGCGAGCTGTGGGGCGGGCAGCGATTCAGGCGGCGGCTCCTGTGTCCTCCATGCTTTTCCTCCTGCCGGGCATCCAATAGGAGTGTCTGTCCTTTTCAGGTGATGGGTATCAGACCCACGCTTCCTGATTGGTGGAGAGGTGGTTCAGTGTTAGAATAGTGAATATTCATTTGCTTTTCTATAACACACCTGTGGTGGTGGGCTCCGAGTGCAATGCTCTGCGCTCTGAGTCCACCCTATTTTGAAGCCTATTAGAGCCTATCAGGTGCTTAAAAAAAAAAACCCCGCCGCTGTATTTCAGGTGCCTAAAAGGGGCCGGACGCCTGAATAGGGGGTGGCTGCGGTGGCCATGGAGCATATAGGGGAGGCCTGGAGAGAGGGGGCAGCGCCTCGGCGCCCCTAATGGATGGGCCGTCACTGCTGTGAAATGACCACAGAACCTTTCTAAAGAGGTGTGGATTTAGTCCATGAGAAGGAACCAAACAACTGTAGGCAACATTGGTAGTTAGAAAGGGTTTTTGGTGAACCTGGTGAGTGTAAAATGAAACTAATTTTACTCTGTATATATTTTTTATTTATTTTGGAGCAGAGAAGGGTTAGCACCTACCTTGAATTTTTATTGCGTTCTTTATATTAAAGCAGAAAAAAAAATAGTAGCCCATCAAGAGTCCATTAACACCAGCATTAACCACTTGACCTCTGGAAGATTTACCCCAGTCCTCTACCCTTTATGACCAGACCATTTTTTTTGATATACGGCACTGCGGTACTTTACCTGACAATTGCGCGGTCATGCAACACTGTACACAAAATAACATATATTTCTAGATTGTAAGCTCTAACGAGCAGGGCCCTCTGATCCCTCCTGTATTGAATTGTATTGTAACTGTACTGTCTTCCCTGATGTTGTAAAGCGCTGCGCAAACTGTTGGTGCTATATAAATCCTGTATAATAATAATTTATACAATGTTCCCACGAATAGAGCTTTCTTTTGGTAATATTTGATCACCTTTTGGGTTTCTTATTTTTTTGCGCTATAAACAATAAAATAGTCTGTATAGATGCCTTGCCAAATATGTCTTCCCCAGTGCTAAGTGCACAGAGCTTAACTTGATAATGATTTGGATACTACTAGCTAATCGGAATAACAATGCTCTGTTGTTCCACATGACAATCCGGCCAAAGTCGGATCCATGTCCTGGACAGTTGTTCCTTTTTTTTTTTTCTTGTATCCGTCTTTGGTTTGGCAAATGTATTCAGATATTTCCTTGTATTCAGAGTCTTTTATAACCATTTTTTTCCTTCTCCCCCTTTTCTCTCTTATAATATAATTTCCTTTCTATTTTGTCACATACAATCTTAGCATTGTACAATGCATCCAGAAAGTGGGACTGTCCCTGATTTGCAGTAATGTCCCTCTGTCCCTCTTTCCCTCTCATTTGTCCCTCATTTTGGTCTGATCCATATAGTTGTGTAAAAAATGCACTTTTTTTCATTCAAAAAGTGTTTCCCAGTGCTAAACCTTCCTTCCAAATTCTAAAGTGCTGCATTTGTACATTTTAAAAGCCAATATAAAGGAATAGTAGTAGTAAAAAAAAAAGCCCTTGTTGATTTCATTAACTTTTTTGGGGGTTAATTCTCTTTTAAGGGGGTGTGGCAGGGGGCGTGTCCCATGCCTACATACGTTTGCTGGTAGGTGTCCCTCATTCCCATCTAAAAATGTTGGGAGGTATGCCTGTAGGTAAAAGTAAAAAAAAAAAAACTATAAAACCACTTTAAACTAAAATCCAAACTTTAGGTGCTAGGACAGTTCTGTTCTTTGGGCAGCACCCAGAGTTCAGGCATTTTTAGAAGGCGAGACCAAAAAAAGTGATGCCTTGAAAATATGGTCACTTTTGAGGTCAAAGCACCCACACAGTATGGAGAGTTCTGATGGAGGCAAAGGCTTGCTTTGTAGGAACAGAACAGAAATAACCGGCCATGAGATCTTCTTGAAAAGAGGTCTCCCCTCTATTGACCTATGTCCTCCATTATACTTTAACAGTAAAATTCCGGTAGAGAACATTGGGCAGATGGAAGTGGCTCTGATCCTGTCTGCCAGAACCTCACAGCTTCTTGTTTAAGACGTTAATCCGGTTCAGCTTCGGGTTTAATAACAGGTCTTTGACATGATGACAATGCGATTAAGGAAGAACAAAGGCCGATAATAGCAGGTTACAGGAGGCCACTGTCAGGCGGCACAAAGGTGCTCACCACACTGTTCACTTGTTCGGCTTCTGTGGATGCCGAGACTTTCTCCGCCTCGCCTTTTGCTTTCCATCCAAAGCGCCGGATTATCCTGTCACCCCTTTCCCACAGGTGTTAGGTAAACAGATATGAAGTCATCATCTATAAGGACAGAATATGAGGGATTACAATCACAAACCCAGTTCCGGAAGGGGGAGAGGGCCTTCTTAATGCCTGGCAGCTGGTGGTCACTATAGAGAGCACCTGTACCTGTCATGTCCCCCTATGTGCCATTATTTTACGTATATTTGCAGCAAATGTTAAAGAGTAACTCCAAATTTGTTTAGGAAAAAACAACCCCACCCTGGGTGATCTGTATACATTGCAGGGATTTTTCCCGTCGCAAAACAGAAGCTTCTAAATTTATTTGCAAATATTGCAAATATAAAAAAGAAAAAGGTTGAAACTTTTATTATTAATAATATTATTATTATTATTATTATTATTATTATTATTTTTAAGTAAATTTAAAGAAAGGTACTTCTCTCTATGAGCACATCATTGAGTACACCTAGAAAAAAATACAGGGCCAGATTCAGGTATGAGATACGACGGCGTATCTCCAGATACGCCGTCGTATCTCTGAGTTTGCGGCGTCGTATCTATGCGCCTGATTCATAGAATCAGTTACTCATAGATTTGACTAAGATCCGACCGGCGTAAGTCTCTTACGCCGTCGTATCTTAGCTGCAATTTTACGCTGGCCGCTAGGTGGCGCTTCTGTATATTTACGCGAGGAATATGCAAATTAGGTAGATACGCCGATTCAGAAACGTACGTCCGCCCGGCGCATTTTTTTACGTTGTTTACGTTAGGCTTTTTCAGGCGTAAAGTTACCCCTGCTATATGAGGCGTATCCTACGTTAAGTATGGACGTCGTTCCCGCGTCGAATTTCGAAAATTGTACGTCGTTTGCGTAAGTCGTTCGCGAATAGGGCTTTGCGTAATTTACGTTCACGTCGAAAGCATTGGCTTTTTGCGGGTTAATTTGGAGCATGCACACTGGGTTACATTGACGGACGGCGCATGCGCCGTTAGTCAAAAACTTCATTTACGTGGGGGTCATGTTTTATTTGCATAAAACACGCCCACCTTTTCACAATTTGAATTAGGCGCGCTTACGCCGGCAGATTTACGATACGCCGCCGTAACTTAGGGCGCAGGTTCTTGGTGAATACAGAACCTGCCTCACTAAGTTACGGCGGCGTAGCGTATCGGAGATACGCTACGCCCACACAAAATTACGCCCATCTACCTGAATCTACCCCACAGTTGTGAGCAGTAGCGGCTTATGCTCCATTCTTTTGAGGCGGCGGCAAACAAACCATAAGCCACCCCCCCTCCCAGTCGGTCAGTCAATCCCCCCTTTATCGCTAGCTCGTCTGCCCACCAGCCCCGCACTTACCCCATCTAGGTCGTACGCAGCTTTGGCTGCTTCCTGCGTCTCCTCCTCTGTGGCTTCACGGTGGCTTTCCCCTGTGTCTTCTCCTCGGCGTCTTGCTCCTCGGTGGCCAATATGGTCGCTTCTCCTCTCGGCCAATTGGGTCTTAAGCCCCACTTCCTGATTCCCGATCCGGGAGGAGAATCAGGAAGACAATAGCGAATATTAATTTGCTACTGTCTCACAACTGAGACAGTGCACTGAGCCCCGAGCCCACCCTCTTTTGAAGCCAATTAGAGCGTCAGGCTTTAATCACGTGCTTAAAAAAAAAAAGAAAAAACATTGAAATCCATGCGTCCGGTGCCCTGCATGTAGATTAGGAGCTGGGCGAATGGATTAAGGGGCGGCGCCCCTGCGGCCCTTATGGATGGGCTGCCACTGGTTGTGAGGACAAGGTTTTGTTAGAAAGGGTTGGGTTTTTTTAAGGAAATATAGCCTAAGAAGTCTACCAATTTAGAATTCTTAATTGTTGGTCAAACCTGCAATTTTGCTGCACATGTAATCATGATCATCATCCTAGTTTATCATAGTAATATACAGTAAACAGTATACCGTAAAACCTTGGTTTGAGAGTAACTTGGTTTGAGAGAGTTTTGCAAGACAAGCAAAATGTTTTAATACATTTTGCCTTGATATACAAGCGATGTCTTGAAATAAGAGTAGCGTCATGTCACAACTGAGTATAAAAGAGAAGAGAGGAGCCTCTAAGTGTAGCAATTTGGTGACATGTAATGAAGGGACAACATTTAGCAACTTATTGCTACACTTAGAGGCGCATCTCTTCTCTTTTACACCCTGTAAAAAAATGCTTTCATATACAAGTGCTTTGGATTATAAGCATGTTTCTGGAATAAATTATGCTTGCAAACCAAGGTTTTACTGTGTATAACAAATAGATCTAAAAAAAATACATTGTGGCTACTTGCATTTAGGGTCATATGTGTTGCGTGCCTTGGACGCAGAATCCAGGAGGCCTTGGGGTACTCTACAGCACCTACGCCATGAGGTGTCACCAGGGGCCAGATGTCTCTTATTGTTTTTTTCATCCAGCCCCCTAATGATACAAGGGGGGACCAGTTCCAAAAAAAACTAAAGTAGACAAGCGGCCCCTGATGACGTCAGAGTAGAAGATGGTCCCGTGAAGCCGAATGTGCAACGGTGGTGTGGTGGATCCCTACAGAGCACAACTGGATCACTGGGATTGCTATTTTTTTTTTTTGCATTATTATTATTACTATTTGTTTGTAAAGCGCAGTGTTTGTTTGCCTCCGCCCCCAAAAAATTAAAAATGGAGCACCAGCCACCACTGCTCACAGCTGTATTTTATTCTAGGTGTGCTCAATGATGTGCTCATAGAGAGAAGTACTTTTCTTAAAAGTGACTTAAAAATAATTATAATATTAATAATAAAAGTTTTTTTTTTGCAAATACCTATGGTGAACGCTACTGTGTTGCCATGGGTTGTTCTAGAAAGAAAAGGGTCATTTGTAAATTTAGGCAAATTGGGGTAAGCTGGCAGCCTGGGTCTGAGAATAACGCAAAGCAGGTTTATGCATGACAATGGTCTTTAATGCACCACAAAGAAGTAAACGGGCCCTTAGTGGTGGTATTGCAAGAAGATAGGATCAAAATTCCCCCGAACGAATGCTGCATAAAATAACTAAATTGCTTATGGTGAAATTACTGTTGTTTTTCCCCCCATTTCCATTCCATGAACATATGTTGTTAACAATGCAGACAGGAGTGATAACACTCAATAGAGGAAGGTGTATTCTCACCTCTCCCAACAGCAAAAAAATCACACGGAGGTCCTCCCGGCAGGAATTGCAGTTCAGCAACCTTCCCAACGTGACTGACAGCCTTGTTAACCCCTTCCCTTTTCTGTTTTTTCCTTTTCTGATATCTCCTGTGTTTGAAGTCTATATAAACCCAAAAACAAAAAATGTAACATATTGCAACTTGCCATAGGGTGACCAGATGTCCCCGGCTTCCCGGGGCAGTCCCTGATTTTAGAGGGTTCTCCCTGGGAAAAATGTGTCCCCTGATAAAAGAATGTGTCTCCGGTTTCTTTTCAAATCTAACAATTTAAAAATTATGCTCACCTCCTCTCTCGTTTCCCCCAGAGTAATTGTCAGGTCACCTGTGGCCAGGTGACAAGTGCACCCCGTTGGGGTCAGGGATGCACCACAGGGTAGTTAACCCTATAGCTGACTGCTGCTATCAGAGAGGAAGCGTGAACACAAGATCCCCCAAGGCGCGGAGTCTAAGACCCAGCTTTGTGTTCACCAGAGCCTCTAGTGGTGAGGATGGCCTTCGCCGCAGCTGGATCCAGGTCGCGACCCCTGGGATCCCCTAGGTCACGCTCGGCAGGGAGAGAGGGGAAGCAGCAAGCAGGACAAGCGATAGTGATGGGTAACCTGAGGTCAGGGCAACAGGCAGACAAGGGTAACCGAGGGACAGGCAAAAGATCAAGATCACAGGCAAACAGGAGAAGTCAGGGACGAGCCAAAAACGGTACACAGGAAGATAATCGTAGCACACTACAGACAGGAACTTAAAGGGATTTTCCACCTTTTTTTAAGTTTATTAAAAGTCAGCAGCTACAAAAAGTGTAGCTGCTGGCTTTTAATAAACAGACACTTACCTGCTCCACGGCTTCAGCGACACACCGGTCGGGGCTCCGCTCCTCGCTCCCCCTCGCCGGCTGGCGTCTTCATTCTTAGTGTGGGCACCCGGCAATGACAGCTTTCGGCTTAACGGCCGGGCACCCACTGCGCATGCGCGAGCGGCAGTGCGCATGCGTGAGCGGCGCGGCGCCGTCCGATTGGACAGGCGCTCGCCTACAGGGAGGGGCTGTGAAAAGGCGATTAAGCTAATCGCCTTTCCAGCCCCTCGGCGGAAGGAGGAAGTGGGACAGAAAGTCCCACTCCTCCTGAAGCCCCCACTCCCCCCCCCAAAAAAATTACATGCCAAATGTGGCATGTAAGGGGGCGAGGAGTGGGTTAAGCGGAAGTTCCATTTTTAGGTGGAACTCCGCTTTAAGCTAACAACACGGTTGAACAGAAAAGCAGACTAGCAGTGCAGTGGTTAATATAGGCTTCCTGGGATGGCCTGGGGTGGAGCAATACAGGGAGGAAGGTGATAAAAGACAGTCACAAGGAGGGTCGGGCCTCTAATGAACACATGGAGATCAGGTAAGCTGCCAGACATTATTGCATATCCATGACAGTAATACAGTCAGCCTGCTTTGAAATTTCAGCTGGTATGGAGACGTCCCCAACAAAAATATAAATTCGAACCATCTTGCGTAGCCCGAGCTCCAGACCTCAGATATTACATCACCCCCAGCCACTTCTTATGAAGATCCCCAGGAATTAGTGGCACTCTGAAGCAGCCACAACCAAACCCAAACTGAAACCTGATTCTGGTCTTAAACTAAAAAGCGAGTCCCCCTGAGTTTTCTGAATCCTTGGATTAATGGCTGCGTTCAGGTCGGGGTTTCTCCCTAAGCACTAGATGGAAATATAACCAACTCCAAAATCCAGGCCTGGGGTTTAAGACTGATTTATCCCGTATCCTAACCGGCAATATGCGCAAGTTTACAGAAACATTACTCCGAGCGGATCTCAGCGCAATCCTCCAGCTTACAAAATACGGGTTTTTATAGAACGGCTGCACTAAACTTGAGGCTCTCCTTACCAGCGAAGCAAATTTAGTCCCGGGTTCCCTTACTGCAGTGTTTCTCAATTCCAGTCCTCAGGCCCCCCCAACAGGTCAGGTTTTCAGGATTTCCATTATTTTGCACAGGTGATTTGATCAGTTTCACTGCCTTAGTAATCACCACAGCCTTTTCATCTGAGGGAAATCCTGAAAACCTGACCTGTAGGGGGGGCCTGAGGACTGGAATTGAGAAACACTGCCTTACTGCAAGATGCAACACCGGTACTTTGTACATGCAAGGAATGTATAGCTCCCCCTAGTGAGTGGTCTGAGGATTGTGTTTTATCCTAGTTAAAGCGGATGTGCCACTAAAACAATATATTAAAAGCTAGCAGCTACAAATACTGCAGCTGCTGACTTTTAATATAAGGACACTTACCTGTCCTGGAGTCCAGCGGTGATCGCAGCAGAGGATGAGCCGATCGCTCGTCACCCTGCTGCTCCCCCCTCCATCCACGGTGAGGGAACCAGGAAGTGAAGCGCTGCGGCTTCACTGCCCGGTTCCCTACGGCGCATGCGCGAGTCGCGCTGCGCCCGCCGATTGGCTCACACGCTGTGTGCTGGGAGCCGAGTGTTCCCAGCACACAACGGGCGACAGACGGGATGTGACGGAATGCCCGTCTTTCGCCCGTAGCGTGTGGCCGGAAGTGGGTGCAAATACCTGTCTTTAGACAGGTGTCTGCACCCCCCTCCCCCCTGAAAGGTGTCAAATGTGACACCGGAGGGGGGGAGGGTTCCGATCAGCGGGACTCCACTTTAGGGTGGAGGACCGCTTTAAAAAAGCAGTGACATCACTATATTCTAAATATACGCAGCGCTTTACATATACATTGTACATTCATATATCATAATGCATGATTGTTATAATATATAATAATGTTGTTATTATTACACATTCATAATATTATAAATACTTGCATATTTATAATATTATTAACCACTTAAGACCCGGACCTTTAGGCAGCTAAAGGACCCGGCCAGTTTTTGCGATTCGGCCCTGCGTCGCTTTAACTGACAATTGCGCGGTGGTGCGACGTGGCTCCCAAACAAAATTGGCGTCCTTTTTTTCCCCACAAATAGAGCTTTCTTTTGGTGGTATTTGATCACCTCTGCGGTTTTTACTTTTTGCTCTATAAACAAAAATAGAGCGACAATTTTGAAAAAAGAGCAATATTTTTTACTTTATGCTATAATAAATATCCCCAAAAATATAAAAAAAACTATTTTTTTTCTCAGTTTAGGCCGATGCGTATTCTTCTATCTATTTCTGGTAAAAAAAATCACAATAAGCGTTTATTGATTGGTTTGCGCAAAATTTATAGCGTTTACAAAATAGGGGATAGTTTTATTGCATTTTCATAAAAAAAAATTGTTTTACTACCAATGACGGCGATCAGCGATTTTTTTCGTGACTGCGACATTATGGCGGACACATCGGACAATTTTAACACATTTTTGGGACCATTGTCATTTTCACAGCACAAAATGCATTTAAAATGCACTGATAACTGTGAAAATGACAATTGCAGTTTGGGTGTTAACCACAAGGGTATCGCATTTACGCTACGCCACCGTAAGTCAGAGAGGCAAGTGCTGTATTCACAAAGCACTTGCCTCCTAAGTTACGGCGGCGTAGCGTAAATGGTCCGGCGTAAGCGTGCCTAATTCAAATGAGGATGAGGGGGGCGTGTTTTGTGGAAATTACTCGTGACCCGACGTGATTGATGTTTTTTACGAACGGCGCATGCGCCGTCCGTGGACATATCCCAGTGTGCATTGCTCCAAAGTACGCCATTCCGACGTGAACGTAAATTACGTCCAGCCTGATTCGCGTACAACTTACGCAAACAACGTAAAATGATAGGCCTGTTCCGACGTCCATACCTTGCATGGGCTGCTGAGCAGCTTTATCTTTACGTCGGCGTATCTCTAACGTAAACGGCGTAACTAATTGCGTCGGGCGCACGTACGTTTCTGAATCGGCGTATCTAGTCATTTGCATATTCTACGCCGAACTCAACGGAAGCGCCACCTAGCGGCCAGCGTAAATATGCACCCTGAGATACGACGGCGTAGGAGACTTACGCCGCTCGTATCTTAGCCTAATTTAAGCGTATCTGGTTTCCAGAATACGCTTAAATTTGCGACGGCGTAGATTCAGAGTTACGACGGCGTATCTACTGATACGCCGGTGTAAACCTATCTGAATCCAGCTAAAATAGTATATTCTCTGTCAACCGCACCCACCGGTTCATTAACACCTGAATACAATTGGGCTCTGATTCACTCTGGTCCCTCCCACCACTATGACTCGCTTACATAAACTTCTCTTGAAAGTGTTTTTTTTTTAACAATTTTTCACTGTAAAGAAGAATTGTGCAGCATCTGATCATTCATGTAAAGTAGAAATGGGCTGGTTATGTGATAGAAACTGATATCTGGCAGCCCCGCTGGTATAATACTCTCAGCAGCGGTGTCGTCGCCCCCCCCTTCTCTCTTGTGCAAGTTGAGTTCGAAAAACATAAGGACTTGAAACGGGAGGGTGGAGGATTTTCTGTGTAAGCTAATCAGTATTATGTTTCTAATCCTCGGACTTAAACTAAGCTGGCATTTAATCTCTGGGGGATCGCTGGAGTTATTTTATCTAACTGGATCGGCCTCAGTGTTTAATGAATCTATTATTCCCTGGAGATGGAGTTTGGAAACTGGGAAGTGAGCGCCGGGGGAACGACTCAGAGACTTTAATCATACAGTTTGACTTTCGCTACATGAATGCATGGGAGGGTGAGACGGGGGGAGTAGACAACAGTTACTCCATGAGAAAGAGGGGGGGGGGGAAGTGAGACGTTCACTATAAATGCCCCTACGTGTCTCGTTTGTATGTTCTAACCTGTGGCTCTATGAGTGCACCTTCCAGATGGTAGCCCAGTAGACGTTGTATGAGGGAATCGGATCGCTGGGCCTTGGATTGGGCTTTATTCACACATATTGGGTTGTTCTAGACTTCTTCTTCTTCTTCTTCTTCTTCTTCTTCTTAGTGTGGAGGTTTTTTGATGCATTTAAAGGGGTTCCTGGACCGCCTCATCTCCCAAGTGGAGATAGGTGAAGGCCTTCTGCAATTGAAGTGTTGGTGGGGCTAGGGATGCCACCTGTCCGGGATTCACCCGGACAGTCCACGACTTGAATCCTGTGTCCAGGACAGATTATTCAGACAAGGCTGTGGCTCCCCAAGTAACCGAGAATCACACACAAATCTTTTGCCGTCCGGGAGCTGTGGGCTGGTGGCAGGTTCGGCATCACTGGGGGGGCAGGGTGATGATGTCAGCAAGAGCGATTTGGCCTTACCCACATTTTGCTGCGGCACGCTATGGGCACTGCATTACTACTCTCCTTGGGGCACCCAAAGGTGTCCCAGGCTGCTAAAGTGTTTGGGTTTGGCTTGAAGAAAAGGCGGCAACCCTAGGTGGGGCACCAGTATGAAGGATAATCTGCAGCGGGAAGAAGCTACTGTACAGCACCTATGATAATTGGCTAAGGTAGTGTCCAAGTTCCATGAGGCATTGCAAGGCTGACAGTTACAAGCATGACTCTCAAAAGGCAGAGTCATGATGGGACTTGTAGTTCTGCAACAGCTGGAGGGGCACAGGTTGAGCACCTATGCCTTAGCCCAGTGTTTCTTTTACTCCAGTCCTCAAGGCGCCCCAACAGGTCATGTTTTCAGGCTTTGCACAGGTTATTTGATCCGTTTCACTGCCTTAGTAATTTACCACAGCTGTTCCATCTGAGGGAAATCCTGAAAACATGACCTGCTGGGGCGCCTTGAGGACTGGAGTAAAAGAAACACTGGGCTAAGGCATAGGTGCTCAACCTGTGGCCCCTCCAGCTGTTGCAGAACTACAAGTCCCATCATGACTCTGCCTTTTGAGAATCATGCTTGTAACTGTCAGCCTTGCAATGCCTCAAGGAACTTGTAGTTCTGCAACAGCTGAAGGGCCACAGGTTGAGCACCCATAGGCATTCCACACCCTGCAGCTGCACGTATAAAAGCCCCTTCTATACTTGCGGCTGTGTGTGGGCAGGTGCAGTCTACTTACTCAACTGCAGATGGCGCTCTTCCGCAGCAGCATTGCAGCTGGAGAGGAAGTCAAGGGGCACATGGTTTCTCCATGACTTCCTGGGTCACTGAGGAAGCTATCTGATTGGATGTTGCTCCCCATGCACCCCACCCTTCTCTCTTGCAACTTAGCTGGCTCTAGATGGGCCTCAGGTAAATATTAGGGGGCTGGGGGGGTGGCTGCACACAGAAGACCTATAAATAAATGGTTGTGGAACAAATAATTTGAGTTCCCATTATTTCTTATGGGGAAGCTTGCTTTGATATACAAGTGCTTTGGATTACAAGCATCTTTCTGGAACAAATTATGCTCGCAATCCGAGGTTTTACTGCTACACTTAGAGGCGCCTCTCTTCTCTTTTATACTCGCTACTTGTATATCAAGACATCGCTTGTATATCAAGTCAAAATGTATTTAAAAATGTTGCTTCTCTTGCAAAACGCTCAGCGTTTTCACATTTGCCGGGGTGGGGGGGGGGGGGGTGGGGGGTTATTTGTGGTCGCCCATGTGTAACAAGAAACCGATAAACATGAGATTCCTCTAATGGAAAAGGTTCAATGTAAAACAGCTTGTTCTTTTGTTTTCGGCATTCTTCTCTCGCTGGAAGGGTGCGTCATAAACAGCGTACGCCGTCGCAGTGAATCCTGTTCTACACACATCACCGTGCCCGGCCTCTGACTCCTGACAAGGGTGTAAAGATTTCCCTGCGGGAGCTGTGAAACAGACCAGCAGGTGATTTGATAAGAAAGGGGGAGAAAAATCACTGGCGTGCGCTCGTTTGCCAGCTGGGGGGAAGAGGAAGTGTCCGGGAGCAGGTTCCCGCGTGTCACCCTGTGATGTGTGCGTTCATTATTTCCTTCCACCCAGACTTCATTACTCGCCTCCTATCTTGCGCCATTAAGATATCATGTCCATTTCGCTGGCAGTTCAATTATGTCTGGGTACCAGTCACTCTTTTATTCATAGGCTTGTCTCTGGGAGGCCTGTCACTCGAATCCCTCCTTATAAAGCTTCGATGATATCGCTTGGCGGATGAGGCGTACAAAGGGCCCCCGGGCCCGCGCCTGGCCTGACAAATACGCCCGCTTATTATTAACCAAGCGATCATTCCAATCCATTAACACCACATACATCAAAGGCCTTCAGTGGGTATTATTACCCTCATCTGTCTTTTCATAAACAATTATCTGACGGGGACCAGGGAGAATTAATGTTCGGCTTGGAATCTTTCTATCTCTCGTCTGGGAAATTCATATATATAGAGATATATCTATATCTATATCTATATCTCTATATATATACAGTAGGGATGCACCAAAACCTTTTTTTTTTTTTTACTCGCCGATAACGTTTTCCGATACCTGCCGCAACTGTTTTGTTTACAGTTCAGCTGTCGGCACAAAGCATTGAAAAGTTGTTTACAAATGAAATATATTTCTTTATTTTATTTTGGCGCTTTTTTTCAATGTGAAAAGTGTAAATAAATGTAAAAGGTGTAAAAATATTAACAAACAAAGCAAACAATTTTTGGAAAGGAAAATAATAGGAGAATAAAGAGTTAACCACTTGCCGACCGCCGCAAACTTTGGTTTGTGAATACTGCACTTGCCTGTCAAAGTTGCGGAGGCGTAACGTAAATAGGATACGTTACGCCCGCACAAAGATGCGCGCATCTACGTGAATCCGGGCCAATGTTTCTTTTTATCTTAGGCTGCATTCACACTTGAGCGACAAAACGCCCGACGCCGGACGCTTCTGCCGCTAGAGGGGAGAATTCCCATTGCTGTCTATGGAGATGGTTCACATCTCATAGACGCCGAACGCCTGTCGCCTGAAAAAAAGTTCTGGACCTTTTTTTTCAGGCGACAGTGGCGTTTTCCCATTGACAGCAATGGGAAGACTTTTGAAAAAAAAAAAAAAATTGAAAGTTTCACACCCGCGGCAAAATACGCCGCTACCGCCGAACGCGGCTGTCGCTCAGGTGTGAATGGGGTCTTAGTGTTTCAGTGGCTGAGCAATGTTGTTGATAAACATTGCCCCACTGTTTTTTTTTTTTTTTTTGACAGTTCCAATTTCCAGGACTTTGTTTTTTAACTTTAGCTGTCAACAGGGGAATACCACTGACAGCTGAATGAGTCATCGGTTGTTAGGGATGCTGCGGTCCTGCTCCATAACCACTTGCTTACTGGGCACATAAACCCCCCTCGTGCCCAGGCGAAATTTCAGCTTCCGGCACTGCGTCGATTTAACTGACATTTGTGCGGTCGTGCGACGTGGCTCCCAAACAAAATTGACGTCATTTTTTACCCACAAATAGAGCTTTATTTTGGTGGTATTTGATCACCTCTGCGGTTTTTATTTTTTGCTCTATAAACAAAAAAAGAGCGACAATTTAAAAAAATATATATATATATTTTACTTGTTGCTATAATAATTATCCCATTTTTTTTTTTTTAACTATTTTTTTTCTCAGTTAAGGCCGATACGTATTTTTCTACGTATTTTTGTAAAAAAAAACGCAATAAGCGACTGGTTTGCGCAAAAGTTATAGCGCCTACAAAATAGGGGACAGAATTATGATTTTTTTTTTACTAGTAATGGCGGCGATCTGCGATTTTTATTGGGACTGCGATATTGCGTCGGACATATTGGACACTTTTGACACAAATTTGGGACCATTCACATTTATACAGCGATCAGTGCTATAAAAATGCACTAATTACTGTATAAATGTGACTGGCAGGGAAGGGGTTAACACTAGGGGGTGAGGAAGGGGTTAAATGTATTCCCTGGGTGTGTTCTAACTGTGTGGGGGGAGGGGGTGACTGGGGGAGGTGACCGATGCTGTGTCCCTATGTACAAGGGACACAGATCGGTCTCCTCTCCTCTGACAGCACGTGGAGCTCTGTGTTTACACCCCATCATTACACACAGAGCTCCACGTCCCTGCTGTCATCTGCTGTGTCACCGCCGATCGCGTGTACCCGGCGGACATCGCGGCTGTTAGGTACACGCATCGGCTCTTCAGCGATGCGCCGGGACAGTGTTTACCCGCTGCGCGCCACCCAGTGGCGCGCGCGGGTAATGCTTTTAAAAAGACGTCCACCCGGCACTTGAGAGCCGCGCTGTTGACGCTGATGCTACATTGACAAAAAGTCTTATTCCCCAACCTCTGAACTTCCAGGTGACATTTCTGCACCCCACATTTGAAACGAATACACGGATTCTGTTTGCTTGTTAGAGGCTATATAAGATATTTTCCTTTTCACACTTTTTTTTTCTAACCATCATCAGCCCTGCTTTACCTATTGAACATGTGGGGAAGACAGAAAAAGACGTTCTTAGCAAAAGTGAGCAAAGAAACTTTGAAAAACGACCCCATAATCCTCGGCGTATTTGGTTTGATAGATCGCTTGACATAAGCATGTGGGAAGCCATATATTTTCCTGCTCAGCCTAAGGTGAAAGTCTCCGCTTTATCACAAGTGGAGAGGGGAAATATATTGCCAAATAAAAAGGATCACCTTCCTGGATAATTTTACATGCAGCCTTCCTGTTGCTGTTGAAAGCTTTCCATCAGAGAGATAATGGTGACCGCAGGGGGGGGGGAGTACATCTCTGGAGTGTTATCTCTGTGAGAGATGAGGCCTGGGTGAAGCTCTGTGACTTTCATATTACTGCGGAGGGAAGAGGGCCACAGACTGATTGCAGTTTATTGAGCATTGGGTGTAAAATGGGGCAAACTTTGGGGCTTAAAATATAGCTAAAGCCAAAATATATGGATAGGAAATGGATAAAACTGCTGATAGACTTGTTTTGCCCCTTGTGCCCCCTTTTTAAAAGATTTCCCTTTACTTCCTGTTGTCATCTCACTTCCTGCTGTATCCACATCACGTCAAAGTGAGGTAAATCCCCTCTTAGTTCTCAGCAAGTATCCCTATTGGAAGATTTTGTCTCTCAGTCTCGGTTCCGATGACAACTCAAAATGTTGGAATTTATTTTTATTTTTAGTCTAGGTAAAAAATAATCACCAGTTGGGACAAAGACTCCTATTTACTCTATAAGGTCTGCGCTTGGGACGAAACACGTCAGTCTTGGCTCATTGCTCCGCACATTGCTTTTATCCTGTGATCACATTTTATCCATGTATGTTGGTTTTTTAAATAAAATCCTGCTTTTTTGACCTACACCATTGGAGGCATTTTTTCTTTACATAATCCCCCCCCCCCCAGATGTGTGTTTTTTGACTATCCAATTGGGTCATCAGCCTTCCAGTTTTGCTGTCACCTACAAGATCCTTCTGAGTCGCTTCCGATGTTCCCTGGGCTTTTTTGATGGTTTGGTCGACTTGCCGATCTGGACACCCATGCTTTACTGACTCGCTGTCGCTGACACTCGGGTCCACCCGTTCCGGTAAGAGTATAAATTCTTGTCATTGATTGGAAGACATATTACTCTGGATGTTCCATACACCTGTTGGTACCATCAGTATCCACTTGAGAACAACCACTTGTCTGTGGTGGACGTTGCCTGTTTTGTATTAGGATTGATTCACTTCATTGGACATACTCCTCTGATGAAGACCAACCTGGTTGTACAAAACACACTTACAAGAAGGTCAGGAAAGAAGGCTCATCTGTAGCATCCTGTAGTCTTCGTCCCGGATCCATGGGCTGCTTAGAAGTGAAGATAACAGAATGTGTTGAGTCTTCAGGCTTGTCCTGTGGCCATCAGGATGAGGCCTGTTCCAGCCTCACAGGTCACGTGACAGGTCACGTGATTACTTCCGAGGCCAATAGAAGGAGCAGTGGCTCCGCGTGCCTAGCCCAATCGGCCTTTGTTCTCCCTGTCTGACCCTCCTCCCGGGAGTGTTCCTCGGAAGTAATCATGTGACCTGTCACGTGACCCGTGAGGCTGGAACAGGCCTCGTCCTGATGGCCACAGGACAAGCCTGAAGACTCCACACATTCTGCTATCTTCACTTCTAAGCAGCCCATGGATCCGGGACGAAGACTACAGGATGTTACAGATGAGTCTTCTTTCCTTACCTTCTTGTAAGTGTGTTTTGTACAGTGTGTCCTTAAAAGAGCCTCTTTAATAATGCACTTAGGTGGCACTTCCTTTCTCTACCCCCTATAAAGCGTGTCAAATGTTGGAGCCTTAAATGGACTCTGCCTGACCCAAGATGGCTGCCGAAGTCATGTGGGGCACCAGCGTCCAATTGGACAGCTGTCTCTCTGTGACTGCAGGAAGTCATAGAGGAACCAAGTTCCTCACAACCTCCTTCCCTTTCTGCATTTCGGCTTCGGTCGAGCGTAGGGTTGCCACCTGTCCAGGATTCACCCGGACAGTTCGGGTTTTGAATCGGGTGTCCGGGTTTTAGTCTACCTGAAACCCGGACACATTATTCAGACCAGGCTGTGGCTCCCCAAGTTACCGAGATAGTCGTACACAAAACTGTTGCCGCTGTTTGGGGGCAGGTTTGGCATCACTGAAGGGTGGGGTGGTGATGTCAGCCAGCAAGAGCAATTTGGCCACACCCACCGGCGCGCTCTGTGCACTATGTTGCTACTTTCCTTGGGGCACCCAAATGTCTCCCAGGTCTTTTATAATCCTATAGGGTTCAGGGGTCTTCAAACTATGGCCCTCCAGTTGTTCAGGAACTACAATTCCCATCATGCCTAGTCATGTCTGTGAATGTCAGAGTTTTACAATGCCTCATGGGATGTGTAGTTCCGCAACAGCTGGAGGGCCGTAGTTTGATGATCCCTGATATAAGGAATGTCAAAATCAGGTAACCCATAAAAAAGGATTATAGTTCTGCTAATGGGGAAAGTAAAACTCATGGCATTTCTATTAAATCACCAGTAGATGGCAGCATAGAGTAAAAAGCCTGAATGACAGAAAGCACATTCTAAAGGAACCATTGCTAATAGCAGGGGGAACCAAAAGAATGACCTTTTGTTTCTGGTGGAACACAGAGGCAGTTGCTGCCCAGTCTATCATTCTGAAGGTCATGTGTTTGTGTCATTGCAGAAACTTTTTAATAAACACACTTCTGGTTTCACCCGGCCCGCTACCTTCGCACATTGGAATTATTGACCATACTTTCAGCATATATGCAACATTTACTGCAAAAAAAATTATAATAATGCGCCGCAAGTGTTCGGGTTTGGCTTGAAGAAAAGGTGGCAACCCTAGTCGAGCGCCACCTACAGTGGGGAGTACAGACTGCACCTGCCTACATCCCAGCTGGAAAGGGTGTTGAAAGATGGCGATATCAAAAGGTACATGCAGCAGGGACCGGAGGGGGGTAGGGAGGATGTCGTGAGTTAGTTCACCTTTTTTTTTTTTGTGAAAAGGTGAAGTAACCCTTTAAGCTGCTGTGTCAACATGGCCGTCGATTGCTGCAGAAGAAGTTAAAGTGCATGAGTGTTTTTGTCAACGTCCCGCGTGCACTTAAGAGATTAGGCGCTGAGATAGAGAGGAGATAAATTCATATTTCTCTGAGCAGACAAGAGGAAGCAGAGGGGACAAACTAATAGGAATTTCATGTTGATGGATACACCTTAGTGGGAATTTATGAGGAGCGGTCTGTGTCGCAGGCTCGGCTGATGGAAGGGGCTCGGGATTCTGGGGCCGCAGCCAAGTAATGAAATGTATGTTGTTTTTAGATGATATAACGCTACAGTGTGTTTTTTGGATGTTTAAAAAAAAAAAAAGGGAGAGAGAAAAATAACAGCATGTGCAAAATGGATTCCATATGAAATCACTGAAAGGGCGCTTTGTGGCGATCGGAAATAATTGTATGTTCTTTCCTGCTGCTACTTCTATTTATTAGGGAGTTTAAATAAAACTTTGGCTGCGTTTTTTTTTTTTTTACATTTGATTTTATTTACTATATAAGTGTCTGTACACACTATTAAAATAATGATGGATACATTTATTTTGGTTAAGGATTATGAAGGAGCATACTTCTCGCTCTCAGTTTCCTAACTCGCAGCAGCCAATCAGAATTTACTTTCTCTTTATTGCTGGCACTAAACTGAAATCTTGTTGCATTTTGATTTGCATGGTCAGTGGTCTCTGTGCTTCAGTCTTAAAGTAGATTCGCAATGTCATTTTTTTTTTTTAACCACTTCAATACCCGACATTTTCACCCCCCTTCCTGCTCAGATCAATTTTCAGCTTTCAGCACGGTTACACATTGAATGACAATTGCGCGGTCATGCAACACTGTACCCATATGAAATTTTGATAGTCCCCCCCCCACAAATAGAGCTTTCTTTTGGCGGTAGATGATCACCTCTGCGGTTTTTATTTTTTTGCGCTATAAACAAAAAATGAGCGACAATTTCGAAAAAAAGCACAATATTTTTACTTTTTTGCTATAATAAATATCCCATTAAAAAGAAAAATAATAATAATTTTTCCTCAGTTTAGGCCGATACGTATTCTTCTACATATTTTTGGTAAAACAAAAATCGCAATAAGCATTTATTGATTGGTTTGTGCAAAAGTTATAGGGCCAGATTCACAAAAGAGATACGACGGCGTATCTCCTTAGACGCCGTCGTATCTCTGTGATCCGCCCGTCCTAACTATGCGGCTGATTCATAGAATCAGTTACGCATAGATAGCCCTAAGATCCGACAGGTGTAATTGACTTACACCGTCAGATCTTAGGATGCAATTCTAGGCCGGCCACTAGGTGGCGATTCCATTGCGGTCGGCGTAGAATATGCAAATGACTACTTATGGCGATCCACAAAGATACGCGCGTTCGTCGCAATCTCTTACGTCGTCGCTAGTCGGTTTTTCCCGTGGCAAACTTCCGCCTGCTTTATCATGGCTTATCTTTAGAACAGCCATGTTAAAGTATGGCCGTCGTTCCCGCGTCGAATTTCAAATTTATCACCGCTCAATAAACTGACATCTCGGTGTTTCTGTGAATTTCTGGTACTGTAATCTCGTAGAGTCTCACGAGATTCCAGTATCAGGGGCCGTTCTCCAGTGTTAGAAGCGTTGGGAGATCACTTCACTCCTCCAAGGGTAAAGCGATCTTCTCCGCTTGATAAACCGGCACACAGAGGAGAAAAATCTTCACCGTGATAGCCGGAGAACGAAGCAGTGAATAGAATTCACTGCTTCATAAACGGACACCAATATATCTTGAGCACTCTTTTTCTTCACTGGTGAAGGAGCATCTCACTTCGATCACTTTTGTGATGCAACATTTCAATCACTTTACACATAGACTCTTGTTCGAGGGTTTCATGCATGTTATATGATTATTGTCAAGTTTTAATTGACCATATGATTCACTTTTGTTTTTATATTTGGTCACATTAATTGTTTATAATGTTTAGCGCAACTTGTTTTTTTTTTCCATATTTGTACCACTGTTTAATGTCACACAGTAAGGTGCAGCTTTACATTTGCTTCACTAGCTATCACTTTTTTACTCGTTTAAATTACGGGTTCTCTCATTATTTTATTAGCGCAGTTTTTTCCCCCCCTTTTTTTCATTCTATAGTGTGAACCCGGCCTAAGTTAGATGTTTGCAACCCCGGGGCCGCTTCTACATTGAATACTTTATAAGAAAAAATGGCAGCTGCAATCTCATTTCTTTTTTTTTTTGTACGCTGGTTTTTATATGTGGATCCCATAAATTAGCACTTGCTAATCATAACTAGTAGTTAGTGCCAGCTCTTCGGATGATTCTGCGGCTCTCCGGGAGAACTGGGCGACGTGGGACAATAGGAGCTTTTATCTTTTTGGGTTTGCAACACACAAACGACAACAAAACAAGCTATCGTCTTCAAGATGGATGACAGACTGTGAAATAAACTGAAAGGATGAGACGGAGTCCTCGGTCTGTTGTAATTTAAACCTTGATAGAAACACCTGCTGTGAGAGACCAATAGTCCGAGTTATCTGTCACCCACCACGGTGACTCCTTGCCTCCGTCTCATACTCTTCTATTCACTGGTGGAAAGATTTATCCGCTTCTGTATTCTGTTCTCTCTTGTTGCCCTCCGTCTCCAGGACTGAGCTTCAACCTTCTTTTTGGCTTAGAAGCCACATTCCGATGATGGACGGCCGTCACTGGCTCCATCTTATAAACCTTTACAAAAAAAAAACTAAAAACTTTTTTTATTTAATGTGAAGCATTTGGCAATGGGCCACATGGGTTATCCTCAAAGTGATATTAAATCCTCGTTTTTTTAAGCACTTTCCACGATTTAATCACTTTGCAGCTTCTTCATCTTTTAATCTTTGTACTAGTTTTGGTTGGTGCCATTTTACTGTACATATAAATTTGTATTGTTCGTCTACCCCATGTAGCGTTATGCAACAAAAAAAAATCCATAAATGTATAAACGTTTATAGTTTATTATACATTTTCTTAAAATACAGTCTTATTTATATTGGATTAAAAAGTAACATTGTCAGGCAAAATAAACAACTTGGCGTCAATCCGTTGCTTCTATCCAAATGCCCCTTTACAATAGGTTGCGCCTCTCAGTCCAATATATAAGGTCCAGAATTCCTCTATGGCCCGGATTCTTAAAGCACTTACGCCGACGTATCTACTGATATGACGGCGCATCCGTGCACTTACGCAGCGTATCTATGCGCCTTATTCTGCAAGTAAGAAACGCCTGAATTTTGGCTTCATACGACCGACGTAAGTTTCCTACGCCGTCGTATCTTGTGTGCATATTTACACTGGCCGCAAGGGACGCTTCCATTGATTTACGCGTCGAATATGTAAATGAGCGAGATACGCCGATTCACGAACGTACTTACGCCCGTCGCAGTAATCTACGCCGTTTACGTAAGGCGTACGTCCGGCGTAAAGTTATTCCACATAAAGCAGGTGTAAGTCATGTTAGGGTATGGACCAGGCAACAGCCGTCATATTTTACGTTGTTTACGTAAGTCGTACGTGAATGGGGCTGGGCGTAGGTTACGTTAACGTCGTAGGCATTGAGCCA
Organism: Rana temporaria; assembly: GCF_905171775.1. Classification (NCBI taxonomy): domain Eukaryota; kingdom Metazoa; phylum Chordata; class Amphibia; order Anura; family Ranidae; genus Rana; species Rana temporaria. Next base: position 144,388,321 of record NC_053500.1, on the reverse strand, counting down.
TTGTATCTTAGGGAGTAAATTTGACGTGATTCTGAGCATGCGCGCGCATTCGCCGTTCGTTCGGCCCTTTATTTGCATGGGGTCAAGCTTCATTTTAATAGATCACGCCCACTTCCTTCCTACTTTGAATTAGACGGGCTTACGCCAGACAATTTACGTTATGCCGGCGCAATGTTGGGAGCAAGTGCTTTGTGAATACTGTTCTTGCCTCTCAATGTTACGTCGACGTAGCGCATATGAGATGCGCTACGCCTGCACAAATATACGCCGCTCTACGTGAATCCGGGCCATTGTGTTTCAGGACACCCAGTCACTTCTTCAGCAGGACATGAAGACACTTGCTGTCGCACTTTGAATGACAATTGTGCTGTCATGCAACACTGTACCCAAATTTAATTTTTATATTTTTTCACACAAATAGAGCTTTCTTTTGGTGGTATTTAATTACCACTGTTTATTTTTTATTTTTTGCTAAACAAATGAAAAAAGACAGGAAATGTTGAAAATAAGTTTTTCTTAGCTTCTGTTATACTACTTTGTAAATAAGTGATTTTTCTCCTTTACTGATGGGCACTGATAAGCAGCACTCATGGGCACTGATAGACGGCACTGATAGGTGGTACTGATGAGAAGGCACTGACAGGAATTACTTATGGGCACTGATGGGCACTGGTTGGCACCACTGGTGTGCACTGATTGGCATCACTGATGGGCACTGGTTGGCACCACTGGTGGGCACTGATTGGCATCATTGGTGGGCATCACTGGTGGGACTGCACTGATACTCAATGCACTGATTATTGGCGTAGACACCCCCTCCCCATCAGGAGAGCAAATCGGCTCTCCTCTACTTAAGCGCTGTCAGCATGAAGAGAGGAATTCTGATAACCGGCACTTCCTATACACACTGTGAATAACTGTGATTGGACACAGCTGATCACATGGTAAAGAGCCTACATCATAGGCTCTTTACCATGATTGCAGATGCGGTGTGTCCGAGCAACACACCGAACCACCGATCGTTGCGCTGCGCGCCCCCGGGGCATTCTGTAGTCCTGGATTGGGACCTGGAGCTTGAAGGTTCCAAAGTGTCTTGGGTGGGACGAAACATTCAATCCTGTATCTGGGTGCCGGCTGCCTGTGTGAGTACACAGGTGTGCAGGGTCGTTATATATTCAAATGTAGGATAGCTCAGGGATCCCAGTTTGGAAACAGCTCCCATATTGGAGACAGGAGGTCTCACCCAGTGGTCAGAGGAGCCCAAGCCAGGATTTAATAGACAGGAGGTCTCATTTAAGGGTCTGAGGAGTCCCAGGCAGGAGTCAAGAGACAGGAGGTCTCACTCAGGGGTAAGAGGAGTCCCAGCCAGTAGTCAAGAGACAGGAGGTCTCACTCAGGGGTAAGAGGAGTCCCAGCCAGTAGTCAAGAGACAGAAGGTCTCAACCAGGGGTAAGAGGAGTGCCAGCCAGGAGTCAAGAGACAGGAGGTATCACTCAGGGGTAAGAGGAGTCCCAGCCAGTAGTCAAGAGACAGGAGGTCTCAACCAGGGGTACGAGGAGTCCCAGCCAGGAGTCAAGAGACAGGAGGTCTCACTCAGGGGTAGGAGGAGTCCCAGCCAGTAGTCAAGAGACAGGAGGTCTCACTCAGGGGTAAGAGGAGTCCCAGCCAGTAGTCAAGAGGAGGTCTCAACCAGGGGTAAGAGGAGTCCCAGCCAGGAGTCAAGAGACAGGAGGTCCCAACTAGGGTTCAGAGGAAACCCAGCCAGGAGCCAAGAGACATGAGGTCACATCCCAGGGGTTAAAGGAGCCCCAGCCAGGAGTCAAGAGACAGAAGGTCTCGTCCCAGGAGTCAGGTGGGCTCCTTTTGGGGTGTCAAGAGAACCTCAATCCAGAGGCCAGGAGTGGGTCGTGCACTGTGACTAAAGGCTCAATGAGCAAAGTTAACCAGGATAACTGGGCAACCCAATAAGAGGAGCTGGTAAAAAGAGCAAAAGTGCTGTTGACAAGGGAGCCAAGTAGCTCAGAATTTTCATTTGACTATTCATGTTCTTGTGGAAGAACCCCTGTGTGGGCAACTGATGTTTATGTAAACTTTCCGTTTCAATAAAAGTAGGCTACCATGCCCTAAAGTACAGCTTGGGTTGGCGCAACTCATTGGAAAAGCACCTACCACATGAGTATAATCACCCCAATAGGTATAGATAGGAAAATAAAAAGTGTAACAGACATTGGGAAGGTCAAATCCATAAATATGCATTATGCACAGATGGAAACATTTCTGTAGGAAATACTCAAATATTCTCCGTATACAGGGAAATATCCACGATGATCAGACACAGCTACAGATAAAAAAACGATTGACGCATCTGGAAGATACCTGACTCTGTAAATAAGTGTTTGCTTAAGACGTACAAGGACCAAATGTTCTCAGTTTATTTAATGAACTTGCTGTCTGCATCCCGCAAGGTTCCACACTCGATAATTCCATGTCTAAACAATTGTCCGAAAGTAAGGAAGCTGATGGCGTTCGACGCCGTTAAGATTTTATAAAGTGAGAAGATTTTCTTGTTAAAAGGAGAAAATCAATGCAAGGCTCCAGCTAATGGTATGGAAGGTCTCCAGCTTGTCGATAGCACTTAAGCTCTGACAATATTTGTGACATGAGCAGGCACAGTTCCCGGTAACGTTTCCCCTTTGAATGGGTTTCCATTGCGTCTGGAGGACTCCTGAACATCCTCAGTCTGTGGCGTTAAAGAGGCCCTCTGCTAAGTACGTAAAAGGTGACACAACTCTATTATTATCTGAGAAACAATCACAATCCTTTCTGTGAAAACAAACCCACCATTATCGGGTCCACGAGCTTCTTTTTTTTTTAAAGTGTATTTTGTGCGTGTACTCGAGAGAGGAGCCGGACTGCAGGAGTTGGGAGTAGGCAGGCCTCCCCCAGAGGCAATCTGCCACCTTTCTCCATGCCCCGGGTGGCAATGGCGGGTGTGTGAGGGGCTCCTCCCACACAGCCCGCCCTACCTGCTCTGCTTTGAAGCCCAACGGGGCAGAGGGACTCCCTATAAGGGAGTGAGAGGATCTAGCCCACTCAACCAGCCCCGTTAGTCCTTCGCCTCTCTTTTTAGAGACCGCGTGGTCAAAGTGCGTGCAAAGTGGGTCCACGAGCTTCTAACGACCAACCATACTTGCTGGGGATTTGAAACTTCAATCTCAAATCCAGACAACATTTTTTATGTTTTTTTTTTTGGTAGAGCTGACAGGGGTCAAAGTCTTTCAGTATTTTTTGGTTTTACCTTCACTTCCTTGTCTAGTGACAAAGGGACAGGAAGAGATAACATATCTCTTCAAACACAATATTCCCAGTGCACATGTTCCTGAAAAGTGTCTGTAAATGTAAGTGAGTGCTGGAAACCGAAGCTATTCAAAGCGGAAAGCATGTCGCCAGCATACTAAAAATCTCCAGAATGGGTCCAAAGCATATATTCAGCGATGACATTATAGTTACAAAAGCAATGTTTCAGACCCCTTCATCAGGCATGTGACTATGTCACATGCCTGATGAAGGGGTCCTGCTAGCCTCAGAAAAGTTGCTTTTGTAACTTTGATGTGAATTGCTGAATAAGGCCCCTTTCACACTGGCGGACCGTTCAGGCCCGCCTGTCAGTTTGTTTCGGCGGACCTCCATGCTTGTCTATGGAGCGTCGGATGTCAGCGGTGACCATGTCCGCTGACATCCGATCCTCTAAAATCAAAAGTATGGTGATACGTCGCCATCAGTCCTGGTGGATTGGATTGGGTGAGATCTGATGAAAACGAACATGCTGTCCGTTTTCGTCCGATCTCTCCATAGGCAAACAGCAGCGCTCGACAAGCCCCTCCCCGCTCAGTGAGCAGAGAGGGACCTGTCATCCGCCGACTCAGCGGAGATCAACGGAGAGATCTCCCGCTGACCTGGCGGACGCCGCTGACTGATCCGTCCCTGTATTGAGCTGAAATCATAAACCTGTTACAGTGAAAGCCATCCATGATAGGATCTATCTATGCTTTGGAGAGACCTCTCACCTCCTGTTGTGTCTCCAAGACAGGACGTGAAGGGACACAAAGAAAATAACTGGGGGGGGGGGGGGATGTTGTTTCAGTCATTCTTTACACCAGCCTGGGGTTTTCTGTTTGCCCAGGGTTCTCCTTTTTTGCCTGGGGTTTTCTTTTTGCCTAGGGTTCTCTTTTTTATGCCTGAGTTTCTCCTTTTTTTTTTGCGCCTGTAGTTCTTTTTTTTACCTGAGGTCTTCCTTTTTTGCCTGAGGTTCTTTTTTTGCCTGAGGTTCTCCTTTTTTTGCCTGTAAATCTCCTTTTTTAACCTGATGTTCTATTTTTTTGCACAAGGTTCTCTTTTTGCACGAGATTCTCTTTTTGCCTGGGGTTCTCCTTTTTTTTTTTTTGCCTGAGGCTCTCCTTTTGCCTCTGGTTCTCTTTTTGCCTGGGTTTCTTCTTTTTTGCCTGGGGTTCTACATTTTTTTGCCAGGGGTTCTCCTTTTTGTCAGGGGTTTTTGTTTGGGGTTCTCTTTTTGTTGCCTGTGGTGCTCCTTTATTTTACCCGAGGTTCTCTTTTTGCCTGGTGTTCTAATTTTTTTTACTTTGGGTTTCCCTTTTTTTTGTGCCTGAGGTTCCCCTTTTGCCTGAGGTTCCCCTTTTGCCTGAGGTTCCGCTTTTGCCTGAGGTTCCCCTTTTTGCCTGAGGTTCTCCTTTTTGCCTGAGGTTCTTTTTTTTTGCCTGGGGTTCTCCTTGTTGCCTGGGGTTCTCATGTTTGCCTGGGGTTCTTCATTCTTGCCTGGGGTTCTCCCTTTTGCCAGGTGATCTCCTTCCATTGCCTGGGGTACTCCTTCTATTGCTTGGGGCTCTCCCTTTTGCCAGGTGTTCTCCTTCTATTGCCTGGGGTTCTCCTTCTATTGCCTGGGGTTTTCCTTTTTCCCCCTGAGGTTCCCCTTTTGCTTGAGGTTCCCTTTTCCCCTGGGGTTCTCCTTTCTTGCCTGGGGTTCTCCCTTTTGCCAGGTGTTCTCCTTCTATTGCCTGGGGTTTTCCTTTTTTTCCTGGGGGTTTCCTTTTTTTACCCTGAGGTTCCCCTTTTGCCTGAGGTTCCCCTTTTGCTTGAGGTTCCCCTTTTGCCTGGGGTTCTCCTTTTTGCCTGGGGTTCTCCTTTCTTGCCTGGGGTTCTCCCTTTTGCCAGGTGATCTCCTTCCATTGCCTGGGGTACTCCTTCTATTGCTTGGGGTTCTCCCTTTTGCCAGGTGTTCTTCTATTGCCTGGGGTTCTTCTTCTATTGCCTGGGGTTTTCCTTTTTTCCCCTGAGGTTCCCCTTTTGCTTGAGGTTCCCTTTTTCCCTGGGGTTCTCCTTTCTTGCCTGGGGTTCTCCCTTTTGCCAGGTGTTCTCCTTCTATTGCCTGGGGTTCTCCTTTTTTTCCTGGGGGTTTCCTTTTTTTACCCTGAGGTTCCCCTTTTGCCTGAGGTTCCCCTTTTGCCTGAGGTTCCCCTTTTGCCTGAGGTTCCCCTTTTGCTTGAGGTTCCCCTTTTGCCTGGGGTTCTCCTTTTTGCCTGGGGTTCTCCTTTCTTGCCTGGGGTTCTCCCTTTTGCCAGGTGATCTCCTTCCATTGCCTGGGGTACTCCTTCTATTGCTTGGGGTTCTCCCTTTTGCCAGGTGTTCTCCTTCTATTGCCTGGGGTTCTTCTTCTATTGCCTGGGGTTTTCCTTTTTTCCCCTGAGGTTCCCCTTTTGCTTGAGGTTCCCTTTTTCCCTGGGGTTCTCCTTTCTTGCCTGGGGTTCTCCCTTTTGCCAGGTGTTCTCCTTCTATTGCTTGGGGTTCTCCTTTTTTTTCCTGGGGGTTTCCTTTTTTTACCCTGAGGTTCCCCTTTTGCCTGAGGTTCCCCTTTTGCCTGGGGTTCCTCTTTTTTGCCTGGGGTTCTCCTTTTTGCCTGGGGTTCTCCTTTCTTGCCTGGGGTTCTCCCTTTTGCTAGGTGCTCTCATTTTTAAAAGGGGGTTTTCTTTTTACCTGGGGTTCTCCTTGTGTGCTCAGGGTTCTCCTTCTATTGCCTGGGGTTCTCCTTTTTTTTGCCTGGGGTTTTCCTTTTTACTTCCACCGATTATGCTGGGTAGGCAAACTAGCTAAGATATTGTATATTGTATAACATCAGGAGAAAAGAAAAAAGCAGTGAAATCCTTAAATGCCTTCTCACAGAAAAATGCTTCTGGTCATGAAGAAGTTAATTTTAATAGCGGATATATTCAGCTTGTCTGGGATTGCCTTTTATTGGTAAGAATAAGAGCTTTCTGGATTAATTATTCAGCAGGCCAGTCAGAAATGGAAATTGTAATCTGTAATTAGCGTAAAGATTTCTAAATCTTTCTCTGCCATTCCCCGGGGAAGATGCGGCAGAGTTGGGAGGAAAACTGTGAATTGAGCAGTTCTGCAACGATGGGGATAATGTAATGTAATGATGTCTGCGTCATTCTCCATTTTTTTGGGTTTGGATTGGTTCAAGGTCAGAGTACTGAGGGCATGTATTATAAACTTTATACTCTGGGTCTGGGATAACAGATATTTGGTAGAACAGTGTTTTTTTATTTTTTTTACCATTTTTCCACTGTAGCGCACACCCTAAGGAACCACAAGTAAATCGGGATCCCCCACCTTGCACAGCTAGGCACACCGAATCTTCACAGGCACACTTGGCTTCAACAATAACTTCAGGGACAACTGTTCCTATATACAGTCTCTATAAACAGCTCCTCTTCTTCACTCCAGTACTCACTTGCTTGCAGAACTTAGCTGGAACACTGTGAGCACCTGACAGTCTCTTATTCAGAAGCATTGGCCCATTACAGGCAGGAACCCAGAGGCCCCTTTGCTGTGTAGCAGCAGGCCCGTCGCTACACGACAGGCAAAGCAAACATTTACTTGGGGCCCCGAGCTGGCCTGGGGCCCCCAATTTCCCCTTTCTAGGCTGTAGCGTGGCCGAGCTCCTCTTCTTTCCTCCTGTCAGTCCGGCCGAGTACCGCGCGGTACAGGAGATTCAGTGTCCTGTTCCCAGCCAGACTGACAGGAAGTGCTCACTAAGTGCTCACTCAGTGTGCAGCAGCAGAGAGAGCAGCACTCACCGTTCTCTCTGAGTCCGACCTCCGACCTCCAGTCCAGTCAGTGACCTTTTGGCGGAGTCAGCACGGCGGGCGGCGGCATTCTGCCATGCCAGACCAGTGCCTTAGATCCACGGCTCGGCTCAGCCAGCTGTTCCCTTCCCGAGGACCTCTGCTGCAGCCCTGGGCCGCAAATCTCCGACGCGACCTCCTGCAGGCTACTCCTCCTCCCGCCCGAGCGCTGCCTGCCTGGACCAGGGAGCCAGGAAGAGAAGACCGGCGCAGAAGTTTGCCCCACCAGACCAGACTGAGTGACAGAGAGTCCAGATAAAAAGGTGAGCAAAGCAAATAAAAAACAGTAGCGACAATTGATGGGCACACAGGCAGCATTTGATGGGGCACAGTAGCGAGAATTGATTGGCACACTGGCAGCATCTGATGGGGCACAGGTGTTATGTTTACCTGACCTTCATGTCTTGAAGCTCCATTCACACCCAGCAGGTGCAACAGAGCGTGCTCATGTTTTTCTGCATTTCCACACTTCATGGTTATGGCAGCCCATTAATTTCTATGGGTTACCCTAAGCGCAGGAAACACACAAAATTAAAAGCAGAGTATATCAGGAGAGGAGAGTTATAGAGGAAGGAGCAGAGTCCTCCAGCATAGTATTTCAGGAGAGGAGAGGTATAGAGGAAGGAGCAGAGACCTCCAGCAGAGTATATCAGGAGAGGAGAGTTATAGAGGAAGGAGCAGAGTCCTCCAGCAGAGTATATCAGGAGAGGAGAGTTATAGAGGAAGGAGCAGAGTCCTCCAGCAGAGTATATCAGGAGAGGAGAGTTATAGAGGAAGGAGCAGAGTCCTCCAGCAGAGTATATCAGGAGAGGAGAGTTATAGAGGAAGGAGCAGAGTCCTCCAGCAGAGTATTTCGGGAGAGGAGAGTTTTAGAGGAAGGAGCAGAGTCCTCCAGTAGAGTATTTCAGGAGAGGAGAGGTATAGAGGAAGGAGCAGAGTCCTCCAGCAGTGCAGAGTATATCAGGAGAGGAGAGTTTTAGAGGAAGGAGCAGAGTCCTCCAGCAGAGTATTTCAGGAGAGGAGAGTTATAGAGGAAGGAGCAGAGTCCTCCAGCAGAGTATTTCAGGAGAGGAGAGTTATAGAGGAATGAGCAGAGTCCTCCAGCAGAGTATATCAGGAGAGGAGAGTTATAAAGGAAGGAGCAGAGTCCTCCAGCAGAGTATTTCAGGAGAGGAGAGTTTTAGAGGAAGGAGCAGAGTCCTCCAGCAGAGTATTTCGGGGAGAGGAGAGTTATAGAGGAAGGAGCAGAGTCCTCCAGCAGAGTATATCAGGAGAGGAGAGTTCTGGAGGAAGGAGCAGAGTCCTCCAGCAGAGTATATCAGGAGAGGAGAGTTATAGACGAAGGAGCAGAGTCCTCCAGCAGAGTATATCAGGAGAGGAGAGTTATAGAGGAAGGAGCAGAGTCCTCCAGCAGAGTATATCAGGAGAGGAGAGTTATAGACGAAGGAGCAGAGTCCTCCAGCAGAGTATTTCAGGAGAGGAGAGTTATAGAGGAAGGAGCAGAGTCCTCCAGCAGAGTATTTCAGGAGAGGAGAGTTATAGAGGAAGGAGCAGAGTCTTCCAGCAGAGTATTTCGGGAGAGGAGAGTTATAGAGGAAGGAGTTACATACATCAGTTGGCATTTGTCAGTTCATGTGGTTGTGTAGAGGCCACATGCTCATTCTACGCACCAAGGTCACTGCACCGCTCTGCAAAAGTAGAAAGTGGTGACAATGTCCCTGTCATCCCCACACCTCGGGGTGATAGTAGATCAGTGACAATCACTTGGCAGTTGGCTCTATTCCACGATCGGGTCACTGGAGCGCCTTCCCAGCTGCTGATGTTTTAATTAAGTCCCATTTGTCGGAGACATTCTGGGCACTTAGTGAAGATGGAGAGAATGTGCTGACTGCGCAGGAATCTTCTCCCAGAGATAGACGAGGCCCTGAACCGCCCGCTCCCTCACCGACAGAGATAATACAGAGAATAAAGCATGGCTAGGATGAGGCCTGTTTAATGAAATAAACCTAATTAATAGAGTAGGTGAGTGTGAGGCTCGGGCCCCAGATGTAAATAATCAGACGGCTGTCGTACGAGATTGCCGGGTCTATAAAACATTTGCGCGGCACGCCGCCGCTCGCCATTAACCCAACTGACACTTGTAATGTCTTCATTTATATCATCGGGAGAATCTTCTACTTTAATAACCAGTGGACTTAAATTACACATTGTTTGATAAATATAATTATTATAAATTTGATTTACGGTTCTATGTGGAGATATTTGAGGATCTCTATAGAAGTGGAAATATTGGGCCATATTCTCAAATAATTTACGCCGGCGTATCAGCAGATACGCCGACGTAAGTCCGATCCTATGTTTAAGTGTATTCTCAAACTGAGATACACTTAAACATGCCTAAGATACGACGGCCTGCGCCGTTGTATCTTAGGCTGCAATATTTACGCTGACCGCTAGGTGGCGGTCAGCGTAGAATATGCAAATGACTAGTCACGCCGATTCTCTAACGTACGCTTGCCCGCCGTAGTGTTTTAACGTCGTTTCTGTAAGCAATACGCGGCGTAAAGATAAACATGCCCCCTAGGTGGCGTACTCAATGTTAAGTATGGCCGTCGATCCCGCGTCGAAATTTGAAAATTTAACGTCGCTTTCGTAAGTCGTCCGTGAATGGCGCTGGACGCCATTTACGTTACAGTCAAAACAAATGACGTCCGTGAGACGTCATTTAGCGCAATGCACGTCGGGTAATTTACCCGACGGAGCATGCGCATTACGATCGGCGCGGGAGCGTGCCTAATTTAAATGATCCACGCCCCCTACCAGGATCATTTGAATTAGGAGGGCTTGCGCGGGTGGACTTTACACGACGCCGCCGCAAGTTTACAGGTAAGTGGTTTGGGAATCAGGCACTTGCCACTTAAACTTGCGACGGCGTAACGTAAAGGACATACGTTCCGCCGCCTCAGATCTTTAAGAATATGCCCCATTATCAATAACCCTGTTGACCTGAATTGTATTGTATCTGTTTTCTTTTACATTGTAAAGCACTGTGCAAACTGTTGGCATAATATAAATCCTGTATATTAATGTTATTATTATTATCATTACTATGAATATTAATAATAGAAAATATGGGCTAGATTCAGGTACTATAGCGTATTTTTGCGGCGGCGTAGCGTATCGTATTTACGCTACGCCGCCGTAAGTCAGAGAGGCAAGTGCTGTATTGACAAAGCACTTGCCTACTAAGTTACGACGGCGTAGCGTAAATGGGGCCGGCATAAGCGCGCCTAATTCAAATGAGTATGAGGGGGGCGTGTTTTATGTAAATGGGTGGTGACCCGACGTGATTGACGTTTTTTACGAACGGCGCATGCGCCGTCCGTGTACATATCCCAGTGTGCATTGCTCCCAAGTACGCCGCAACGACGTATTGGTTTCGACGTGAACGTAAATTATGTCCAGCCCTATTCGCGAACGACTTACGCAAACAACGTAAAAAATTCAAAGTTCGACACGGGAACGACGTCCATACTTAACATTGCGTACGCCTCATAGAAGCAGGAGCAACGTTACGCCGGAAAAAGCCTTACGCAAACGACGTAAAACAATGCGCCGGGCGTACGTACGTTTGTGAATTCGGTGTATCTAGGTCATTTGCATATTCTACGCCGAAAACGACGGAAGCGCCACCTAGCGCCCAGCGTAAATATGCACCCTAAGATACGACGGTGTAAGAGACTTACGCCAGTCGTATCTTAGCAACATTTAAGCGTATCTCAGTTTGAGCATACGCTTAAAGTTGCGACGGCGCAGATTCGGACTTACGACGGCGTATCTACGCTGGCCGCAAATCGCTGTAATCGTGGGGGGGGGGGGGGGGGGGGAATCGCGGGACTTTAGCCCTGATCGCGGGACCGCGGGATTTACCGCGAATCGTGGGACAATCCCGCAAAATCCGGGACGGTTGGGAAGTATGCATTAACAACCACTGTAGTTACACCCCATGCACCTACTGAACCATTACAACTGATACCTCTGCTATCCCCTATAGCTGTGCCCAACTCTGCCGTTGGATGCCCAACTCTGATGTTGCCCAGGGGCAAACGTATCCATCTCTGATCTGAGTGTCTCATCTGCCCTTTCCCTTTGTCTTGATATCCTTGTACGCCATGAGCTAGCAGGCAGAGTTCAGGTAGTAATGGCTGCTTGGCTCAGCATAAATGGAGTGGTTTCAGAATAATGGCGGGCTTGTAACTGTTCTGTCCAATAAAGGACGTGAACATAAGTTCCGCGCCAGGGATCTAATGAGACTCCGCTGCCAGAGCCTGATACCTTGGATCGCTGGTGCATTGCGAGAATGTAATGTGAAGCCATTTTTATTCAGGGCTGATGGGCCATTATCGTTCTCAGTGCTAGGAAGGCGGAAAATGCAGAAACGCCAGAGGATCTTTCCGTTACAAAAAAATAAAGAGCAGATCCCCATTATCATATTTATGTATTAGCACATTTCAGCTTCAAAGTATAACCAGTTAGGGAGAGAAAACGGAGCTTATTTTATAAAAACTGCGCCAAAGTGTCTATCTGGTGGCTCAAAGCAATCAATGTTAGTAATCATCTGCTAACTGGTGATAAATACACGACTCTGGAACCCGACTGTCATAATGCGAAACCCTCAGGTGGTGAAGGGCAGGCAAGAAATGCTGGGGCTTGTAGTGCTTTATACAGATAGCCCGGCAGCCCTCGTCTGGCACCTCGTCAGGCGCCCCGGTTGAAAAAGGCTGGTCTAGACCATAGAGATTGGCTGAGCTTGGACTGGTCAAGCTCCCTGCTCCAGAACATAATCTCTTCCTTTACTTATTCCCAGGGGTGGACTGACAACTCATGGGCCCCCCGGGCAATAGGAGATTATGGGGCCCCCGGGCAATAGGAGATTATGGGGCCCCCAGGCAATAGATTATGGGGCCACACAGTATACACACACACACACACATGCATACAGTATACATACACAGAATACACACGCTGAAAAGGTACTGGAGAGGCGTGAAAAATGGGAAAACCTCTAAGGCGGGATTTTTAAGGCAACAAAAATTTAACTCAAAAAATTTAAATATTAATGTATTACATAGTATAAATACAGATCAAAAATATCACGATGTACAACATAAAAATATATGAATGAGATTTAAAATAGAGATGTAACAACGATACTGTCCGTCATCGAATACACGTCACCAGACCAACTGATGACAAGTAAAGGCGGATAATCCGACGCGTTTCAAATGTAGAACATTCTTCTTCAGGAATATTAAAGTATCACATTTTTCATTTTAAATAATATATGCCGAACATTTACAGGTGCATTTAAAAAAGAAGTCCCCAGGCGGAGGTGCTTGTCTTCCATCCCCTGCATTCAAAATATCTCTCACCCCTAGATCCCATAGGTGGGCAAGATATATGATATCCAAATAATGGCGTTTAACCGGTTAACGCCCGCCGCATGTACATATACGTCCACAGAATGGCACGTACAGGCATATGGGCGTACATGTGCGTCTCCGCCTTTCCGCGGGTCGGGGGTCCGATCGGGACCCCCCCCGGGTACATGCGGCGGTCGGTAACCCTTCGGGAGCGACCGGGATGACGGCGCGGCTATTCGTTTATAGCCGCCCCATTACGATCGCTCCCCGGAGCTGAAGAACGGGGAGAGCCGTAGGTAAACACGGCTTCCCCGTGCTTCACTGTGGCGGCTGCATCGATCGAGTGATCCCTTTTATAGGGAGACTCGATCGATGGCGTCAGTCCTACAGCCACACCCCCCATCAGTTGTAAACACACACTAGGTGAACCCCAACTCCTACAGCGCCCCCTGTGGTTAACTCCCAAACTGCAACTGTCATTTTCACAATAAACAATGCAATTTAAATGCATTTTTTGCTGTGAAAATGCCAATGGTCCCAAAAATGTGTCAAAATTGTCCGATGTGTCCGCCATAATGTCGCAGTCACGAAAAAAATCGCTGATCGCCGCCATTAGTAGTAAAAAAAAAATATTTAATAAAAATGCAATAAAACTATCTCCTATTTTGTAAACGCTATGAAATTTTGCGCAAACCAATCGATAAACGCTTATTGCGATTTTTCTTACCAAAAATAGGTAGAAGAATACGTATCGGCCTAAACTGAGGAAAAAAAAATTCATATATGTTTTTGGGGATATTTATTATAGCAAAAAGTAAAAAATATTGCATTTTTTTCAAAATTGTCGCTCTATTTTTGTTTATAGCGCAAAAAATAAAAACCGCAGAGGTGATCAAATACCACCAAAAGAAAGCTCTATTTGTGTGGAAAAAAAGGACGCCAATTTTGTTTGGGAGCCACGTCGCACGACCGCGCAATTGTCTGTTAAAGCGACGCAGTGCCGAATCGCAAAACCTGGCCTGGGCATTTAGCAACAAAATGGTCCGGGGCTTAAGTGGTTAAAGAGATGACACCCGCAATAATTGGAAAGAAGAGATCCCCCAGATGTGGTCCAGGAAGGAGCTTAAAAGCCCAAAGGTAGCTGAAAAAGCCGCCTTGTTACCACCAAGGGGTTCGCCCAAACGAGATCCCCTAACTCCTGATGAGCAGAAAAAGTGCCTCCTAAACCTCCTAGTAGCGGAGGGGAAATGACAGGTACTGGAGAGGCGGGCAGCTATATTCTTGGGATTTTTTAAAAAAAATACAGATTTTTACATACTGTCCCTGGTTTTCTGAGGCTGGCAACCCTGATGGGGCCCCTTAGTGGCATGGGGCCCTCGGGCAGTGCCCGAGCACCCGAATGGTCAGTCCGCCCCTGCTTATTCCACTTACTGCTGATAGTTGGAGAAGCAAAGGAAATTGTACTGTTATAATGTCATTTCCAAGAATAGGAACTCTTGGAAATGTGTTTCTAAAACTGATTTTCAAATGATAGAAATCAACTGAAAAAAAAAAAAAAAAAGATCACCAACTGTGTATGAGAATTCTCAGAAAGCAACGCAATTGATATTAAAATTTCCATGCTTATTTTTAACATTAATCGGCATGCAGATAAGTGGGGAGGATGGAGGGGGGTCTTCTGTTGGGGTTGCCATGCCTTTGTCTTTGTAACATAAGTCCTTTAGAGAAGTAATTGATCTGCGTATTAGTGGCACAGCGCTGCTTGTTCCTGGCACGCCAAAAGCCTCTCTGGCTGAACACTTCAGAACAAACAAGAGTTGTTGAGAGTCCCACTCGAAGCTCTTGATGTGAAGAGTTTGTGAACATTTATGGTGTATTGAGACTCCATGCACTCTACACAGCTGAAGAGTAAGGCTGCATTCACATCTGCGTGTTTTTTCGGGAACGAGCGCGTGTTTCCATGCGTTTTACAGTAATGCGCAAAAGAGACAAGTTAATGGCACCCCAGATGCGGCCAGCAGACACACATTTTTTGCATGTGGCAAAACCAGGGCCGATCCTAGGGTCACAGACGCCTGGGTGCAGAAACATTTCTGGCGCCCCCACATGGGCGTGGTTATCTTAGTATCTCCTCCCCTTTACACATGTTTCTATGGCTACGACTCAAACACAGAGATGCTCCCCTAAGAAGTCTTCATTAGTGTCCCCCATCAGAGTCCCCCCCAGCAGGTGTCCCCCATCAGAGCCCCCCCACAGGAGTTGCCCCCATCAGAGCCCCCCACATCAGGTGTCCCCCATCAGAGCCCCCCACAGCAGGTGTCCCCCATCAGAGCCCCCCACATCAGGTGTCCCCCATCAGAGCCCCCCACAGCAGGTGTCCCCATCAGAGCCCCCCCAGCAGGTATCCCCCATCAGAGTCCCCCACATCAGGTGTGCCCATAGATAAGTACTTGTCCAATAGATCCCTGTAGCTCGGGCGCGCTGGGAGCAGAAGAACATTACAGGGGCGGGGCATATGTGGCATCTTTGGTTACTTGGAGGGTGGCACTCGTAGAGCATTTCTGGGAGTGCACGGGATGATTGGCAGCAGCTCCGGCCAACCCAGAAGCCTCTCATCACACCGCCTATGGGAGAAGAGCCGACACGCGCAGAGGGGGCGGGGCAGACAGGAGACTGCTACATGCACACCGGACGTAATTAATTAGTGGAGCCTAGTACCAGGACGTGTTCCGGTAATAGGCTCCGCTGTGGTACCCAGCCCGGTTTCCGGGGACAGCGGGAGGTATGCACTCGTCAGTTGCCAGCGGAGAGAGCAAGCGGGATGGGAAACCACAGCACCCGCTACATGCGCTCCGCCTCTGGACACAGACAAGGAGGAGGGAGGGGAGTACTTTGGAGCTTTGGCGCCCCCACCTCTGCGGCGCCTGGGTGCCCACGTTTGTCATGCATAGGGCAACCCATTCAAGCAAACGGACTGTCCTATGCACACTGTGTGAAAACGGGCAATAAAACACACGTTCAAGGTGGTGCCAGGTGTTAATGGGGCCTAATAGTAGCTTACCTGGAGTCTGCTGGGCGTCTGGGCCCCACTCAGTGTGCAGAGATGTCCTTACAGCAGGTTGGACGTTGTGGAAGGCTTTATAGTCCTGGAGTTGAAGTGGAAATTTTTCAGATGGATTGACTTTTTTTTTTTAGGGTTCTCAGCCTACAAGGACAAAATAACGACAGATTAATATTTGACTGTAGGCAGGTTACATTTATTTATTACAGGTACTTCTATAGCACTATCAATTTACACAGCACTTTACACTTAAATCGTACGTTCACATCAGTCCCTGCCCTCAGGGAGCTTACAATCTAAGGTCCCTAACTCACATTTATACATGCACATACTAGGGCCAATTAACCTACCAGCAAGGCCGGTGCTACCACTAGGCAAACTAGGCAGCCGCCTAGGGCGCCCTGCTGCCTACGGCCACTGGGGTTCCTACTCTCTTCTCTCTGCTGCAAGCAACTAAGTCTCAGCATCAGCAGGTAGCCACTGCTCCGTTCGCACATAGAGTCAGAGGCGCAGCGCCTGGCGGAGGACTGTGTCTGTGTCCCGACTCCCGAATGAATGGAAGCAAGCAAACATTCATGGGTGCTGGTAGGCTGCATTGATGGGCACTGGTGAGGCTGCGTTTGATGGGCGCTGGTGAGGCTGCATTTGACGGGCGCTGGTGAGGCTGTGTTTGATGCGCGCTGGTGAGACTGCATTGATGGGTGCTGGTGAGGCTGCATTTGATGGGCGCTGGTGAGGCTGCATTGATGGGCGCTTCTTGGATTGCCTTTTGACAGTCAGAGAGGTGTGGGCTGATGATGTTACAGCCTCTGCCAATCCAAGCAGGCTTTGTATTCATTAATAGAATACATTGCTCGCCGTGATTGGCTCCATCTCCAGCAAGAAGGAAGAAGAATATGGCTCCAGAAGGAAGAAATATGAAGCGTCGGAAGGGGGGGGGGGGGGGGGGGGTCGTTTTATACGGTGAGTACAGGCAAACCATCTTAAAAAACGGTAAAATAAGGGGGTCGCCTTATACGCCCGGTCGCCTTATACACCGGCAAATACGGTATTCATTCTGAATTTCAATTAGGAGATTGAACAAAAAAATGATTATTTCTCTCAATTTAGCTCACCCCTACCCATCATCTATTCTATGTTATAAAGTGGGCACCCCTACCCATCATCTATTCTATGTTATAAAGCTCACCCCTACCCATCATCTATTCTATGTTATAAAGCTCACCCCTACCCATCATCTATTCTATGTTATAAAGCTCACCCCTACCCATCATCTATTCTATGTTATAAAGCTCACCCCTACCCATCATCTATTCTATGTTATAAAGTGGGCACCCCTACCCATCATCTATTCTATGTTATAAAGCTCACCCCTACCCATCGTCTATTCTATGTTATAAAGTGGGCACCCCTACCCATCATCTATTCTATGTTATAAAGCTCACCCCTACCCATCATCTATTCTATGTTATAAAGTGGGCACCCCTACCCATCATCTATTCTATGTTATAAAGCTCACCCCTACCCATCATCTATTCTATGTTATAAAGCTCACCCCTACCCATCATCTATTCTATGTTATAAAGCTCACCCCTACCCATCATCTATTCTATGTTATAAAGCTCACCCCTACCCATCATCTATTCTATGTTATAAAGTGGGCACCCCTACCCATCATCTATTCTATGTTATAAAGCTCACCCCTACCCATCATCTATTCTATGTTATAAAGTGGGCACCCCTACCCATCATCTATTCTATGTTATAAAGCTCACCCCTACCCATCATCTATTCTATGTTATAAAGCTCACCCCTACCCATCATCTATTCTATGTTATAAAGCTCACCCCTACCCATCATCTATTCTATGTTATAAAGATCACCCCTACCCATCATCTATTCTATGTTATAAAGTGGGCACCCCTACCCATCATCTATTCTATGTTATAAAGCACACCCCTACCCATCATCTATTCTATGTTATAAAGCTCACCCCTACCCATCATCTATTCTATGTTATAAAGTGGGCACCCCTACCCATCTTCTATTCTATGTTATAAAGCTCACCCCTACCCATCATCTATTCTATGTTATAAAGCTCACCCCTACCCATCATCTATTATATGTTATAAAGTGGGCACCCCTACCCATCATCTATTCTATGTTATAAAGTGGGCACCCCTACCCATCTTCTATTCTATGTTATAAAGCTCACCCCTACCCATCATCTATTCTATGTTATAAAGCTCACCCCTACCCATCGTCTATTCTATGTTATAAAGTGGGCACCCCTACCCATCATCTATTCTATGTTATAAAGCTCACCCCTACCCATCATCTATTCTATGTTATAAAGCTCACCCCTACCCATCGTCTATTCTATGTTATAAAGTGGGCACCCCTACCCATCATCTATTCTATGTTATAAAGCTCACCCCTACCCATCATCTATTCTATGTTATAAAGCTCACCCCTACCCATCGTCTATTCTATGTTATAAAGCTCACCCCTACCCATCATCTATTCTATGTTATAAAGCTCACCCCTACCCATCATCTATTCTATGTTATAAAGCTCACCCCTACCCATCATCTATTCTATGTTATAAAGCTCACCCCTACCCATCATCTATTCTATGTTATAAAGTGGGCACCCCTACCCATCATCTATTCTATGTTTTAAAGCTCACCCCTACCCATCGTCTATTCTATGTTATAAAGTGGGCACCCCTACCCATCATCTATTCTATGTTATAAACCTCACCCCTACCCATCATCTATTCTATGTTATAAAGTGGGCACCCCTACCCATCATCTATTCTATGTTATAAAGTGGGCACCCCTACCCATCATCTATTCTATGTTATAAAGTGGGCACCCCTACCCATCATCTATTCTATGTTATAAAGTGGGCACCCCTACCCATCATCTATTCTATGTTATAAAGTGGGCACCCCTACCCATCATCTATTCTATGTTATAAAGCTCACCCCTACCCATCATCTATTCTATGTTATAAAGTGGGCACCCCTACCCATCATCTATTCTATGTTATAAAGTGGGCACCCCTACCCATCATCTATTCTATGTTATAAAGTGGGCACCCCTACCCATCATCTATTCTATGTTATAAAGTGGGCACCCCTACCCATCATCTATTCTATGTTATAAAGTGGGCACCCCTACCCATCATCTATTCTATGTTATAAAGTGGGCACCCCTACCCATCATCTATTCTATGTTATAAAGTGGGCACCCCTACCCATCATCTATTCTATGTTATAAAGCTCACCCCCTACCCATCATCTATTCTATGTTATAAAGCTCACCCCTACCCATCATCTATTCTATGTTATAAAGTGGGCACCCGAGATCTATGAGCCCACTTTTGTTATACGGGTTTGACAATCCTGGTGTCAGGACATCTTTTATGTCTCCCCCTGGTGGAGCCTTTCAGGTAGGGGTGGAATGCAATCAGGAACCACAAAAGTGATGGATGTGCTTCCATGATTCTTTGTTAGGCATCATTGGGCATTTAGGTAAAAATGATATAAAAACAACTACCTAAATGTATCGCAAAGCAATCAAATTCCTGCTGTTTTTTCATATGGTATCAATTCCTACAAGAGTTAGAAAATTAAAACATTTATTTTTCCTCCCGTGTAAATGTGGGTTGTTATTGGTTGTGGATAGTTTCTCTTCTATATAAGAAAATTGGTTTAACCACTTGCCACCCGCCCACCATCAAATGACGGCTGTCATTCTGGGCAGGCGTCATATGACGTCCTCGGCTTCCCAGACCTCTAGGGGGCGCGCGCGCCCACCGCGTCACTCGGGAGCCAGTGCGCGTGCCTGGCGGCCGCGATGTTGTCGGGCACCCGAGATTGCCCGGTAACAGAGCAGGACCGTGGATCTGTGTGATCCAGGTCCTGTCAGAGGAGAGGAGACCCATGGTGTGTTCCCCGTACAGAGGAACACCGATCGGTCTCCTCCCCTTGTTAGTTCCCTCCCCCTACAGTTAGAATCACTCCCTAGGTAACACATTTAACCCTTGATCGCCCCCTAGTGTTAACCCCTTCCCTGCCAGTGACATTTACACAGTAATCAGTGCATTTTTATAGCACTGATTGCTGTATAAATGTCAATGGTCCGAAAATAGTGTCAAAAGTGTCCGATATGTCTACCGCAATATCACAGTCACTATAAAAATCGCAATTCGCATCCATTACTAGTAAAAAAAAAAAAAAAAATGCCATAAAACTATCCCCTATTTTGTAGACACTATGGCCCGGATTCACGAAACACTTACGCCTAGTACACACGAGAGGATCGATCCGCGGAAACGGTCCGGAGGTCCGTTTCCGCGGATAAATCCTCTGGGGGATTTTGATCTCATGGTTGTACTAACCATGAGATCAAAATCCGCGCCGAAATCCCTCCGCGGTGACGTGTCGCGCCCATTTGTGGGCACTGATTGGCATTTTTTTTTATGTTTTTTTTTTTTTTTTATGTTTTTTTTTTTTGGGGGGGGTTTTTTTTACAGTTTGCCCTTTCCTGGTGGTCCAGGGTGGGCTTCCCTGGTGGTCCAGTGTGGCGATCTGAGGGGGGGCTGCGCTGATAAACAATCAGCGCGAACCCCCCCTGTCAGGAAAGCCGCCGATCGGCTCTCCTCTACTCGTGTCTGTCAGACGCGAGTGAGGAAGAGCCGTCAACGGCTCTTCCTGTTTACATCGTGATCAGCCGTGATTGGACACGGCTGATCACGTGGTAAAGAGTCTCCGTGAGAGACTCTTTACCGAGATCGGTGTTGCGGGGTGTCAGACTGACACCCTGCAACAACGATCGCCGCGATGCGCGCCCCCGGGGGCGCGCAGCGGCTCAGAATCCTGAGGACGTCATATGACGTCCAGTCAGGATTCTACAACCACTTTGCCGACGTCAATTTGTCATTGGCGGGCGGCAAGTGGTTAACTACAAGGTGGAGTCACACATCTGATCAGTTGCTAAGCCTAATGCCCCGTACACACCATCACTTTATGTGATGAAAAAAAAACGACATTTTCTGTGAAGTAAAAAATGACGTTTTTGAAACTTCAATTTTCAAAGACGAAGTTGCTTACACACCATCGTTTTTCTCACAATGTTCTAGCAACTCACCACCAATGTTCTCACCACTTTTTCCATTGAAGCTCGCTTCATAAGTAGCTTCTGGGCATGGGCGGGTGAAAAAACGTCGTTTTAAACGACGTTTTTTACTACACACGGTCAATTTCTGTGAAGTAAAAAATGACGTTTTGAAAAACGACACATAAAATTGAAGCATGCCTCAATTTTTTTTGGTCGTTTTTTACAAGACATAAAATGACGTTTTCCCCCACACACGGTCAATTAAAGTGACGTTTTTAAAAACGTTGTTTTTTTTCATCGCATAAAGTGATGGTGTGTACGGGGCATAAGGGAAAGAACGGGTTTGCTTTGTCCCAAGCTTCATAACTGATCCTCAGAATCTCAAGAGTATCAGTGTAAAACATGACTTCATTAGTTGGTTAATCTGAAAATCCCCCAGACGTTGTAAAAAAACAAAGCATAAGAAAAAATAAAGATAAAAAAAATAAAAGCTAATTAAACATATGTCCGAGATTAAAGCAGCGACAAAGCATTGAAGAAAATGATTTTGGTAATTTAATGTGGGTGAGAGCTGGAGCTGAAGACTTTATAAGGGCTCAATTACCGGCTCTAAATATCCCGATCCACGCTGTTGTTACAGCAGTTTAGTAGCATTCAGAGTCCTCCCAGGGCGCCCATAAACTAGCGGAAGTGTAATCTCTTTATATTGCTTATATTAAATATAGATCTGGCTCTTATTCGCGATTTAGCTTCTCTCCAAACCAGAGTGGCTTTATGAAAACACCAGTGTGTGCTAAAGGACCTCCTTTTTCCTAATCTTACGGTTATGAAACGGTGGGGGGCCGTGGTGATGGATGTCCAGGAGGGTAGAACTGGAAGAACTTGTTTAATGAATGACGATGGAACGCACCCTGGAATCCCGCCGCGCAAAGAGAAAATGTCTGCATATAAAAGATCCTACACTCCGGCTTTAATAAGTTACATAAATACTCCATGCCAGGGCTATTAAAACCTAAAGAAGAGCTCCACCCTCACGGATGAGGTGGCTGATGCCTTGCAACAAACCACCAGTAAAAATGACTACATACAACGCATTTTTGGGGGTTTGTATACAGTGGTGAAGGGGTTAAAGAATTAAGCCTCGTACACACGATCAGATTTTTGGATGATCGTTCCTCTCTTTTTTGTTGCATGCTAGCAGTGGCGGCTGGTGCTCAAATTTTTTTTTGGGGGGGGGGGGGGGCGCAAACAAACTAAAAAAAAAAAAAAAAACATCAATTGCAGCTTCACTGTGCCCATCAATTGTCGCAGCTGTGCCATCAAACGCAGCCACTGTGCCATCAAACGCAGCCACTGTGCCCATCAATTGTTGCCACTGTGCCATCAAACACAGCCACTGTGCCATCAATTGTCGCCACTGTGCCATCAATTGTCGCCACTGTGCCATCAATTGTCGCCACTGTGCCATTAATTATCGCCACTGTGCCATCACACGCAGCCACTGTGCCATCAATTGTCGCCACTGTGCCATTAAATGCAGCCACTGTGCCATCAATTGTCGCCACTGTGCCATTAATTATCGCCACTGTGCCATCACACGCAGCCACTGTGCCCATCAATTGTTGCCACTGTGCCATCAAACGCAGCCACTGTGCCATCAATTGTCGCCACTGTGCCATTAATTATCGCCACTGTGCCATCAAACACAGCCACTGTGCCTATCAATTGTTGCCACTGTGCCATCAAACACAGCCACTGTGCCATCAATTGTCGCCACTGTGCCATCAATTGTCGCCACTGTGCCATTAATTATCGCCACTGTGCCATCACACACAGCCACTGTGCCATCAATTGTCGCCACTGTGCCATTAAATGCAGCCACTGTGCCATCAATTGTGGCCACTGTGCCATCAAACGTAGCCACTGTGCCATCAATTGTTGCCACTGTGCCATCAAACGCAGCCACTGTGCCATTAATTGTCGCCACTGTGCCATCAAGCGTCGCCACTGTGCCATCAAACGCAGCCACTGTGCCATCAATTGTCACCACTGTGCCATCAAACGTAGCCCCCTGTGCCCATCAATTGTCTCCACTGTGTCCATCAATTTTTCGCCACTGTGCCCATCAATTGCCGCCAGTTTGCCCCGTAAAATGCCGCCAGTTTGCCCCATAAAATGCCGCCAGATTTCCCCAAAATACCACCAGATTGACCCCCTGCCCAGCACTTACCTTTCTCGGGTCAGCCATCCTCCTCCACGATCCCTCGATGTCGCTTCAGCCAATCAGGTGACCGGTAACCAGACCCAGTGAACCTGATTGGCTGAGACGCGTGTCAGTATTAACCAGGGAACGCACACCCTGTGCACCCTCTGGTTAACCATTTGGAAGCCGATT
Organism: Rana temporaria; assembly: GCF_905171775.1. Classification (NCBI taxonomy): domain Eukaryota; kingdom Metazoa; phylum Chordata; class Amphibia; order Anura; family Ranidae; genus Rana; species Rana temporaria. Next base: position 144,365,114 of record NC_053500.1, on the reverse strand, counting down.
AGAGCCCACAGGCCACTGGCTCTGATAGACACTTCCAAAACACACCCACTGCTGTTATTCAGATGGCCGTGCAGTCTCACCAGTGCCCATTTACGGTAATTACAATAACAAAAAGCCCCCTCTTTCCTGTAGCTTAAACACACGATCTGTCCAGTTTGTATGTCTATTTTTCTAGAATTAATCCAAGTTATTGCTTTTTTTCCCTCCCGCTTCCATTATTTTGTTTTCCTTTTGCACTGAACTGCAATTCAGATATTCCGATAAACTGGCAAAAAACGCGGGTGTGAGAAGTGGTGTTATTATATAAATATATAAATAGACTCATTACCCCCCCCCCCACACCAAATATTTTGAGAAAAAGGAGATTTATTACTTCTACTAAAGAGGCCCTCGGTCTCTCTGGGGTAATGAGGTCGGCTAATGAATCGGTTACTAAATCAGTTAATAGATTATCACCGGGTAATCTAGCTCTCTCTCTGGGCCGGGGGGACGCAGCCCCTTGTTCCGGGGGGTTGAAAAAATAAGGGAAATAGATATAATCCTTTCTTGCTAAGGCTCCGGGTTTATCGCCGCCTCCTTATAAATAAAGCGCCTTTTGTATTTCGCTGTTCAGTCGGTGAAAAGTGGACTGTGACTCGGTTCAAGGAGAAGTCCTGCCAAGTTTTCTCTCCAAATTCTTTTAGCCGGTTGGAAAAGAATCTCACAAGGCCTTTTGAAGTTGCGTGAGGGGTATAGTAAAAGCGTCCATTCAGCGCCATTCCCACCCACAAAGAATCTTGGAAGCCGAATTTACTCGACCATAACGAGTTGTTATACACAACCGAGATGTCAACAGCCAAACAGACGGAAAAAAAACAACAGCGCTTTTAGGACCCCATCTATCGCTGGTCGGACGCGGA